>NC_138196.1:4169820-4752320 GCF_964194105.1 Spermophilus citellus
GGGAGAGGGAGAGAGGGAGAGAGGGGGAGGGAGGGAGAGGGAGAGAGAGGGGGAGAGAGAGGAGAGAGAGAGAGAGAGGGGGAGAGAGGGAGAGGGAGAGGGAGAGAGGGGGAGGGAGAGAGAGGGGGAGGGAGGGAGAGAGGGGAGAGAGAGGAGAGAGAGGAGGAGTGGGAAGGCTGGCGCCTGCAGCTGGACAGAAGTGACCCCCACCCCTGCAGGAGTGAGAGAAATGATGAAGGTGGACGCGGGAGGCTGGGCAGAAGAAGGGCAGTGCCTCTAAAGACAGGCTCGTTGGAAGGCCCCTGAGCAGGGACGTGGAGCGCAGGCCCCGAAAAGTAAGCAGAGGGCACAGAAGCCACAGGCCTGCATCAGGGCCTCTCCAGGAACGGAGAGGTCACCCGGCTGGAGGGGGGCTTCGGAAAGCCTGAGGCAGCCGCGGCTGATATGACAGATGATATGACAGTGTCCCCCAGAAGTGCTTGGCCACAAAGAGGAGCTGAGTGCATGAATGATCCCCACCAGGTCCCTGCCCAGCCCTCCACCCACCCGGGCACCCTGTTGACGTCCCTGGGATGGAAGGTCAGACACGTGAAGGTCCGGAGGGTCTTGGGTACAAGAGCAGGACCAGTGCTGGCTATGGAGGAGGGTGGCCTCCTTCCCGGGGGTCAGCTCCACGCAGAAGCCAAGGGCCATGGAGAGCGTGGTGCCACCAGATGCCACAGCCCCGCGTGCTCCAACATTCTGAGTGGGGCGAGGGCATCGAGGAAGACGTTGGGGTGGGGTCCCAGCTTCCCTGAACTGAGGGAGAGGGAGCTTCGGGGCAGTTCACATCAGAGTGGCCATCGAGGAGGCCACAGCGTCAGAGCACAGAGGTCTCCTAAGAAGCAGGTGGAGGTTTGGGCGATTGGAAGGATTCGCCCGAGGGGAGATGGAGTACAGGGGTTTCCTGTTCCTTCAGCAGAGTCACAATAGTATCGACTTCCTAAATCTATGCAGAAAACGCAGATCATCAAGGCCGTGGAGGGTCAGTGGGACGCAGGGGCAGCACCAGCCTCAGACGGTCAAGGAAGCAGATGCAGGAGCCCTGCGTGGTGGAGGGCCCGGGGCAGGGAGGCCGCAGCCACATCTTGCTGTGCCCACCTTTGTGCCCAACCCTTCCAAAGAGCATCGCTGTCTCACCCATGGCTTGGGAAGCTCCATGTCACGCAGGAGGGCTGGTGGCAGTTGCTGGAGGTGGGGGCGGGACTTCTGCTCCTAGTCTGTGTGTGGACAGGACTCACAGAACCACGGAGGACCCCTTAGGTGTCCCAGAAGAGGTGGTGGACAGGGGCAAGCTGAGTCCTGGCCCAGCAGGGCACCAGGGAGCTCAGCAGGACAGCTCTGCAGCTGGGTCCAGGACAGCAGAGGGACCTCTCCTCCAGACAGAGGTCCTCGGGTGGCTGCGGTTGGCACTGTCAGGACTGGCTTGGAGGCCCTAGAGGTGCCCGGTAACCCTGGTCTGGAGGAGCGGCTGCCAAGCTGTTTCAAAGGAGAGAAGCCGGAAGGCTTCGCCCTGCAGCGGGGTCAAAGGACACGGAAGGTGGCGTCCAGGGAGCTGCAGGGGGGTGGTCTACTGTATGGTTCCCAGCTGGTTCTGGGGTGACAGGTTTCATCCCTACCTGTGAAACACGTGTTTTTTTAAAATATATTTTTAGTTGTCGACAGAGCACACCCTGACAGAACTGTATTTTTATTTATTTTTATGTGGTGCTGAGAATGGAACCCAGTGCCTCACACATGCCAGGCAAGTGCACTTACACGGAGCCCAGGCCCAGGCCCAGCCCCAGCCCCAGCCCCAGCCCCAGGCACAGCCCCAGGTCCAGCCCAGGCCCAACCCCAGCACCAGCCCCAGGCCCATCCCCAGCCCCAGTCCCATCCCCACCCCCAGCCCCAGCCCCACCCCCAGCCCCAGGCCCATCCCCATCCCCAGCCCCATCCCCAACCCCAGTCCCATCCCCACCCCCAGCCCCAGGCCCATCCCCATCCCCAACCCCAGTCCCATCCCCACCCCCAGCCCCAGGCCCAGTCCCAGACCCAGCCCCAGCCTCAGGCCCATCTCCACCTGTGAAACACTTTGAAGCAAGGAGATAATTCTGCGCCTGTGGAGAGCAGCGGTGGCCTTCCCTCTTGGTGACAAGTGAGCTGCTCTCAGCCAGGAATTCCTTTTAGTTTCTCGGGGATGACAGGAACAGAGGAGGCCAGGCTGGGACCTGGTAGCCAGTGGGGCTGTCACCTTGGGCCTTGGACCCTGCTGTCTGCTAGTCCTCAGCACAGTGCCCTCCAGAGGCTGAGACCTCTGGTAGGGCACAGCCAGCCCCCTGCCTGACCACCAGTGACTCTGGGCACCCACCTCCCCTGGTGCTCCCCTTGGCTCTGGGGAGCCCCGGCTCAAGGCAGACTACCTGGCCCCACGGATCCCTGTCCACCCTCTGGCCAGCCTGCCTGCTCCTGGTGTGCACACAGCTGGCCTGGCCTGGGCCACCTGCTGTTGACGGGGGTCCCAGGCAGTGGAGGAGGGCTCGGCTAGAGAGCAGTCCTAAAGCTGGCTGGTCTGCGGTGTGTCTCTCCTCCGCATCACCTCCCCACGCCGTGGTTAACATGTTCCTTACGTCTCGACGGAGACTTGGGGTTAGGAATGGTGGCTCCTCCTGCTCCCAAAGCCCTGTGTTCCTTTTCCACGGAGCAGGGTGTTGCCTGCAGAGGGTGGGAGGGAGCACCCGCTGTGGTCCCGGCCCCCAGGGATGCCGGACTCGAGAGCCAGGGCGACCCACACCCTCGGACCCATAAGGGGACGTGGGGGACCCAGAGCTGATTCCGGTTGGGTCCATGCTGGGCTCTCTTAGGAGGCTGAATTGCTGCCCAGTGGCAGGATCCGTGTGGAGGAGGGCTGAAGACGGTTGAAGAAGCCCAAGACCTCGGCGACTCTGAAATGGACACTCACCGCTGGGTGGGGGGTGTCAGGGAGGGGCAGGAGGGAGGACACAGGACGGAGGGAGAGGATGGGGCGGGCAGCGGAAGAGCTGGGCATGTTTGAGTGTGGCGAGCTCGCCTGGTGGCTGGTCACTTGCCTTTCCCGTGTCTCCATTCCTTTATCCAGCCATTCGCCCACGAAGCCCAGCTCATGGCAGGCCGCCTCAGGGCAGAGCAGGTCTGTGTGTGGCGAGGGGACTAGTGTGTGGCCTAGCACACACAGGGGCAGACCCTCACGCCTGCGTGACACACTGGCCGCGGGAGTGGGGCACACGTGTGTGAGGGGCTCCCAGGAGCCAATGCTGTCACGTCTGCAGGAAGATGGAGGGGCCCTCAGAGCTGCCGAGCAGAGCAGCAGGGCGGGTCTCAGGCAGGGTCTGGTCTGGGTGCCCAGCCTGCTCAGGGAAGAGCCCTGTGCCCTTCCTCCCTCTCGTCCTGCTCTCCCCGCACATTTGGTGTCTCCAAGCACTTGGGACAACCCATTTTCAGTTAAATTATGATTCTCTAAGTGCAATTCACACTGAGCTTCAAAATTTCTGTTATTTGTTTTGGCAAAATTAATCACACTTCCTTCTTATAATACATAACACCATTATTCAAAGATCTCAAAATCTCATGAGTCCATGATTTTAGATTTACCACAAAAAATAAACTCAGAACTATCTATATGGTAATTCATGGAAAATATTCTGATGGATCCTTGAGGTCATAGGTATTAAGACATAAGAATGGAGCACAGATTTTACAATACTAAAGAATAAAGATTGGGGGCACTACTGGTAGGTAATTTATTATTAGAGTTTTCTATCCTTTTATAATATATAAAATTAATTTTAAAAGAAATTTTTTGACACAAAATCACATGCCTATAACTACATTTTATAAGAACTTTTCCTGACACAAATATCTTTTCTGAATTTTTCTCTTTCCAATTTTATTTCTCTTATTTCTTACCTCCATACCTTCCTTTCCTCCTTCTTTTCTCATTCTGATATAATATTTTATTTTTTAAAATTATAATAATACATAATGAATAACTTTCATCACCAGAAGCTTTTAAAATTATTTTGTGTTAATTATATAACATTTCTTTTAGGGAGTTTATGCTACTGACTCTATAATACATTTTAAGTGCCTTAAATATATTTTTTAATAAAAACTTTATGAGGATGATACTAACATTTTCTCTATTTTATACTCATCACTGAGACACAGAGATCTTAAGTAACTTGTTAAGCAGAAGGGTGAAGATTAGACCCCAATATACTATGACTCTAATCCATGTAATCATCATGCTATGATGCTATCACAAATTGTAGCCGGCATCCAAAAACAAAAAGTTTTTCTCCTGAAAACTGAAAATGAAAAAACTATGAAAGTGTTAATTAGTAAGTAGGATTTTTATATTAGGTCAGGTGCATGCTCATTCCATCTAGGAATCTCAGAACAATCTAATACAATCTGTTTTTAAAACCATATCTCATGCTGTGCTTTATAAACCTATTTAAAACTTTATGAATTAAATTATATTTTCTTTATAAACCACATCTTGGGAATATTTATCTTGGGCATTTAGTATCAATTAGAGGGAACAGTATACTTCCTGTATTTTTCCCCTTAACTTTGCTTCATTTTATAGCTCAAAATAGAGTGAGAAAAAATAAAGATCTGTTTTTTTTTTTTTTTTTTTGGTGGCATAGAAGTAATTTTTTATTTGAAAACTGACTCTCTTAAAATAGTAAACTAAACATTGCTTTTTTTACAGAGAGAGAGAGAGAGAGAGAGAGAGAGAGAGAGAGAGAGAATTTGTTTTCAATATTTATTTTTTTAATTCTCGGCAGACACAACATCTTTGTTTGTATGTGGTGCTGAGCATTGAACCTGGGCCGCATGCATGCCAGGCGAGCATGCTACCGCTTGAGCCATCCCCAGTCCTTTGCCTTTTCTTATGGTAAGGTGTTTAGAAGATAAGAAATAAAACTAATTTTTGCATTTAATGGTATTTTAAGGAAAGGTCCTAGAAAACCTAGAGGAATTGAATTTAATATTTCCATGAGAACAATTTGATTTGAAGTACAGTCATGCTACACATTTTGGAAGTTGTGTTGAATGAATCCAAGAGAATTTCACACTGATTTTCTCTAGTTTGTTCACATTTCACATTCAAGCTTTTAGGCTTATGTTGAAAAATCAATGATTTTAGATCACATAATCACCACATTTCTAAATAAATGATATTGTTTAGTGGGGAGAGGAGGGTAAAGAGTACCAGGTGATGAAATAATATAGGATGCATAATTTAAAAGATAGTTAATATGTCCCTATTTAATATTTTGTGAACATTTATGTCTGTAAAATACTTTTAGAAAAAAATGCTTATTGCAAAAATGGAAATACAATAATTTTGAGAAGTTTAAAGGGAAAACACTGGAATGTGAATGTATGAGAATACTGTTATGAAAAAGTATGAAACTGTTAAATTTGGGAGAAAATACAGATAAAAAAAAAACAAATTCCTGGGAAGAAATAGCAACACTCAGCTCAGGTTACAGCAGCCATCATCAGGTTCAGGAGAATCACATCAACTGATTCGGACGTGCTCACAGTCAAAAACATAAAACAGTGCGAATGGTTGTGTCATGTCTGATCATTAAGAAAAATGGTATGTAGGTCACACACTCATGTACAGTTTTACTTCCTGGCTTTTACAGAGGAGGATTTTGTGAGAAGTATCACTGATATCTATTTCCTTAGTACATTTCCTATCTGTAGATGAAACATACAGAGTGAAAATTGTAAATAGCTATGACAATTAAATATTTTAATTCAGGATTTATTTTCTAGTTCTTTCATAAAAAATTATTACCAAAGGAAACATTTTATGCTTAGTAGAAAGCTTAAAACAGCAAAAAGAGAAAACACCTCATATTTAACTCATGCTTAAAAGGTTGCCATCTCTTGCACAAAAATTTCATGTTGATTATTGTTATTTAATGTATTGATTTTTATAACTACATGATGTATATTCTGCAAAAGTGTGTGAGATTTTTAACAACAAAATTACATTTTTATCAGAAACAATTTTTTTTGATGCACAAAAAAATACATTGTCCTAAAATTGTAGGTAAGTCACAAATAAATAATACAATGATTCCATATATGTAGTCAAGGGAATAAGGATTAAAACTAAAATACTGAACTCTAAATCTAGAGTATCGAATCTCTTTTTCTTCCTCTTCCATTATTCTCCCCCCCCAGGGAATATTCAAGTTTTGCCCACAGTAATTTAGAAGCACTGGTCCTGAAATAGAGGGGAAAGACATCAACGGCCATAATTGAACCATTCACTCAGCTTTCGTTTGAGAGCATATTTGATTGACATAATATAAAAATAGAATACACATATAGAAATAGACTTAAAACTGCTCTTGGAATTAGGACTAAATGGTTCATGAGATTGATGAGACAAAGGTACTATTACTCCAAATCACTGGCTTGAGTCCAGCTTACATGAAAGTGACTAATTCATTACCAGCAAACAATCTTCAGAAAATTATATGGTATTCTAAGCTAATATCTGTCTCCATATGAAGAGATCTTTCAACAAATGCTGGTTACAAAAAAATAAGTCCAGCTAACCAAAGAAACTAAAAAAAAAAGACACCACTTACTTGAAGTATGTATCCTGTATCTTATAGGTGTTGGACAAACATTTTAAATACTTGTAATTATAAAATGAGATTATTGAACAAATGGTTCCTGAACCATTATATCAGGATGTGTGTACAAGAGATTATAAATATGATGAAGAGATCATTCAGTTCATTAGAAACATTTGAGGAATATTATTTTTAATGTGTTTTTTGACTAAATGTTCCACTGGAATTATATTTTATTTCCTTAGAGTTCTGAATTCTTACTTTTCTTTCCCTGTTAAAATACAGCCTCCAGGTCTAACCCAACATATGGAACCCTCCAAATGACATGGACAGTTCCTATACCTTATAAAGTCCCAGGTTTGTGTTCTGGAGGATACCATTTTTGTGGTCCTCTCCCAGTTTCTCCAACTTCAGTAGTGTGCATTTCCTGACCCTTGGGTGGAGACAGGATAAATAGATGAATGTTGGGATTGATGGACAATTTAATATATATTAACCTATTTTTAGTTTAGAGAGGTAGTCAGTGTATAAGTAGACTTATTTCAGTCAATGTATAAGTATATATTTTACTAAGATTTCACTAGTTAAACTGAAATTAAAAACAATATTATAATTGAGTCAGGCAGTGGCACGAGCCTGTAATCCTTTTTTGGGAAGCTGAGGCAGGAAGATAGGGAGTTCAAAACCAGCCTCAGCTACAGTGGGGCACAAAGCAATTAAGTGAGAAACTGTTTCTAAATAAAATACAAAATAGGGCTGGGATGTGGCTCAGTGGTCAAGTGCCCCAGGTTCAAACCACAATACACAAACACAAACACACACACACACACACACACACAGAGAGAGACACACTCAATATCTATCCATAGAAATAATTCTTTAAAATCTAATTAAAAATTTATCTATAAAAGCAAATAAAATATCTTTTTTCCTTGAGCTTCAGTGATTTACTTTGGTACACCAATCTGAATTAACTCTCCCACTTCCAATTCCACTCCTCAGAAAA
This sequence comes from Spermophilus citellus, assembly GCF_964194105.1. Lineage (NCBI taxonomy): Eukaryota > Metazoa > Chordata > Mammalia > Rodentia > Sciuridae > Spermophilus > Spermophilus citellus. The sequence goes on from NC_138196.1 coordinate 4,177,495, forward strand.
AGAAGAAAAAGGAAAGAAAAATTAAAAATGAAAAAAGGAATATACATAATCCTCAAGAAAATATTTAGTGGTAAACATGACTAAATAAATAGTCCCTGACCATGAAAATTACATTGCCTTATGCCCAGAGATGGCCCACGTGTACCTTATTTACTTCTAACTTTAATGAAAATTATAGTAACTAAAATTTTTTGAGAAAGAAATCATGTAAATAAGTACTTCAAAAATAAAAGGCAATGGAGAATAATGCAGTTCATAAGGCAGAAGATGATTTCCCTAGATAAAAAATAATCTATTGATACAAATACCTGAAAGTGATAGAAAATTCAAAGGGAGATTGATTGATATATTTGCAGAAGGAAAACAAAAGAAAGATTCTCTAGTGATTGGGTAGTAATGTTGCTTCTGTAGAGGTAACAATAGCTTCCTAAAATAAATTAAAATGACCCCTCCTGCTGCAAGATGTCACACTATTCCCATTTCTCTGAGAAAACCATTCAGGGACTCCTTCTCTTTACATGTTCTTCATGAAAGCAGAGACTTATGAATTTATTCTAGAAACTTCCAAGAAGACATGAAATAAAATTTCTATCAAAGCTAGCATAATAAAACTGAAGTAGGATTCTAATAATTCACATTAAAATCAAAGCCAATGCTTGGAAAGTGTGACTTTAGAACACATCTCTCTCAGAACACTAACAAATACATACACATTAACACATTAAATTAGATATACGTTAATTCTAAATAGTTTCAGTTAACACCAATAAAACTTTCCACTTTCCTAAAAGCTGTGGCATTTTTAAAAATTATTTATTACAGTGGGCTGGGGTTGTGGCTCAATGGTAGAGTGCTTGCCTAGCATGCATGAGGCATTGGGTTTGATCCCTGGCACCACATAAAAATAAAACAAAATAAAGGTATTGTGTTCATCTACAACTAAAAAATATTTTAAAAATTACTACAGTAAAATTCAGGTATACACTGCTCTTAGGAGAAAATTCAACCACATAAATGCCATCAGAGAAAAAAATTTAAGAATATATGTAACCTCACATTCTAATTAAAAGATGTAAACAGCATCTAAAAAATGGTTCTTGAGCTTTCTTACATACTAATTATATCAAATGATTAATATTTCATCTTAAATATGCAAATAGTACTAATGAAAACTTATGAGAAAGAAATAATATTTTCCTATAATACTGCAATATCTCAAGGAAATGAGAGAAAACATGACACAGAAAAGACAAGTATTTGATGTCATAGGATGAATGACAAATTATGCAAAAATATATCACTAGGTCAAACTGATTAAGGAAATTTCCAGAGTATTTGCTTACTTACCTTAAAAACAGTATCAATAGCTTTAATAATCAATAAACCAATATAGGCAATTCAGCTTAACTGGGTTGTGATAAAAAACCTAGCTCTAACATTGAACTTTTTGAGAGGTTGGTTTTCTGAAGGCACTGCAACAACTTTATGATGAACTATTGCAGCAAAATTCTAGTTATAGGACTGTGTAAATTATAGGCCTGTTACCTTGAAGATAAATAATAGAAAGTAGCTACTTTTATACTAGAGAACAATATTCTGCAATTTAATGTAGGGTGAATAAGTGACTTTAGGGATCCCATGAAACTTCTTAGATTTGAATAAAATATCAAGGAGACACTCTGTTCAATTAATAAAAAAGATGATATGAAAAAGTGAATTAAAACAAATCAACAAATACATCATATTTATATTCACCATTTTCCTTTTTAAACATTTAGTAGTAGTGCTATTGTTGTTTACTCAGGGCCATTAATAAAACTGATGGGTGAAAACAATTTAGAAAAAAAATTAAATGTAGTTATGACTGAGGTCTAACATAAGTTTAAGTGAGTATAATAAATAATCATGTTGTTCCAGAACTTTTTTCAATTATTTTCAATCTTTGAGTTTGGTATTCTCACTGAATACCCAGCGAAAATATCTGTGATCCACTTCTAGGTTCTCTAATTTCATTAACTTGACTGTTTAATTAAAGTTACTAAATCTTATTTTAAACAAAGGCTAGAATTAAAATAATAGAAGCAAAATATTGCAAATAAAACATACCAATAATGCTACAGGAGCATAAAGGAATTTGAACTCCTGTGCCACTATTTAAGACATGACAAGAGGATTAAAGTTATCTGGACTTGGGTCAGACAATGAGATTCAACCAGGGTAATAGTGAGGTAGTAGAAGGAAGAGCAAACAACAGGGGAAGAAAAGAAAAATGAGAAGAATATTTTTTGCTGAGAAGACAGACAGTCAAAAGAGCATTCATTCTACTGCCTGGTGGAGATATGTGGGTAGTACCTGTTGGCGTCACTAGTGTGTGTTTTGGTGCAGAGGACATGTAGGATTACTGTACACAGCAGATTAGGATGACAGGTAGTGTCATGTTATAAAGTCAAACATCATTCAACACTGATGGGATGTCCAAATATGATTGCCTATCAAGTCATTTTCTGAAAATTTTAAAAGTACATAGTCCATGGTTCTATCATCCCTACCTGTGGTTCTGACCCACTATAATTTCTAATGGTTAGTCAGATTGGGGGGGAACTTCTGCAACTCATCAGCAAAAGAAAGCCAAGATGTTTTTGACATGGTCTTTTCTTGATAACTGTACCATCTGTGTTTCAGGAGCAGTGACATTTCCAGTTTTCGATAAGTATGATCAAGACCATATTTTCAGAGTTTACTACACAGACTACCATATGCAAAGTACTCTGACAATTACCTTGTCTCTTAAGTGGTTCCCCCCCTTTCATTGTTGCATTTTCCCTGCTCAGTTGCTCAATTACTTGTTGAGTGTCTAGTTCCACTCCCACCCTCATCCACGTATACTTCCAAGAAATCTCAAAGAGAGTAAAACATGGCTGAACTTTCAATGCTTATTTACCTACCCCCAGAACACTGCATGGCACTGGAATGGGTACTGAAAAAGTGTTGTTATAGTTTAAGGAAAAGGATGATATGTAAATTGTGGGGGGATGTTCATGTGTGTGTATGTGTGTGTGTATGTGTGTGTGTGTGTGTGTGTGTGTGTGTGTGTGTGTGTATAAATTAGGGCCAAAGTTCTGGGTCCCATTCTGTAGAATACACAACTAAAGTTGATTTCTCTGCAAAAAAATTCCTCTATGAAGATGGCCAGAAGTTATTATGCATATCTGCTTTATGAAGGGACGAGTGACAGAACAGCTTCAAAATCAACTTTTAGGGCTGGGAATGTTGCCCAATGGTAAAGCATTTGCCTGGTATATGTGAAGCACTGGATTCAATTCTCAGCACTGAATATATATAAATTAATAAAAGGGTCTCTCAACAACTAATATTAGTGTGTGATTTTATATATACAAAATTATTTTTTAAGTCAATCAGCATTTAGTAATTTTGGATTCTGCAGAGACTTGAAAAGAAATAGTCTTGTATAAATCTTCAAAAACTTTGAAATAATCTTTGAGAGAGCAAAGAGAAAAAACGTTAATTATGAGCTTAGTACAGTTTATAATCTCAGTTATAAATCAAAGTTTATAGTATGAAGGTGCATTTAAGATATTCTATTTAATATATTTATTTTAAAATGAGAAATATAGGCACCAGAAAGAAAAATGATTACAAAAGAGAGAAACAGTTAAGTAATAGGACTTAGACCTTGATTATCAAGATCTAATTAAAGTAATTTTAAGTTGAAAATAAAATATTAACTAACTAAATTTTAAAATGAAACAGAATAACCCATTGTAGGCTAGAATTATAGTATTTTCTGAAATTTTAACATGGAGTCAACTTGATTGTGTTCAATAGATTTTTATCAAATAAATTTAAAATATATAAATTAGACACTAATCACACAAAGAAAATATCAGAGAAAGTTACTTGAAATTAGAACTTGCATTGTCCTATTTATTTTTATGATAAATCAAATTTTACTAATTCATAAAGCAATGAAAAATTTAGCATTGTGTATAAAAAAAAGGAATTTGGCAACCTGTGTTGTGGGATGCAATTTAATTTTAAAGCTTGCTTTCTGTAGTGATAAGGATAATTTCCAAATCTCCTTTTAAATGTGTTCCATATGTCTTGTGATAAAATACTGTGCACAGAAGAGAACACTGCTGAAAATGCATTTGGTTAGTAATGTGCAACACGGGAGGCACACTGGCAACAAGAAAATGTTCTGTACACAGCCTGTTAAACTTTAAAAGACAATCTTTTTTAAAAAATACTTTTTTAGATATTGATGTACCTTTATTTTATTAATTTATTTATATGTTGTGCTGAGAATCAAACCCAGTGCCTCACACATGCTATGTAAGTGCTCTAACACTGAGCCATAACGGCAGCCCCAAAAGATCATCTTAATTAAATAAGCGGAACTTGTATTCCATCTTGCTAGGAAAGCAGCAATCTATTATTCAATAATCCAGCAGAGAGAAATGATACAGCTGTTTCAATGTGGTCTAGTAAAAGCAACAAGTAATTGAATATATCACAGTCATTGTCTAAATACTCCATAAAATTATTATTTCTCCAAAGATTTTGAAATGGAAAGAAAGGCATTCTCAAAAAAAAAAAAAAAAACAGATATCTTTCTCTTTATTAAAAAAGAGAGAGAATATTAATAAAAAGGGGCATGATCACCAACTGAAATAAATAAGTCTCTTTAGCCCCTACAAATTATAGTTTAAGATAAAACATCCAAAAGCCTACTTTGTTATTTTGTATACATTGTATACTTTGTCTTCATTAAGCATAAGAAATCCTATCATGGAAAAACTTACATAACCACAGAAGGGAAAATAGAACCCTGGAACATTATTGACCAAAATTGTAAACAAGAAAGTCTATGTAAAAATCATGTAATTCACACATTTTAAAAATGTTTTTTTTTCCAATATTGATCATTAAAGAACATTTTAGAAATATAATTCTCATTTGTATGAAATAAGTACTCTTTGGAACATGAGTGAGAACAGCAATATTAGTCCTACTGCATTTCACACTGGAAACAGAATACATAAAATTTCATACAAATTTGCTTCCTAGAGCAAGGTTAAAAAAGGCAAGAAACTCTCTGAAAAATCCCTTGGGGAAAAGAAGCAACTGTACCAAAAACAATTGAACAGATTATGTCTACTATCCAAAGTAATCAGTTTACCTTCAATATCTTGTCAGTTCTCTACACAGCATGAGATGCAGAAAAACAGCAATATCTTGAAGAATGAAGCATGGAATCTACTGGGGAGGGGACCTGAAACATATTAAATATATTTGTGGCAGAATTAATTCCAACACCCAGGAGGAAGCTGATAATGTGTTAAAGTGAGCTGTCAAGTGAAACGGGAATTTTTTTTCCATGCATTTTCTAATGAGTTTTAGTACACCCCCCAGTGTTTATTTTAAGACATTCTGCTTGTCAAGGTGGAACTCCTGTACTCATTTTAAGATAAGTGACTATTTTTTTAAAATTTTTTACTCCATTCTAAAATATTAATAAAGTAGTCCACTTCAGTATAATTCCCTTTACCCTGAAGGCACCTCATTGATTTCTTTAAAAAACCCACTAAAATAAAAGAGCCCACTGAAGGATAATACTGTTATTCATTGTTTGCTTTTGTCCTAACTTATGACTTACATGTATAAATTTATCTTCTTCTATGATCTAAATTCTTGGATGTTTCAAGTTATACAAGTTTGATGGTAAGTCTTATGTTATCTAATATGTGACTTTGTCTATGACATTTAGTACATAATATTAGCTATTTCTAAAATCTGCTTTGTTTGCTATCACACTTAAGACTTTTTAAAAACCATTTTTTTCTTGCTGTAAATCATTGGAGATTAAATTCAGAAAGCATGTATCCCAATTTAGAGTAAATTAGTTTAAATCAAGGCAACTAAAATAATTTTTTAGTTAAAAAGATTTAATATAATTAAATTTCCATCAAAAGCTTATTGAAGTTTGATAGAAATATTATATGTATTCTCCATTATTCAGAGTTAAATTAGCTTTACTTTGGAAGGTAAAAAACAAACATTTTAAAGTTTCTTTTCTTCAATTAACGTTGCAGATATATAAGAAAATTGGAAGGCCTTATTTAATAGTACAAGATTAAAGTAAACCACAGTATGTGCTTCTAAATACATATGGAATTTAAATCAGACAATAAAAGAATACTAAATATTTTGTTAGTTGTAAGTTCTCAAATATTCTGTACAACTTTTTTCCTACTTTTCAGAAAATTTAAAATGTTAAATATTTATACTGTTCAATTCCTAAGTGATGCCTCAATTTAAATGAATAGGCCATATCTCATAATCAATTTATAACAAATAAAAATGAATATTAAACTTAAATACTACCTGTGCATTTCTGATGTTGTTCATCCATTTGAGATTTAATTTTAAATAATTTCATAATCAAGTTATTTATAGAATTATATAACTCATTAGGAGATTTTAAATAATTAGATTTTTAATAAACCCAATTATTTAAAAGGCTGTATCTTTTAAGTATTTTCAGTTTGTCTTAAATGGAATATTTCCACCTTAATTGAAAATTAGAATAAAATATGCAAAATGATTTTAGGAATCACATATGCTTAGTTACTGGTGCTATTAATAATGGCAAAAAAAGAATGATGGAAAATGTTAGACTGTTTTTCATTTAGTTTTCTTTCTTTTTCAAGTCTATCATACTCTAGCAAAAAAAAGCATTTATGAGTGAACTTTTTCCCAAAAAAATGTGAAGTCAGGATGCCGCAGTCTGGCTGGGCACAAATCACCAAGCCGCCACAAAGCACTTGTATATCAAACAGAAAGCTTTATTGCCCAAACTCCACCAGCACTCCAGGCACACTCCCCGCTTACTCTTCCAGCACTCCATAGGGCTCCGCCCCAACTCTCTGGGAACTCCACGACAACTGAACTCCAAAGTAGTGAGTGCCCGAGGCAGCAAGAGCTGCCCTATTGCCGAACAGCAAAGGTCTAATATACAACTGAATACACAGCTTAACTAACCATCATCATCTCAATGGCTTGCTGGTGGCACCTTTCAACCATTCCCTCTGGCAAAATGCCAGGTGTCATTCTGACTAGGCTGTGGCCTTCAACATCAGGATATTAAATGATGATCTTAATTGTCCAAGATTTATTTTGGTTTAAAAAATTAGAAATTATTTACCATTGCAATAGACTAGAAATATGGAAACAAGTTTTGCAATGGGAACAGCTATCCAGATACATAGTGTGTGTGTGTGTGTATGTATGTGTGTGTGTGTGTGTGTGTGAGAGAGAGATAGAGAGAGAGAGAGAGAAAGAGAGAGAGAGAGAGAGAGAGAGAGAGATCCACCTGTCTGATATCCTGTTTCTTTTTTTTAACCTTTAAATTGTGTTCTAAAAAATGAAAATGTTCTACAAGAAGATTTTTATTTCTGTCATTTGTACTGTATGATTCTGAAGGGACAAAAGTTCACACTTAAGCAAATCAACAAAGAAGCAATAAAAATACAACAAAAAGTCTTACTACATTTCAATACCACATGCAAATAAACTGCATTTTTTCAGTTTTACATTGGGCTGTATTACTCACAACTTCATCAATCCACCAAAATATGGAAGGTGGTACTTACATTTAAATTGGATTTTAAAAAGTAGTGAATAAAAGCCTCCATAGTAACATTCAGATAGACCATGACTGTCAACTGTGACTTATTCAGAGGCTATGATAGACCCAACCTGATCTTTTATTAAAATTGGGAGCCATCTTGCCACAAAGCCATGAAAAGCTAATTTCAGCTTTACTATAAATTACTGCAAATTCTGAACCTGCTTGGAATGCCTGCCCGTGCCTTGAACTCACCCATGCCTGGCTCTCTGAAAAGATAGCAGCCCTCTCTGAAACTTTAGTGACACCTCATAAATATTGGCCTTCCCTGGCCAGACAATGACCCTCTCTGAGGCTCTAATGGTCCTCATAAATTCTGATGTTGGGGCCAGCAAAAAAAAAATGTAAACTACCATTAGTTTGATGCTTGTCAGAGTTCTGTTATCTGTAACCCCCCTTTTGTGTAACATTCGGGGCTATAAAGCTGGGCTGTAGGAAAGGTGGGGGTGCTGTCTTGTTCCTGCCATTTTGGGAGGGAAAGGTAGCCTGGCCGGTCGAAATAATAAGCTTGCTTTAATTTGATTTTAATTGGAGTCAGTGGTCTTTTCTTGCATCCTGGTCTAACAGCTATAAATTACCTCTATTCAAATGCATCCTCAGAAAGATCCAAAAGAAACTGGCCAGTTAGGAATGCTCTAAAGATGGTAGAATATCTTTCCTGCTTGGCCTTCAATGTCAAGGTCATCATTTTTGACCAAATGTTGTACTGATCAAATATTCACTATGTATTGAATGCCTAGCTCCTATTTAAATTAAGTAAATATTGGTGACGCATCTGATATAATGAGTTAATATTGATACTAGTTTTCTCTCTTTGGTTGAAATACATACAGGATTGTGATATGCACACATACATATATAGACACAAACAGGTCATTTGTTTGCATACCTAACATATATAGATTGTGCTGTAATCACTCCTTGTAAATAAACCTTGGGATGGTCCAAGGCTAACAAGGAACATTGTAAGTTTTATTGTCAGGGTTTTTTTTTTAATTGAGAGAAATATTTTAATAGCAAATATGCTGGAAAAGAATATTTTAATACAGTAACATCATCACACATTTCACCTAAATCAAAGGGAAAATATGATTTAATTTTGAAATTTGCATTTTAAAGCAATATTTTTGGAACAAGTATCCATCATTTTTTGGCAGTTAGTCTATGTTGTTATTACAGATAAATAATAGTTTTCCAGTACTATTCCTGGTTTAGTAACTGTTTTTTTGTGCATTTCTCATTAGAAGTGTTTGGGGTTTTTAAATTTTTTTAGTTGTAGTTGGACACAATACCTTTATTTATTTATTTTTATGTGGTGCTAAGGATCGGACACAGTGCCTCACATGTGCTAGGTGAGAACTCTACTGCTGAGCCAAAACCCCAGCCGCTAGAAGTGTTTTAATATTGTTATTTTAGGTGAGATAATTTTTCTATTATTTTTAGCTGGCTATTGTTGGTATGAAGTAAGAGTATTTATGAGTATATTGAGCTTGAATCTATGTACTTTGATGAATTCTTCTATTAATTTTAATCCTTTGTTCATTGACTTTCTTGGAATTTTGAGGTCATCATATCACTTGCAAATAATTAATATTTTTCCTCTCTTTCCCAATAGTTAACTCTCATGTTTTCTGCTGTATTATACATTAGCTAAAGTCACTCCAAATAGTTTAATGATAGCTTGCATGCATGCTTTATTGTTTGGGATATAATAGAATTTCCATTACATCTCACATGTATTTAACTTTGTTATATTCTCATAAACAGTGTTTATCATGATAAATATTTTTCTACATAAGAGATATTGTAGTAGATATTTACCAAATATGTACAATAAAGTAGTCTTTTGATTAGCCTACAATTTTTTAAATTTATTATTTTAGATGTTGATGAACCTTTATTTATTTATTTATATGTGGTACAATGCCCTACTACTGAGCCACAAATCCAGTCCCTGATTAGCCTATAATTTTAAAATTAATACTTGTAAAAATATTTTTATATCATAAAACAAGATTTCCAATAGGAAGTAACAATGAGCATTTTTGACTATCATGAAAATTGAAAAAACTGAAACTTATATCTGTGGCTTGAAGTTTTAGGAAAATAGGAACTATAGAAATGATAATTTTTAATTAATGATTTGAATAAAACATATGAGTTTTAAAATAAATGTTTTTAAATACACACTTGCATTTATTAAAATAACTTCAAAGTAAATGTGTACTTAATTTTTATGAGTAGGACCTATTTCAGGATGTTTTAAGCAGGAACAAAACCAATATTTATTTTTGGCACCAAAAAAGCCTAAAGAGTACAAACATGTATCATGAATATTGAATTGAGATCTTTGGGATTATGACACAAGAGATTCAAAAGACTGAAGTACAGAATTATTAAAATTGAAGTAGTACATGCGATATGAAGGCAAAGAACTGACTTTATCCCTGGTTCTGTTTTTAACTATCTATATGTTTGTGGATTCATAATTTATTTTTCATAAACTATAATCAGTCTATGTGAAATAAGAGGTAAATGATATGTTTCTAGTTTTTCATCAAGAATGTTTCTGTTTTATTTACGTTGTCCATACCCCCGTGGCTATTATCAATATTCTATCATTGAATTAAAGTATTAATAGAGGAAAAACAATAATTGTTCTCTGATATCCTTGACTACCTAATCTTTAATTTGTTTTCTGGAGTGTCTACTTAAGCCTTTATAGAAATGAACAGTTGGTTTATTTATATCAAATTGTAATGGTTAACTGGACTATTGATTATGTAAGAAATATTGGTTAAAATCTAAGCAAAAATAATGGAATAAATTTCTAATACAGATCTACACATAATCAGATCAAAATGATGCTCTTACTTAAAAATATTTTTTTATTGTTTGTCAAAACATTACAAAGCTCTTGACATATCATATTTCATACATTAGATTCAAGTGGGTTATGAACTCCCATTTTTACCCCAAATACAGATTGCAGAATTACATTGGTTACACATCCACATTTTTATATAATGCCATATTAGTAACTGTTGTATAATTTTAACAAAAGAAGTCAATAATATAATATATGTCAAGAATATCTCCAATCCGGTTGAGTATTTGAAGTTATAAGTAGATTCACACAGAAATTTCTATACACAAATTTACATACTAAAATTTCTATACATACATATACCTACATGTATACACAATATTCATGCCTGGTCCTTTACTTAAAATACCTTAGACTAGGAAGATTATCTTTCAAGTTACTAGTTTTTTGTGTTATCTTTATTCATAATAAATTTTAGTTTGGTTAATTAAGCTAATTTTTCCCTTAATAAAATTTACATCCAAGTACACACATGGACACTGGTACACTAACACATACAGGAAACAGAGAAAAATATAATAGGATAATCCCAAGGAATCTCTAATAATTTTTTGCTATACCAATTTCAGACCCACCAATACACCTAAATTTTAAGAAATATTTTGGTAATTTTTCTAATATCTACTTTTCTGGTTGTAATTGTGCAGTTTTCTAAGGGATTGCCATACTGCTTTCCATATTGGCTGCACCAATTTGCAGTCCCACCAGCAATGTATGAATGTGCCTTTCCCCCTACATCCTCTCCAACACTTATTTGTTGTTTGTATTTTTAATAGCTGCCATTCTTACTGGAGTAAGATGAAATATTAGAGTAATTTTGATATGTATTTCTCTAATTGCTAGAGATATTGAATATTTTTTTCATATATTTGTTGATTGACTGTATATCATCTTTGGAGATCTGTAAAAATAAGAGAACCATAATAGCTAAAGCCATCCTTTACAAGAAGAGTGAATCAGGTGGCATCACTATACCAGACCTTAAATTATACTACAGAGAAATAGTAACAAAAATGACATGGTATTGGAACCAAATAGATTTGTAGACCAGTGGTACAGAATATAGGACACAGAGACAAACCTACATAATTACAGTTATCTTATGTTAGACAAAGGCACCAAAAAAAAACATTGAATAAAAGAGCCTCTTCAACAAATGGTGCTGGGAAAACTGGAAATTCATATGCAACAAAATGAAATCAAGCCCCTATCTCTCACCATGCACAAAACTAAGCTCAAAGTACATCAAGGACCTAGAAATTAAATCAGAGACCCTGCACCTAACATAAGGAAAAGTAGGCCCAAATATCCATCATGTTGGATTAGACCCCAACTTTCTTAGTAAGACTCCTATAGAGCAAAAATTAAAATCAACAATTAATAAATGGGATGGATTCAAACAAAAAAGCTTCTTCTCAGTAAAAGAAATAATCAGGGAAGTGAATATAGAGCCTATAGAATGGGAGATTTTTACCACTTGTGCATCAGATAGAGCACTAATCTCTAGGATATATAAAAATGTAAAAAATCTTAACAATAATAAAATCAAATAACCCAATCAATAAATGGGCCAAGGAGCTGAACAAATACTTCTCATTGTAGTTTTAATTTGCATTTTTAAACTTCTAGAGATGTTGAACTTTTTAAAATATATTTGTTTACTGATCATATTTCTTCTGTGAAATACAAGTTCAGTTCCTTAGCCCATTTATTGATTGGGTTATTTAGGTTATATTTTGTTTTCTTTTGGTACAGATGGCAAAGATTTTTCTCCCATTCTGTAGGCTCTCTGTTCATGTTCTTGACTGTCTCCTTTGCTATGAAGAATCTTTTTACTTTAAAACTATCTCATTTGTTGATTCTTCATTTTGCTTCTTGTGCTTTAGGAGTCCTGTTGAGGAATTTGGTTCATACGCAGATAAGATGGAGATTTGGGCCTAATTTTTCTTCTAGTAGGTGTAGGGTCTCTGGTCTAATGCATTCACTGTTGATGTACTTTGAGTTGTTCAGCTCCTAATATTATCACCTAGTTGTCTAGATTTCAACCTATGAATGTTGAAAGGAGATTAATATTTGGATAATGTTAGACTCGGTTATTTCCTCCCTATAGGTATACAGATGGCCAACAAGCACACTAATAGATGTTCAACATCACTAATCATTCAGTAAATACAAAGCAATACTATAGTGAGATATTTTTATAGCAATCAGGATGCTAATATAAGAAAAAATTATATCAAACTTCGCAAGTATCGAAATAGGGAACATTTTGTGCACTACTGTTAGGAAACTGCAATGTTATAGCTACTATGAGAAAAGTATGACATTTCCTTCCCCAAAAGTAGGATTTTTATGAATTATGTTCTGAGTATATATAACCAAAATATTTGAAAGCAATTCTCAAGTCAATAGTAGTACATCTATGTTCATAGCAGCATTATTCACAGCAGCTGAAATGTACAGATAAGCTAAATATCAATTGATGAATTTTAACAAAAATATATAGTATGTATACATACATATCTAAAATATGTTGCATAATATATATATATATACACACACACACACACATTCATATGTACAAAGGATAATAATCAGTCTCAAAATAAGGAAGTTCTCACATATGACACAATATATGTAAATCTTGACATTATGCCAAGGGAAATGAGTCACAAAAAAGAAATTACTGTATGATTTCACTTATAAAAGTAGACAAAATAATAGATACAGAAAGTAAAATGCTTGATGCTAGGTCTGAAGTCAGGGGAAAAAGAAAAGTATTGCATAATTGAGAAAAATTTTAGTTTTTAAAATTGAAAGCAGTATAGAGGTGGATGACACTAATGGTTATATAACATTATGATTGTGTCTAATAATATTAAACTGTATACTTAGAATTGTTTAAATTGGTAGATTCTTTCATGTATTTTACAACATTGAAAAATGGGAAAAATGTATTGCCACTCTTTTTATTAATAAATTTGACAACAATGATACACCAGTTGAGAATAGAACTCCTATTGCCTACACCTACTTAAAAAAAGTATTGTTATATGCCAATTTAAAAATAACTTTTTTTTTTTTTTTTGGTCAGAAGAAACGGCTATCATTTGTGTGGAGCAAGTTAAGTACTAAATAACTTTGGAATGCTTTATGCCAAAAATGTGTTTAAAGATTAGAGGTGGTGAAATAAACAGATTGCCAACCATCAAATTAAAGACTATTGGAATGTTAATAGTGATTATTGGGTTACTTGATTTCAAACACTGGATAAATAAAAATCCAAGAAGCCAAATTGCTACTAAAAAACAATTTGGAATTATATTTGTCACTGGTATATACTACATATCAACTAGTTAATCTAAAACTTGATTCAATTTTCTAGTCCAATGGGGACTTACTTAATGATTTCAATAGCATTTAGCAATATGGAAGTAATATTCCGGGTATGCCCATTCACATGAAATAATAGGTATATATATATATATATATATATATATATATATATATATATATATATATATATATATATAGTACTACTGCAGCTGTGCAAATAACTGGTTATATAATGGCCCTAGGGAAAAAATTAAGAATGCTCTAATATAGAACTTTAGATAAAAATATATAGTTTTCCCTCAATACCTGCTGGGGACTGGTGCTTGGAACCCCAGTAGATACTGAATTCCATGAATCTTCAACTCTCTTATATAAATTGATAGTATTTGTGTATAACCTAAACAAATCCTCATGTATACTTTAAATAATCTCTAACTTACCTGTAACATCTAATATAATGGAAATGCTACATATTTACTTGTTATGCTGTATTTTCAGGGAATAATGACAAGCAAAAATTTTACATCTTCATTACAGACACACCATTTTCTCCAACTCTTTTCAATTCTGGAGTTATGTAGGATCAACTGTATAAGTACATGCTATTCAAAATTGCTCTTTACATTGTGTTATAAGACAAGATAGTATTTAAGAAACATGAGACATGTAGAAATGATTAATGCAACAGCCTTAAAGAGCATTTTTCCCTATTTAGGTTGAATATTTATTTACACTACAGGAATATTATAAATGTTAGTTGCTTACCTTGTTTTGATTTGTGTTAGAAAAGGCAGGCAAGGAGTTTTTGGTTTAGATATGGGGTCTCTCTCAAAAGCTCATGTGAGATAGATAATCCAATAAAGTTCAGAGGTGAAATGATTAGATGATGAGAGTTGTAACTAAAAAACTGGCTTTACCCACTGATATGGATTAACTTGGAGGAAAGTGTTGGCAGGTAGGATGTGACTGCAGAAAGAGGTCCCAGAAGGTGTTTGTTTTGAGGTATATATTTTTATCTCTGGTGAGCTGAATGCTTGTGCGCTCTCTTTCTCTCTCTCTCTCTCTCCTGTTGCCATGTTCTGAGCTACTTTCATCTGTTTTGTCCTTCTGCTGCCTCACTTGGGTCCAGAGCAATGGAATTGGCTCTCTATGAATTGAGACCTCTGAAACTTTTTTGTTCTACATTTCCTTTATCAGGTCTTTTGGTCACAGCAGCAAAAATGCTAACTAAAACATAGTTAGGGGAAAAAAGAACATAAAATTACTTGAAATGTGTTAATGAAGCAAACATATGCTATTTGTATACAAAATTGAGTAATGTTATTAGAGGAAAAGGTATAAACATCCTTTCCTTCATTTTATGTTTGTTAAATTACAACTGATGAAGAAAAGTCTATTTTATAGAGGAATCCCAAATAATAAATTAGGAGAAGGGATAAAATTAACATATAAATTGTTTGTAACTTTAATCAAGTACATATTCTGAAAAAAGTCACCAATAACCACTAAATATTAGATATGCTATGGTGATAAACAGGGTATTCCCATAGTGTGACATTATTACATAATAGATGAATTGCAAATTGCATATGTAATCAAGCTTGGGATCAATAATTGTAAATCTTCTGATGTGATTCAAAATGAATTGCTTAACATTATTTACTGGTATTGAAATATTACTTTAGCTAAATTTAATTCTTTTGGTATAGGTTCTGATCTGTATGAAATTTATGAAATGAAATATTTTATAAGATATATATATATATAATCAAAAAGTTAATGAGTAAAAAGTGTCATAATTCTAAATTAAAAAAAATTAAAATGTATATAATATCAAGTAACAAGACACATAACTGCATATTTGATTAAAATATATAACATTTTGAGAAATGTTTAGAGGGTTTAAGAAACATTAAATATTAAGAAACGTAGATTTATTATTACTTTAAGTTTAATAAAAATAAATTCTGGGCTGGGGATGTGGCTCAAGCGGTAAATAAAAATAAATTCTTGTAGGAGAAATCCCATGTGCTTATGAAATGCATACGAATGTATTTAGGAATAAAAAGTCATTTTGTGAGAAGCATTTCTCCACAAATACTTTAAATAGGTGCACACTCACACACACACACACAAACCCAGAAACACACAAATAAATGATAATACAAATGTGTTATGATTACTTTTGAATATCAACTTTATTTAATTAAGAGATGTCTAGAATTAAGAGGTTCCTGATTGTGTCAATGAGGGAATTTCCAGAGATAATTGGTTTTTGGGACATCAAAATAAAGAGGGAGACCAGTGCTGGTAATGGGCAACACTGTCCAATAAACTGGGATCCAAGATGGAGCAAAGGGTCAAAAAAGGAAGGAGCCCAGATGGAGGCAAGCATGATTCTTGAATGGGTGCATAGATTGCTGCAGCCATCATCAAAGGACAGCAGACTTCAACTCCTTCACTTTTCTAACATGAACTCTGACCAGTTATTCTCCAGGTAGTTTCTAGGCTTCAGTCACATACTTGGACCACATTGTTGGTTCAAGGCTCCATCTCCTTGGACCGAGCAGCTGCTGGTTCCCCCAGCTCTCCAGTGTGCAGAGGGACATTATGATTCACCTTCCAAACATGTAAACAAATCTAGGAAATCCCCTTTTATAATCTTACATGGAGATATCCTATTGGGACTAGAGGTGGTTCTAGAGAATTAAAATTGTAAGTTGATATTTTCTTAGTTGACTTTGTGGTTTCTGGAGTTAATTGTCTACATTGGATAGACCTAATGTTCCTAAAGCTGGTAGTTCATGTCATGAACGCTTTAAAGCCATATACATAGTGAATGCATTTGATACTCATAATATGCCACTTGTGAGAGTCAACATATTTAGTGACTCTATAAATGATATTTTTAACAGTTCTGGAAAACTAAGGAATATAATAATGTTCCCTGGATACTTCTTCACTGAACAAGTAAGGAATATAATAATGTTCCCTGGATATTTCAACACTGAACAACAAAAAGAAGTAGCTCAGGAACTCATCTTTTTTTCATCTCTAGATGTGCGTATGCAATCTAACGTCTTCTTAGTGTGTACTGAAGGAGAAACTTCTCTCTTTCAGTCAATGAAAATTGGCCATAAACCTCCAACCTGTCATAGATTGAATTACAATGCAATTTTAGCTCTTATCCATAAATAGTGTCTGCAATGAAAGTAAAGTTACTGCTAGGAAAAAAAAGGACATTCTGTAATTTTGAGAACAGTTGAGAGGACACTGAATAGGCTGGGGAAATTCCTACATTCTGTTGGGTTTTAGAAGAAGCAACTTTCCAATCCTCAGTGCCAGTGTCATCTCCTCCCCCAAGTACACACTCTGGTATTGATCTCTTTATCCCTCTGAAAGAATGGATTCTTCATTGCCTGTGGGAAAAAAAAGTATCTTTCTTGATGATATTGCCCAGCCAGACAATGCTGGTACTCCTCAGGACCCACATTTACCACCTACTTTTACTTCTAGACATATAACTAGACCCAAATCTAAGCAGCCTCCTGAAGGAGAGTTATAAAGTGTGAACCATGAGGAAGTGCATTACACCAAAGGAACTTCCTGAGTTTTACAATGTA
Organism: Spermophilus citellus; assembly: GCF_964194105.1. Classification (NCBI taxonomy): domain Eukaryota; kingdom Metazoa; phylum Chordata; class Mammalia; order Rodentia; family Sciuridae; genus Spermophilus; species Spermophilus citellus. Next base: position 4,195,049 of record NC_138196.1, read on the forward strand.
TACAAACACAGGTCTGAGGAACATGTGTGTGAATGGATTTTAAGCATGTGGGATAATGGTAGAAGAAACATAAAATTAGACTAGGCTGAACCTATTAATATTGGCTGGTTAAGCAGATATTCTGAATTTAATGTAGCAGTTTAAATTGCTAAAAAATTACTAATAATTTATTCAGTGGGTTGTCTGAATAAGGATCAAATTGTAATTGTGAATGAGCTGAAAATGCCTTATATTCCTTGGTTTACTGTTGATTATGGGACTCAAATTTTCAGAGAAACTGGAATGCTGGATTTTGCAAATAAGACCTTCTTATCCACAATATAAAGGTCTAGAAGATGTGCATTCATTACTACTTTAAGAAAGATTTATGAGAGGAGAATCAGTATCCTTGATGAGCTCTTTCATTGCTCTTCTTTATATGTCATATCTTACTATGAGAGCTGAAATTACCCAATTAGAAAACTGAAATGCAATGAGTATTATTGGATTTCAAAGTATCAGAGACCAAGTGACAGTACTCAACAACTACAGGCAACTTGGTTCATACCATAATGCATAGCAAAGTAGAAGCAATGGCTAGAATCTTCTGACTTATGTACATCTAAGACATTGGCTAATCAGTCATGGTATTTTCAGAAGTCAATATGATGGAAAATTAAAGTGCATACTCCATTTATATAAGCATAAAAATTTCAGAGCAAATGTGCAATAGCAGAAAACCATGGTTTCTCAGCCAATGCCAAGACTTCAGTCAGTTTAAGTCTCAAGGGAATAAGTTAAGGGAAGGCAAGTTACTTTTGAAGAAGGACGTTGTTACAGTACCTAAAAGTTAAAATGTTAATCTTTCTCCCATTCTTCCCCTAAGGGGCCTATGGACTTTAACCAGGGAAATGTAAATTAGGGGAAAGGCAATGATCTAGTCTTTGGGGGACTATTCAATACCATCTCTGAATTGACATTGATCCTGGAAGATTCAAAATGTCACTGTTACCCTCTAGTCAAAATAGGGACTTAGAGAGGTCAGTGATTTATGGAACATTAGCCAAGACTTGACTAGGAGTATGTTTAGTGGGTCCCATAATGCATCTTGTGGTTGTTTCCCCACTCCCAGCATGCACATTCAGGATAGAAATACTTAGAATATTGGTTTTCTAACATGTTTATTGATGGTTATAAAGGTGCCAGAAAGGCTAAATCGAAGCTGGTAGAACTTCCTTTGCTTAGGAGAATAGTAAATCAAAAACAATGTTGCATCACTGGTGGGATTACATAGATTAGTGTAACCACCAACAACTTGAAGGATGCAGGTGTGGTCGTTCCTACTACAGTCCCATTTAACTCCCCTATTTGACCTGTGCCAAAGGTAGATGGATCTTGGAGAATAACAGTTAATTTTCATTAGCATAAAAAGGTAATGACACCAATAACAGCTGTTGTAGAAGATGTAGTTTATTTTCTTGAGCAGATTAACATATCTCCTACTACCTGGTAAGTAGCTATTGATCTGGCAAATGCCTATTTATCCACACCTATTCACAGGGATTATTAGTAGTAATTTCCTTTCATCTGTCAAAGCCAGTAATACAATTTTAATGTCTTTTTCATGGGCATCAATTCTCCAACCTTGTTTTATAACTTAATTCACAGAAATTTTTTACAAAGTGTCACACTGCTCCATTGCATTGATGACATTAAGTGACCTGTCCTTGAGTCTCCTAATATATTCTTCCATATCATCTAATCATTTTAACTCCTCTATGAGATTTTTAATTTCAGTTATAAGATTCTTCATCTCTATTATGTGATACATCTGCTACTTTGTATCTTTTCACTTAAATTCTCATCATTTTTCTTGCATTGTTTTCCTGACCTCAGTGAGTATCTTTGTGTTTCTTCTAATTCTTCATAAATCAAATATCTCTGCTTAGTTCCTAGGATTTATTTTAATACTTTACTTGGAATATATTCCCCCATATTTTCATTTTATTTCACTCTCTCTGTTGTATTCTATGCATTAGATCAGACAACTTCTCAATCTTCTCAGAATGGCCTCATATACATGTACTCCACTAATTTATCCACCCAAAGATTTTAAGATATCTATCATATCTTTATTCTTTTCCAGAGAGCTGTCTCTTTTGTGGTTGCCCACTGGAGCTTCAGATATGCCGCATCCTGTTAATTTCCTAAGACTGAAAAAGTATAAATGAGACATTCTAGATGTAACTAGAGAGGTTGGAGTGTTGGATATGCATTCTGGTTTCTTCTTTTTTCACAATGAAACTAAGCAGAGGCATTTGTTTCTCACTATCTCTGCAGCAAGTCACAAATTATTCATAGGTAATTCTGAGATAACATTCAGGCGGAGTTTGTTAGTCCTGGGAAGGTAGATACTTAAAGTTAGCTCTTTGCTTCTCATGCTCCTTGTTTTCTGTGGTCTAGTATTACTAAAGAGTACAAAGTATCATTAATTCCTAGTTTTATTCTTTAAGAGAACTCTTTGAATGAGAGGTATGGAAATTGTGACATCCATTGAAGAACCAAATGTATAACAGGAAAATTGATAGACTCAGCTTTGTCACTGGGGTGAGCTGGGAGAAAATACCAAGAAGTAATGCCAAGGTCTGACCCAGTTTGCCAGAGGGCAACTATTAGTTATTTCTGTTTGCTTCCAAATACATGCTTGTTAGAAGTTAGTAGCCACTGGAAATATGTTCTATAAGTTCCCTTTAAAGACTAAATAGGAGCTCTACATTTTTGCCCCCTTTCTCTGGTACTCCAATAGGTTATAGCCCAGGGAAGTGTTCACATACCTGATTAAAAACATGTCTTTTTTCTGTGATCTGGGGATATTAAATCATACACCTTTCCCTTTATGATGTCAAGCTAAGTGGTTCATGGTGAAGTACTTGGAAAGGTGGTTATAAAAGATGGAGCACTCAAGTTATGAAATAAGCCAATTTCAGGCAAAAATGGGGAGCTAAATATTTTAAAACCCTTCTCTGCTCTACTACTGGGGCTATGAAACCACTGGAAGTGCACACAAGCCCATAAAAACTTTTTGGGGGATTTGGATACAGTTATGTATAATTAGTTTCTTGTGCTTCCAGCATTAGGAAGTTTAGGATACAATCCTGTTAAAAACCATAAGACTGGAGTGATCAATGCCTTGACAAACTCCTTCAGGGGGGTATTAATAGACCTGTAGTTATCACTGGGGTGAGCTGAGGCAGAAAGTTTGGAAGTGCATGTCATCCTACCCCAAGCTGGGCACAGGATACTAGTTGTCTACCTCTTTAATTGCTAGATACAAGTTAGTCAGAACCATACCACCAAGTAAAGACTGGGAGATGATGACTGTCTTCCAGAGAGAAACAAGGGGCTGCATTTTAAAATTGCATCTCTAAAGTACTCCTGGGAGATGAAGTGCCTCAGTGTGCTCTGATTCTTGTATAACATTGCCACATTTATCTGTGGTCTAGTGTGTTTCTAATCCCTTTCCAGCCTAGAGTTAACAAAGTAAGATTTAAATTGTGGGACACTTTAGCATTAGGTACATAATTGAGGTCAAACATTTCTCTCCATGTGGTGAAGTTGAACGTTGGGGATTCTCATCATGGCACAGTGACAAGAATACAGTCTGAGTCCAAGGATGCCTTAGCTTTTATTATTTACTTGAAAAGGATTTTCTCAATTGATTGGTGGTTCAGAGTTTCTCAGCTGGTCTCTGACGATCTCTAAGTAACTTGATCTATGGTTAGATGTTTACTTGGTGTGTCTCTTGGAGGTAGTCTACCATGTGTCTTGCATCCCCTCTGCTGATTCCATCTATATTTCTCCCTATAACTCAAAAACCCATATGATTTCCTTTTCACAGCTTTTACTTTTTCTTTATTAGGCAAGAATAATGTTTATTTTATTTCCAATATTACAATATCTTTCTTTTGTATTTATATATAATCATTCTTCAGTATGCATGGGGGCTTATTTCCATGACAACCTCCTCCCAGATAGCAAAGTCTATGGAATCAAAGTTCTTAATATGAAAAAATACATGGTATTAACATACAACTTACACACATTTTTTTTTCATATACTGGGAATTATGTCTAGTTTACTTATGTTAATAAAATCTTAATATTATGAAAATATGGATATTCTGTATCATTTAGTGCATAATGACATAATATACATATTCAGCACAAATGCAGTTTCCTTAAAATGATTTTGATCTATGCTTAGTTGATGCAGAACTTACAGCTTCACATACTGACCTGTATTTATGTTTTGTTGCTCCATTTGCTTACTATGTAGTGTGGTCAACAACAACAACAAAAAACATTGTTATCACAATAGATATGAAGATATTTGTGCCTCAGCTCAGGATCTCTGAATAAGAATTTGCATTTCACATTATTTTTAAATGGGCTCTGGTAATTTTTAAGAAGTGCTAGGTTAAAGGAAAATTACCAATTGAGATAAATTTCACTACTTACTCCTGACAAAGACCTAGGAACACACTACAGAAAAATAAAAAGTTAGTTTACTTTTTGAGTAGATAGAACAGATTCCATTCTGCAATATTTGCACATAATTTTTATTGATTGTTACAATCTTTGGCATAAAAACAATCATGCCCACATTGAAATACAGTTTCTTTAATTGTTTCTAGTTTTTAACATTATAGCGAATACTTACAAAGATGTTTTATTTTGGTTTTGTGTTTATTTTTCTCACCAGATATTTATCTTCTTTTCTTAGCAGTCAAAAGGATTTTAATTTTGTGGGTTTTGGTAGAATTATAGTGAACATTATCAATCTATAGGTTTAGATATTTTAAAATGATATAAATATATTTTTCTATTGGCTACAGTCTATGTTTGTTATAAATATGTCATGTAGGAACTAAAATAATTTTTGTTTTCTTATGTATCTTGTAATTTAAATTATACAACAATTGCAGCAGGTGCAAATACTTCATAAAATTTTTGGAAGCTAATCAAATCTCTCAATGGATATGTAGATTATCTAAAGAAGTGTATCTTACAGCAAATTTGTCTTTGGGAGAAAACCATATTGTATGATGATATAGAATGCTTTGCTTTTCTAGACTATATATGAGTATAGAGATTCTAGATTGTAGCAGACATGATATAACTCTATGTGAAAGTATGAAATAAAAAACTGCCCTGAAGTGGCAAACTGCAGTAAGTTACAGTGCTGTTACGATGTAGTGGAACTTGAACTTCATTCATTTATTCATGCCTTTATATCTCAAATATTTATTTAACATCTGATATAGACTGGACACTGTCAAATCTGTTGTGGATAAAGCATTGAACAAAATATTAAATGATATCTATAGTCACAAACCTACTTTTAGTGACAGGAAATGCAAGCTTAACAATTAAGGAACCAACATATATACTAAAAAGGGGAGGGTAAGTGATATGAAGAAAAAATATTCCTCAGAGAGTAATAAAGGGAACTATTATAAGTAAAAGTGACCAAAGAAGTCATCACTGTTAGAAAATGACATTTAGATGATTAGCAAAATGCAAGGGAGTGAGAAACTCAGATATGGAGAGTGAAAAAAAGGAGAAGGTTCCATGCATAAAGGATTTCAAGGCAAAGATATTAAAGGATGATAATCTTGCCATTGTAGACATAATAAGGAGTATATGGCAGTAATAAATATCTGGGTGTGGAATATAAAAATGCCAAATGACAGTGTATATACCAGTTTAATGACATTAGTTTTGACTATAATAGGCAGACATTGGAATTTTTGGAGCAAAATAACATGATGTTACATTTGAGAAATATTTAATTTTGTTTGACTTGTTGAGAATACAGCTTAGATGAACAAGGATAGTAACACAGAGGCTATTTGGGGGTCTACTGTGAAAGTAGTATTCTGTGAAAGGGGTGATCATGTTTTGAACAGAGTAATGATGCAGGATATACTAATTCTGGAGACTTCTGTAAATCTCTATCTATATACATGTTTTTATATATACATAGACACATTTTTAAGAAGTTATAGTAGACAGAATAATAATCTCCTAAATATGCTTATGTCCTATCCTAAACACAAGAACTCATGAATATACAACTTTACCTGAGACAGGGATTTTGAATTTAAGGAACTTGAGACAGGGGTATCACACTGGATTATCTGCACATGCCCAATGCAATCATCATGGTCCTGAAAAGTTGGAAAGGGAGACAAAACTAGAGAGTTAGAAGGATATACAGAGATAAGCAGCATTTTTTTCTGTGTAGATGTTGAAAGAGAACCAATTAATTTGGAAGAGGGTAGGAAAATTGCCTCTTTACAATCCTGAAAGGGATAAAGCTCTACTAATAATTTGATTTCAGATTAGTGAAACCTGCCTAAGATGTCTGACCTATGGAACTGCATGATGATACACTTGTGCTATTTTAAGCCATTGTTTTTGGTCACTTACATGCCATTAGTACACAGATTCTGTCACCTGAATGTGAAGTATTTTGATAACAAACACCTTAAAAAGTGGGTATAGCATTGGAATTGGGTGGTAGACAGAGACAAGGCAGTATTGAAAAGCAAGATAGAAAAGACCCAGATTATTTCAAAAGACTATGAATAGAGACAAGGATGTTAGCAATTCTGCTAGAGACTCTTCAGTAGAAATGAGGATCATAGTTCAGAACATACTTCACTAAACACAATACTCAAATCATCTGCTGATAGGAATATGTTTGTTAAAGACACTGATGATGAGGGCTGAATAGGAAATGAAGAATTCCTTATCAGAAATAGTAGGAAAGAGAATCCTAATTATATAGTGATGGACAGTTTAGCAGATTGTGCCCTGCAGTTAAGTGAAAATCAGAACCTGAAAACATTTTATAAGACATTTAGCTGATGAGATTTTTAAAGCAAAAATGTTGAAATAGTGAACTGATGTTTTCCTGATGTGAAGAGTAAAAATGTAATAGTCTCATACTCAATAAGTGGATTTGAGGTTGTTCCCCCCCCAAAAAATCTTTGATTTTACATAAATAGTGCCTATGCCTTTCTCCATTTTGAAGTTTCCTCCAACACACTCTGCAGTGGATGGCACCAAAAGGTAAGGAATGCCTTAGCCACAAGGTTTAGTACCACACTGTGATTTCGAGAAGGAATGACATGACTGTATTTAATAGGCAAACAATAACAACCAAAAATTAAAGGGAAAATGAGTAATATGTTGACAAGACATGGCCAAGCTCTCTATGCTCATAAGTGGAATCAAGTTATTCCTTCCTACTAGTTTATGAAACAAGCTGGGATGCAGCTATATCCAGATCTGCCACCAAACTGCCCCTGAATTTGTGTCCCTACCCTTCCAGTGATTTCTCCCTGCTCCACCTTCTGAGTTTCTCCACCACTCCCTGCCTCTACTGCTCATTTGGTTCAACATTCCATCTTACAGTGTGGCCAAAGTTGTACCCTGACAATCTCCTCTTGAATTCCTTCTTGTGTAACATCCTTTATTTACTGCCCAACACAATATCTCATATAAAACAGGTGCTCACTTTGCGAGTGATTAACAAAATGATTCTAATTTCAATAAACTTTGACTCATCTCAAATCCAAAACTCAAAAAACTGTCAAACCTTTCCATAAAAATGACAGATGTCTACTAGGTAAGCAAGTTCATGTTGAGTTTTTACAAATTTTCAGATTATAATTCATAATCATCCTGAAATTCTGTAAGAACCTAAATCAAAGAAGCCAATCCTATCTTACTATTTCAATGTTATGCACATTGATTAAATGCACAAATTTTGGCAAATTGCAATTCAGGCACAGCATATGTGATACTTGGGCATAATAAAATACTAAATTAATTTCATCCTAAACCATTTGGAACTATTGCAATTATATTGAAGGAATTAGAAGGAATAGTGTTGTTTGTTTGTTTGCTTGTTTGTTTGGTACTAGGGATTTAACGCAGGAGCACTCTACCACTAAACCACTTCCCCATCCCCTGTAATTCTTTTTTTAATTTTGGGACAGGGTCTTGATAAATTTCTTAGGGCCTTTCTAAGTTTCTGAGGCTAGCTTTGAACTTGAGATCCTCCCACCTCAGCCCCAAAGCAGCTGGGATTACAGGCATGCACTGCAATAACCCACTAGGAACAGTGCTTTAACCCCCAGAGAAATAACGTTTAGAAATCAATAATGAATATGATATCTCCACATACAAAAAATTAAAAAGAATGTGAACAATGAAAAAATTTCTGAGAAATGTTTTTAAAAGCTTTAGCCTCATGTATGATAACCTATAGGAATGAAAGCAGCTAACAGAGGCAATTTTCCTTTTAAAATTGGCAAAGTTGTCTGAGTGACAATAAATCCCAATGAAAGAAGTTGAAATAAATGAGCATTTGTATATGCTACTGGTAAGAGAGGATTGTTTATAAAGCATCTTAAAAACAGGCATACTTTAAATCCAGGAATATCAACTAGGAGGATTAAAACATTCCAAGAAAATAATCAAATATAAGCATCAAAAATATATATGACAGTGCTTATCAGATAATTTCTATTTTTAATTGGAAACAATGAAATAAGAACTAAAAATAAAGGAATTACTAAGTTACAATGTATCCATGTGAGAAAATGTTATATAGTCATTAAATATTTCAATTACAGTGATAGAAAAAAACATAATGAAGTGACATTGTTTTCTATTTAAATTAGCATGTATTACATATGGACAGTGACAGGCAATGAACAAAAATTTTATATGCAGACATATCTGGCAAATAGATGAAGACATGTTTCATCTTTTTATGTTTCTCTATTATCTTAATTCTTTATAATAGGCATGTATGTATAATCAGAAATAATATTTCTTTAGAAAAACACTAATTGAGGCAAATTTCAGGCATCCCCACCTCATATTGAAATGGTTCCCCAACTTTTTTTTTATTTCTAGGGTTTTATCTTTGCACATACTAAATACAAAAGAGAAAACACTACAAAATCTTCTTTCCCACAGGCTACCTTCTGAGGCATAATAATTACAACTTAAATATCCAAATGTTCAAATGCTCTCTCAGTACCTGTATGTTTCCCCTAGTTTCTGATTTATTTTTCATCTTAAAAGTTTACAGAATTATCTGTCTCTGAAGACTTACATATGAACTATATGATTTTTATGTCTCCTTCTTTGGAAAATAGAACTTAAATTATTACTACAACTGAGGGGAAACAGACTCATTTTATGTGGTTTCCTAAAACAATTTAGATTTGTGTGAATTAAAAATGGCATATTTATCATTGTTCAAATGAAGTCCCAATTTGGGGGTGGTGGGCATAGCTTTTGCTTTAAGGAACTTAATTTTTATGATCAGAAAACCACTCTTTAGCTACTAAAGTTTTCAACATATTGCAAATCTTTCAGATCTAAGTTCCAAATGAAGTTGCTCTTATAGTTTTTCTATTTCTTATATTTGGGAGAGGTAAGGAGGATTTGGGTCTTTAAAAGTCAGATCAAAATAAATTAAGCACAAAATGTCTTAATAATACCAATCAAAAGAAAAAGTAATACAATGTCAATCAGGTATGTCTTTTTAAAAATTCTCAAACAAAAAGTAAACAAAATGCACACCTTATTCTGCCCCCTCTTTGCTATCTTCTTCCACTCCTTCCAACCTACCCCACCCTCTGTGTGCATTCCCCACACTCCACATGCACTTCACTCTCACTTATTAAGCTGATGTTTTTCAAGTTCCCTTTAGAACTCTTCTAGTCCCTAGGAAAGAAAAGCAATGGGGATCTCATCACCTAACACCTTATATTTGTTTGAGGCTCAACCTCACAGGAACAGCTTTCTCACCTAGTTATTCTGATCCTGAGCAAAGCTAATTTCTAAACTCTAAAAATATCTTACACTCTGGCAGGAACTCCACACAATCTCAGGAACAGAAAAAAAAACACTGTAGCTAACATTAAGGAGATCCCACAAAGTAAACCCTCAGGACATGATTAGAAGCTCTGCCTTGCTCTGCATAATACCAATGCAATGGAATTTCTGTGAATCACAGCAGAGTAGAATCTCAGACTTTGAACTCCACAGGAAAACACACAGCAAAAATAATGGCATAATGCAATGTTTTCAAATGCATAAATCTTCATTTGTTTACTTTAAATATTTTAAAATATGTCCTATTACATTTATTCTTGATTAAACCCCTTCTAGATAGTTATTCATTAATGGTTTCTTTACAGTTGCTGTGCAAACAGTTCATTCATATCTATGACATATCAAATCTCAGAGACATGTTCTTTAATTGCATTCATTTATTTCTAATCTTCTTAAGCTCTTACTACTGTAATGCCTGACTAAATATACACTAAGCTCTATTATTTAAAAGGTAAAATATATTTAAGATATATTTTATCAATAAAATTCACAACTCAACAAATGTTCTATTATTATTATTATTATTATTATTATTATTATTATTATTATTATTATCATCCTCAGGCATTATTTAAAACTTCCTGGTAGAATAGTTGTGGTTAAACAAAATAAGTTCTGAATGGTTGCTTGAGATTTTGGATTGCCCACTAAAATGCCAAAATTTTCATTGTGACTGTAGTTGGGATCAGAGAACTTTTATAATACTATTTAGAAGAGATATCAGTAGAACCCGTATAAAAAACAGGATATATATCTTCCTATTGTTATGATTTTCTGGCATAGAGCGGCTTCCCTGGCCACCATGAAGATGTCTCAATAGTTGTCTACTACTGGCTGAGACATAAAAATGTACTCATTTCTTTGGCTTCAGAAAGTTGGTCCAGAAAGAAATAAGAGTGTATTTTCATCTGTTATTTTTTTCTTTTTTTTAAGAGTGAGTGAGAGAGAGAGAGAATTTTTAATATTCACTTTTTAGTTTTCCACAGACACAACACCTTTTTTTGTATGTGGTGCGGACACAACACCTTTTTTTTGTATGTGGTGCTGAGGATGGAACCTGGGACCGCACGCATGTCAGGCGAGTGCGCTACTGCCTGAGCCACATCCCCAGCCCCTGTAATTTTTTCTTGATTCAGTTTTTCTGCTTCTCTTAAAGCTGTGATTCCCCAATTTCAGCATCATCATAAGCTTGTTAAAAGACAACTCGCTGGGGCTGGGGTTGTGGCTTGATAGTAGAACACTTGCTTGGCATATGTGAGTCACTGGGTTCAATTCTCAGCACCACTAAAAATAAAAAAATAAAAAGGTCCATTGACAACTAAAAAAAAAAAAGAACTCATTGCCTCCATCCCTCAGAGCACCTCATTGGCAGGTTTAGGGTGGAGCCCAACAATTTGCATTTTTAACAAGGTCCCCAGTAGTTCTGAGGCTTCCAGTCAGGACACCATGCTTTGAGAATTAGAACAATTGATATCTGGGATGAGAAAAACCAATGGTCTCAGGTGAAGGGGACTGCAATAGTCTCAGGTGAAAGGGATCACAGAGAAGATTAAAAAAAAACACACTGAAAATGGAGGGAACATTGCAAAGACAAAATCCAACCTTCACACTTTCTTCAGAACTTAACCTGACTGACTGCAGAGACCACTGAAATACTTCTTCCCCACTCCTGGACCCTGCAGCTGCCTGGAATGTCTGCTCCCTCCTACTCCTATTCCTGCAGATCCCAAAACTGGAAAGTTGCAAGACATGGTCTTCAGGCTGCTTCTCTTCTATTACACCGTTTACTCCATTAGCTTTAAATTCCATACACTGATGACTCCCAATCACTATCCCAGACCTTCCCACCCTAAAAACATCCAAGGGCCACTGACTATGTGACATTTCCCAGCTGATAGATGACAAGCCTCTTAAAGTAGATACAACCACACAACCTTGATTGCAGCCACTGCCTGCAAAACTGCCTTTTCCCACCATTCATACAGGTCCCTCAGGCTCTCTTTTACTGACCATGCATATCCAATCCTTTCCCTGAATCTGACCCTTCCCCTCCCTCCCTTGCAGACCGTCATCTTCTCTCACCTAGTTAATTATAATAATGACCTAACTGTTCTCTGCCTCCACTGTCTACCCTCCACAAAGCCTGTGATCCACACTGGCTAGAGGATCTTTCATATCACACGTTAGATTATGCCATGCCTTTGTTCAAAGTGTCCGTTGGCTTCCCAAAGCCTTCCATGATCTGACCCTGCCCATTCTTGCTGCATCACCTCCTTCCACTCCCCTCCTCCCTTACTCTATGGCAGCCACAGTGGCCATTCTTCAACATGCCCAGATGGTATCCACCTCAGGACATTTACATGTGTTTTTGGAATGTTCTCCCTGTGGCTGTGACCATGGCTGGCTCCCGTTCATGAGTTTCTAAGGAAGCCTTCCCAGAACACTCCCATCTCTTTGACCTACTTAATTTATTTTTCTATCACTTCCTGATATTTTATGACAGTTTATTTGTTTGTAAGTACCATTTTTCCCACTAAAGTGGATGCTCCATGAGGCCAGGGACTTGTGTCTCCCTTGGTCACACTGTAGCCCTATCACAAAGTCCAGCACACAGAAGGCACTGGGGAAATAATTGCTGAATAAATGCACAAATCTTCCCCCAATCGCCATAGAGAGGACTCCACTCTAAAACATTTCTTACCATCTCTTTAATTATAGCAACAGAAATTAAGCTGATTCTAATGATAAAAATTTGTTTATAAAGTAAGTCCTATTGAGTGGACAGAGAAGACAGAAATTATATTGTAAAATATGTAATGTCTCTAAATAGTTCCCCTTGGTGTTCAAACAGCCTTCACAAAAAAGTGCTACCCTGCACTTTGCTATGATCTTTAATTATTCTAACTGGAGGGATGAAGTTGACATGCACCCTGCCCTCCCCTTTGTGGGCTGCATTCCTCTAGCATTCCTGAGCTGTAACACTGAATGGATCCACTACCCAATAACAGTACAAAAAATGCTTCACCTTGCCAGGATGGTAGCATTGACAGTAAGTATAAATGCTGTGAGTTCCAACCTAGTAGTCTCTTAATGACTTGTAAAAATAAAATGAAGAACCTTGTGTTGGATTTTGTTAGATCTGGAAAAAAAGCAGCTCTTTCCCAGCCACCTATTTGGACAGCAATATCAATTAATGCAAGTGTTGAAGAAAGTGAATCTCATGGTTCTTCCCTCCAGTCACCAGAACTTATAGTTATCACAACCTCTGAGAATAGAATTGATGACTGGAGAGCAGCAAAAATGCACAGACCCCCAAAATGCTCAAAACCCAGGATTCTACTTTTGTGATGGTTACGGGAGGAAGAGACAGCACATTCAAAGGTTGCATTACCAGAAAATGTTGCTATTCTCAGCGAGATGCAAAAAGTGGCAAGGGACTTGGGTTTAAAAGTACGAACACAAGAGAATCCCACCTTAATGGGTACCATTATGACATCCAGTTCAATATAATGAGGCTATTTCCAAGATCTGGCCAGCAGCCCAAATTAGCACAGCTTTACTGATGTGGATACAGCAAATTCTGTTTGAACAAGAAATCCCTGGGAAAAAAAAATCCTTTCACAGGCTCTATTCATTTAGCAATCAATCAAAGGGAAAATATCCTTCTGGTAAAGACAGTAGCTCCCATTGAATCCTAGTAAAATATTAGATGTTCTAAATAAAATAATACTCTATGGAACATACTTATTGATGGCTACTTTGTGAAAACATCATTACTGTTGATATTAAATTGGAAAAGAGGAAATGGAATTGGGCCTAGGAATGAGGATATTATTGCATGCACTTGAGTAGGTACCAAGTCCACCCAAAGAGTGAAGGAAATGAGTCACTTTGTGGAGACCCCATAGAAAACAAAAGAGTCAACTTTCCATGGACTTTTGCAACACATCTTCAAGGAGTTAAAAATTACTTCATAAATATTAAGAATCATATGAAATTGCCAATATTGGACTGCTTTAGTACACAGAAATGACAATTTCACATAGTTCACCCTAAAACAATATCACCATGGTAAAGACAGCATGTCAAAGAGGACATTGGTGAGCACTGGAGTCCAGGCTCTGGGTTCATATGCCTGCTGGACCACTCACTAGCTGTGTTATATCAGCTAAGTCACTCAACCCCACTGACTGAGCCTCTTGCACAAAGTAGCAGGACCTCAGATGGGAATCCTTACTCCTTAAGCTTCCTAACCAAGAAAATGAATAGAGTAACTTTCCACCCTCCTTCAGCTTAGAGCTACTGATCATCTTCCAGCTTCTCCCAGACAGAGCAGCAATGCCTTTGAATTACCCCTTACAAAGAAAAATAAATAAATAAAAATTTTGCAAAACCTAAAACAATTAACAACAATTTTTAAATGTAATACATCTGCAAAGACTATTTTGAATCTAGAATGATTAAAATTCACCAAGAGTCATAATACTATTCAGTCCCCCAAATATTGAAAATTCCTTTTCAAAGCAAAACAAAAAATCAGCCAAACATCACTCTAACAGAACAAAAATCAACTCAAATACAGCTACTTTTTCTTCTTGAGGTAATGAGATCACAGAGACTGCCTTGGTCCACATCCTTGTGAGAGTTAATGTTGGGCTCCTTAGCTTGAAGCCAGATACTTTGCTGCCAATTATGAACTCTCTTACTATACACACACAAAAAAAACCCCACCCCACCCAATGAGCCCAACTCTTCCTACAGTTTTCACTACCCACTCCCATATCTAGTAAGCAGTCTCATAGCTCATATACCTGTGAGTTTCACACCTGTGAGCTCATTCCCCCAGGGTGTCCTGTGTTGTGCCAAGGCACTTTGGGCTCTCCTTTTTTTAACTGTGGATGGCAGCACTTCCCTCAATGAAAGCATCTCAGTCATCTGCAAGCCTATGGGCAATCAAGTAGGACACCATTTGTACTTATGCTTGTTTCTTTTTTCTGCAGGCACTGTCATTCATTTGGATAGTCCTCAAACTTGTCTCAGCACCTATCATATATAGTGCTCAATAAATCTTTTATGAATGCTTAAAGACACACTCATACTAAAAAAGTGAAGGAGGGGGATGGGGTTGTGGCTCAAAGGTAGAGTGCTCACCTAGCATGTGCAAGGCTCTGGGTTCAATCCTCAGCACCACATAAAAAATAAATAAAATAAAATAAAGGTATTGTGTCCAACTACAACTAAAAAATAAATAGATTTTTTAAAAAGTGAAGGAGGATCTACCAGTCCCTTCCAGACACATCAGAATGACTTCTTTTTTTTTATTCTTGGATAAATACCTCTCTTCTTAAGGCTCATGCTTTCCTTCTTTCAGCCCAATACCAACACATATCTATTGTGTGCTTACTGGAGACTAAAAATTATTTAATTTCACTAAAATAACCACTAACAATCAACATTTACTCGATGCTACTTTGTGGGGATCACAGTGCTATTATCTCATTTAAAGTTCACAATGACTCTGTGAGGTAGACTCTATTCTACCTGAATTTGCAGATTAAAAAAAGAATAAGGAAATTAAGCCAATTACCCACAGGCATAGAGCTAGTGAGCGGTAGTACTGGGAGTAGTCAGCAGAGTCTAATATGCTATGTTACATAATAAAAATATGCAATAATATCTTATTTCATAACACATTTTTAAAATATCTTCTAATACAACCCTATGTTTTTTAGGACTTGAAACACCCAACTAAGAAGCCTAGGGGGTAAATGGGCATCATGGAGCACACCTGTAATCCCCACTAGTCTGAAGGCTAAAGCAGGAGGACTGCAAGATGAAGGCCAGCCTAGAACTCAAGTTTTTGAGACCTTGTCTCAAAACACTTTTTAAAATGAGTTGGGGATTCAGGGGGTAGGGTGATTGCCTAGCATGTTGGAGACCCTGGATACAATCCTCAGGATCTCTACCACCACCCCCCAAAAAAAGAAATAAAAAGAAACCTAGAAGTTAGACTGCATCATGTTTTAACACCAGCAGAATTATAATGTCAAAGGAGGCCCTTTGGCCCTTCAAATCTTAAACAAGTCATATAGGGACTTTGCACCTCCCTGGCCTCCAATCTGCTATTTGATGACCTACTCTGTATCTCACACTTTCTTTCTAAAGATAATTTATAAAATACAAGAATCCTACATGTAGAAATACTGTTCCTTCATTTCAATGTGTTTAATATTCAATTTAGAATACTGGTATCCATAAAATCTTTAAAAACTGTGTTTTATGCATAGGTGCTAAAAAAGATTTTATTACTAAAGCCAGGTCAACACGTTGAAGATATATCAGTAATAATTTGAGAAAGGCAAAGGTTTGGGGGAAAGCAGTTTCCAGTTATGATGAAACGTGCTCAGTTCCAACAAAACAGTTCAGAGTAAAGAAGGTAATGAAGGAAAGAAAACCTCAGTTAGACAAGAATAGCAAGACAATCACTGTTTGCATGTGATTTTCAGAGTGACGCTGTTACAAGAGTGACTACTGGGAAAAGAAGATGTGACAATGTTCACAGGTAACTTGCTTATGTCAAAAATTCAATCCTCAAAATCCCAACCTTTTCCTGACAGCTCTGTGCCTTCAGCAAATAGTGCAAACAAACCATATCATTTCTGACTTGTTTCTTTTCCCCTGTATTCTTAGGTATTTCAAGGACTCTCTTCTATTTTGCCCACTAATGTGTAACTGGTCTTGAGTTGTCCAGATTTCTGCTTCACATATCTATGCAATTAATCATTGCAACTTGCCACATTCTGACAAATAGTGGTGATACAGCCATGTGCTGGCAATGCAGAACAATGAGGAACACACAAAAGGCCTCAGCACACACCATAAAAAAAGGCCAGTGTTTCATGTTTTATGCACTTTGCATTATACTCACTAACATTAACAAGATCAACAAAACACTTGTTCCAACTAAATTAGAGATTTGGTAGAAGCTGTTTCTTAGAAACTTCTTTTTCCCTAGGAAAGTAGCCTGTGTAAAGCAGTTTCAACATCCCTGGGACAAAGAAGGCACTTGGGAAATTGTGGTTCACCTCCCTCCAAGCACAAATCTCTGTTCCCTTTAGAGCACATGATGATAAGAGCAAAGCATAGGGTGAGCCATGCCAACTGCAGAAGTCACCACACACACAGAGCACAATGCTCAGAGGGCTGGGAGTCAAGAGACTGCAGAAAAGAGAGGAAATAAAAACCTACATTTTTGGATGTGAGGATTTAAAATTCACATTCATGAGGGAACTACTCTTTTTTCCCAAAAGCATTTTAATTGACATCACAAAATTCGAAAAAGCTAATAATAGCTCTTGGAGCCAAATACTTTTCTAGCTATCTCCTCTATTATCTCATGTAGTCCTCTGTAAATCTCTAAAAGGTGGGAACAAGTGTCTACTTTCACAAAAGGAAAAAACAAGGGTTAAAGGGGTAGCATGACCTACTCAAGATCTCACAGTTATTATGGAACAGTTTTGATTCCCATCCAGACCCACCTGATGCCAAGACACATGGCTACCCTGCCTGGTTGCTTAGAATGATACAGGGTCTTTACAACCAACAAAATCACAAGCTCACTGCAATATCATCTCCCTGAGCAAAATTTATAGATGGCAAACAGATGGGCTAGGCTCAGAAAGATGCAAAAACATGAATCCTCTACAAATAGGAAGTCACCACACATCCTTCTCAGCTCTGTCATCACCATGGACAATCACTCTCCATGGCCTGAGATAGGAGAAAGGGAACTGAGGTTGGGGCAGTCACTCCTTCAAGCAAGGTGCAACATTAATTCTCCATTGATTGGGATTCAGGTATTCCAATTTGTCTAAACTCCAGACAATCTTTATTTGTATGGCACTTATGCATAGATACCAGCACTTAAACCCAGAGAATTTTTAATCACCATTTAATCATCTGGAAAGACATCACAAACCAATGAGAACAGAGAGGTAAGCACCAGATAAAGGGAAAGCAATAGCAGTAAATATAATTTACTAAAATTATAATTAAACATGCACATACCTTGAACCAAACATAACAGCATTCCTCAAATGAATAGACAAAGTAGGAAACAAAGACATGCTTTTGGGGGGTTCAAGTAAAGCCTTCCTTGAATTTCTCCACCTATTAACAATACCATGCATGAGTCCCTGCCTTCAAATAAGGCAATGATGCATGTCTTCCCATGATGTGACTCAAAGAAGAGAACACTTTCCTCCCAACAGCTAGACTCCAAGAAAATCAGAAGAGGGTGGGCAGGCAGGTCATTGAGCACATACCAAGCAGCCAACACCTAGGAACTAACAGGATGGTTCTGTGAGTCACTAGGTCAAGGCAACAACAAAGGAAAGACTGGAGGTCACAATGGCCTGGGGAAAAGGAGGCAACCAGGAAGCGGCCATGCCAAGGGCCAGAGGATGGTACAGCAGCCCAGAGAATGCTGGAGAGTTCTCCATTCCAGTTCTTGAATAGAACCCCTAGAGGAGAATGGCAGCTATCATCAAATCTTCCCTATTTCCCCCAAAGGCAGAAAAGAGTCAACACACACACACACACACACACACACACACACACACACACACCATCTAGGAAATACCCCACTGCCACAACAGATAAATCATGTCAAATCTGACAAAAAAAGGATGACTTCTCTTACTAATCCACATACGTGTGTGTGTGTGTGTGTGTGTGTGTGTGTGTGTGTGTGTGTGTGTGTCTGTGTGTATTTGGCTTCTGGGGATTTAACTAAAGGGAGCCTTACAACTGAGATAGAACTAGAGAGTTCTTTTTATTTATAATTTTAAGACAGGGTCTTGCTAAGTTGCTGAAAGTCTAACAAATTTCTAAGGCTGAACTTGAACATGTAATCCTCCTGCCTCTCCTCCTGAGTCACTGAAATTTTAGCTTATACCATGCCACTCAACTGAAAATGATATATTCTTAATTGAATATGATGTAGAAGACATCACTGCTACATCTTAGCTAGTGAAATGTATACACTAAGCAGCAACACAGAGGTAGCTTTTTAAATCTTGAATTCAGGTCAAAGCTTATCTTGAAGCTGGATAAGCTGAACACTACAGGCTTTATTCATTTAAATCCATTCCTCTCTCCCTGACTTGTTCCTCTCCGAAACCACACAACCTCTCATTCTCATACACAGAGAAGGACAGGATGCCACAGTTGACACAAAAGCCTTTAATTCTGGCTTTAGGAGGATGAGAGGTTTGAAGGTAGGTGAGTCAATGGGCATAAATCTATAATTAGGGAAAAGAAATGAGTTCAATGTTCTATTACACAGTAGGGTAGAATAATGTAACCTATTTTAAAACAGGATTTTGTGGCTGGGGTTGTGGTTTAGTGGTAGAGTGCTAGCCTAGCATGTGTGAAGCACTGGGTTTGAGCCTCAGCACCACATAAAAAATAAATGAAATGAAAATATTGTGTCCAAGTATAATTAAAAAAAATTTAAAACAAAAAAATAAAAGATTTCAAGTGGTCTTAGCACAGAGAAATCATGACTGAGGTAAAAAAAATATGCTAATTACCCCAATTCAATTATTTCATAGCATGTACTAAAACAACACACTGTAGCCATAAATACAACAGTACAATTATATGCTGATAATAAACATTTTTAAAATGTTCTGGTTTCATCACTTATTCATCATCTCTGAGCCTCAGTTTCCTCACCTAGAAAATAAGAAGTGTGATCTCTCTAAACCAAACATCACGCAGAGTGTTCAAGAAACAAATTAGGCGATAGTACTTTGAAAGAAATATGCAGTCAGCGAATGCTTTTTAAAATATTCAAAGTTTATAAGCTTATAAAAGATGAATTCTAAACCAAATATACATTATTTTGTAATAAATTATAATAAAGACTATATGAAGGATAAGATTAAATTGAGTAATGGTACTGTGGATATCAAAAGGGATTAAATCTCCCAACTCTTCATTTTAATAAAATGTTTGGTATTTAAAAAATTAATATTAATACCAATGTGTCTCCAATTTGTTTCTGTAATCATTAAGGTACATAAAAGACCATCTGAAAAGGACAACTAGAACTTGGATATTCAATATTATCATAATAAAGATTAAACACAATTATGAATCAAATCTAATTTGTTGGTATACATTAGGGTACAATATTTTTGTAGTTCTAGAAATTAATGTTATTTTGAATTGCCAAAAAGATTATTAAACTTATGCAATGAGTTCTCCATAGATCTGAGGAATGAAAGTAAATTATTTTATATTTGCTGTAACTTGGGAAGTCAAAATGTGCTTCATCTGACATCACTTATAATATAAAAGAGTGGTTTTGCTAACAGCAAAATAAAATCTATTTTGATAATTATATATAATTACTAGCCAAGTCTTAAGAAGCATATCCTAAAATTTACTACTAATGACAATATCATTGCCCTTTAAATAAATTCTAACAAATTTGAATTTGAGCACCCCAATGAATTCAACACCATTTATGTATTTGAAAGAACAAACCAGTACGAGCATATTTTATGTTTGCTTCTTTAAAGAGGTTTATAAAGTTTTATAACCACAGAATATGCTAACATTTAAAAATTCTAATTGTGAAAAACACATTTTTCATAATGGTTAACTGTGATAACATGTAATAGTATTAAAACAAGAATAAAAACTATGGGGACATTATCATGTGGGCCCTTTCTCCCTTTGATATAAGGAAGGATGTTTCTCTGGCATTTGCCCTAACTGTTCGAGAGAGAGAATTTTTTAAAATATTTATTTTTTAGTTTTTGGCATACACAACATCTTTGTTTGTATGTGGTGCGAGGATTGAACCCGGGGTGCACACATACCAGGCAAGTGCGCTACCGCTTGAGCCACATCCCCAGCCCTGTTCTACAAATTTAAAGGAGGTATTTAGAAAACAGCAAGCATGGTATATAACACTAATAAGTATTTTTTCTATCTGTTCTGCTTTTAGTAACACAGTAATAGAAATTTTAACATGGAAAACTTTTTTTTCCTCCTACATGCTCTGTAAATCACTTTAAATATAAAACATCATGTGAGATTTTCCACTAAAGCAATGTTTCATCTAAACAGATTAAATAAGCAGGAAAAGCCCTCCTTACCAACAAAAAGTAGTTGAAAATATTAAATCTGTCTGATTACACAGTTACAAATTACTCACTAAATCTACTCTCTTACTTTCCAAGTACAATATCAAAATTGTACTTACTTATCATTCTCATTAGAATTCTAGTTTAAAATATATTAATATTTAGGACTACCTTCTACAGAAGTCCCCTCAAAGAATATCATATATCAATCAAACTTGTTGAGGTCATACACCAATGAGTACTTGATGGATATTAGTGGCAGATTGTTTTTAATGTCATCAGTAAACTAGCTCTCATCTGTATTTTTTGCAAGCTTCTACACACAGTAATTTTGAATACTATAAATATGTCATCACAAATGATACAGTGATTAGACAGGAGAATGCTATATAAACAGAAAGTACCATGATATCTCTGGCTTACTTTAGAATTATTTATCAGGGAAAAATAAACATAAAATAGATATACATATAGGTAGAGACAAAATAAATACAGCCAACATTAACATTTGTTGAAACTAGATGATACGTACATGGATATTCATTGTACTAGACTTTCAACTTTTATATTTAAAGATGTATAAGTTTTAAGATATTTTAAAATAGAAGTTCTGGTTTATCCTGAAAAAATAAGAATATTTCTTATTTTTAAAACATATGAAGTCTGAGCCAGGCAGATATGAAACTCCTGTGCACACATGTAACTCCATCCACTTGGGAGGCTGAGGCAGGAAGATCTCAAGTTTGAAGTCAATCTCAAAGTGAGAATCCACTTCAAAATAAAAAGAACTAGGGGTATAGCTCAGAGGCAAAGTACACTGAGTTCAATCCTCAGTACCAAAAATAAACTATATAGATAGATAGATAAATAATATATGTAAATTATATACATATATAAACTCCAAAAGCATAAAGAAAACTAATACTCTTATTTCCCTAGAAATTATTTTTCATAGTTTATTTTCAATTTTCTTCATGTTAAGTACTAGTATTTTCCATCTGAACTGTTTATGAAAATTACTACTCAAATTAAAATCAATAAAATATGGATTCAAGAAAATCACTCAGGTCTTTACATGTTATACCTTCTTTTTACTCTCCATAGTCTCTGGACTTTCCCCAACATCAACTGCTAATCAGTCTCTATCAACTGTCCTCTTAAAAATGAGAGAAGGCCCTATCATATTTAACACTTCAAAACTTGTAGGCACTCCTAAATTATAAGAAGATTTTTATGTGGAAGATAAAGCTACCAGAATATGTGTGTCTTATTGAAAATCATGAACTGGTCAGTCTTTTGCTTAGATTGCAGTGGGGGGTGGCGTGTGGGAGAGGCATTAATGAAGAGCTACAGAAGCTTCACAGAAACTAAGAGAAGTTTAGAAAATTCATCATAGTGACTTCTCTCTCCTCTCCAGATTCTTAATATACATTATGATGAAGAAGATGAAGATGAACAAGAAGCAGAAGAAGAAGAAGAAGAAGAGGAGGAGGAGGAGGAGGAGAAAGGAGGGAGGAGGAGGAGGAGGAGAAAGGGGGGAGGAGGAGGAATTAAAAAGCACTAGGGCACTCACCACTTGCCTCTATAATCATCGTTTTCCTATATGCACTAATGCAGTTGCTTATTTAAAAACATGGCTACTAAATATTTCTAATCATTACTGCTTTTGTTAAATAATTATGACTAATTTTCTTACACACATATTGACTTCAACAATAAATTTATCCTCAGGAAGTTATAAAAAAAAGGGTTTCTTATTAATGTAGTTTCTACCAAAACACCACATCTTCTTCATTTGATTGATGATAATTTAAAATCCCCTCCACTTTCATGTCATGAAAAATTCCTTCAAAATATGTGCTATTAAAATGCTGAAATATGGAAACATTTTGTATGTCAAAGTATTTAGTAGTTGGCAGTTTTAAGTACATTGTTTGAGGTGGTGTATTTGGAAAGAATTTACTTTTCATTCTCTAACTTCATAGCACAGTATTCCTAAAAACAAATGTATGTGGTAGTTTACTAGTACCATAGAGAATCAATAGCCATCTACTTAATTTGCTAAGACAATGTAAATTAGTAACTTCCAGCCAGATGTGTGATGTACACATCCAACATACTGCAACCTGTTCATTATGAAAATACTGTCAACACACAGAGCTACTTGATGACATTTCATCCAAAGCAGTTTCTGCATTTGCAGCCATAAAAAATTGTTCTAAGAATTTTTATACAAGGAATTGGGCCTGAGACTCATAAAGAGTAATAAATTTCAGACTATCATCTTGTAGGCTTGTGTATACATGCTTCTGTGTGTTTATTTCTATTTCTTTCAAAGATACAGAATGTTCAAAAAATAAATGTGTGCCATACTATGTTTCCTTCCATAAATCATTTATTTGTCCTCATTATATATTTTTAAATCTGATATAAAGTTGATTGTCTAATTCTGCATCTCTGAGGAAATGTGTAAAGAATGACACAGTCAACAGAAGAAAAAAGAACACTTACCCACTTGAAAAACAAAACAGATTATTTCAAAATGACTCCAAACATAAATTAGGTTTAGCCATTGGGAGGTCTAACTTGCATTCAGATCATTTATAGGGGTCTGTGTGACTATATACCCGCAGTTTGATAAAGAATGATTACTAACCACAGGCACCCACCAGAGGACTGAGTGTAATGCTTGTGATGTCTCAGACATACAAAGCACTTTCTTAAAGAATGTCCATTTCCTTTCCATGGTAAGCAGACATAATTTTTCACCCTCTAATACTTCTATTGCTCAGAGTGGCTTATGTTATGAGTTATGCATTGCCATTTTCTCTTGTTGATTTTAATAATATGAAAAATTACATTCATAAAATAAATGGTTTTGTTTCATGACACCCCAAATAGTGGTACATTTTCCACTCTATATTGAAGTACAGTTTACTTGCTATTGCAAAAATCTAATATTTAACACTATTTACTAAAATTAGAGTCTTCTTAATAACAAGCTATTATTCTTGAATACTGATACATCACCTACACCGAATTCATTTTGTAAGTCTATTGAATTGACTTTTCTTATTAAACCGGGCACTGAGCAAATAGTTTTAATGCAAGCATAATATTTCCAACTACTACATTTTTAATTTGGCAATCTAAAACAATGTGGAATGAATCCAATTCTCATTGATTGGATTCCAAAAAGTGCCCTTAACCCACCACAAAGACAAAACAGCATTTTTACTATCTGGTGTCCACGCTCTCAAGTAGAGAAATTCTGAAGTCCCGTAAAAATCACAAGAATTTCAATGTCTAAAAAACCAAACTGCATACACAAAAGGTTCTTTATAAAGGCTTCAACCCTAAGCAATTCCACTTTCACAAACATTATACAGAATATAACATGCTTTCCTCAGGAGGTGCACACCCTGCCATGTGATCAGACTGAAGGGCCACACCAGCAACCAGAAAGGATTATGGTCTCTAATAAGAATAGATTGAAAAGATGCTGTTGCAGCTGCCCAATGGGTTGCACCCACAGATGGCATCTAGAGCTTAGCTCCTCACCCGTGAAGTGGTCAGGACCAGGAGGGGTGCCCCACTAAGAGTTGCAGCTTATGATTGGCTCTCTTTTCAGCCTTGGTTTTTGTTCACAACTTCAGTGATGTTTGCAGGTGGTGAAGCATAACAATAGAAGATATTTCGACTAGAAGTGCCCCTTTCACCAGTCCTAGGATGGGTGTAAAGTAGAGAAACAAGATGAGGCCCAGTGTGCCAGCTGGCCATCCCTGGGGCCTCACGCACCACCAGGGCCATTACCAGGATGAGGGTTTCCGTCAGTCGGTTTGTATGTGCTTAGGTTCCCACTCCCCACCACCCTGGGGAGCCGCCAAGGTTGTTTGGGTGCAGAGCACAGTGTTTCTTACACAGGTGGTGAGCACAGCACAGGTGGAAAGTGTCACAGCCATGGACCTGGTGGTACAAGGTCTTCTCCATCAGGTCCTGAGATTCATACCCATCAGCTCCCCCACCCTGCGGAGAGGATTTCAGGTGGGATGGGTGCCCTGGTGCCCTCAACTCCCGACCAAACACAGTCCCAGACCTGGGTGCCCGCCCTCAGTTTCAGAACCTGGTTCGTTGTCTCATCTGCAGAATGGGCTCATTCAGATCAAGGGGGATCTCGCCCTGGCTAAGAAGGGTTGCATTACACTAGAAACAGCCCTTTTTGGTCTTGCCCACCCTCCTGGAGTCCAGAAAGATGAGCTTCATGTCCAGGCTGGCTCGAAACATGAACATGTTACTGTGCAGCTTGATCTCCGTGACAGCGCTAGGAGGCAGCGAGTGACCCACGGCCACCAGGCCCACATTCTGGTAACAGCCGTCAAAGGGGGACATGTCCAAGCTGTATTGGCAGATCTTCAGGGAGCCACTGCATTGACTGACCTGTGGCAGAGTGGGAGGGCGGGAGACTCAGCCCCACTCAGGAAGAGCCCCAGAAAGATGAGGAAGGGGTTGAAACATGTGGAAACTACTCAGCCAGAAACATTGTCTCGGCCATGCCCTTCTGGGAAGGGGCCCAAAGTGATAGGACTCTAAAGTGTCTCAAGATAGTGACTGCCAGTCAGACTGAACTCACATGGGAGCTTGTAAAAATGAAGACGCCTGGACCTCCACCAACCCTAACGGTCTTAGGATGTTCAATCGCATTCAACCTGAGAACCACAGCTTTGAGCTGAAGCTCTGATTCTTAACCTCTTTGGAGGTCCAAATCTGGCGCTAGGCTTAAACTCCTAGGAATCCACCAAGGGTTCCCCACCACTTCAGAGGTTTTTAGGATTCTTCAGACCCATCTCTGAGAGGCCCGTGGCTGTGGAGTACTAGGCCAGTCAGACCCAGTCTTTAAGCTTCATTCCCAGTTGTTCATACAGTTCAGGGGCCAATAGAGCATCTGGACCCGCTGCTCTTTGAAACAAAGGTACTACATATGGCTCACGCAGGACTGGTCCCTGATGTGGAAATGACCCTCAGACGCTGCAGATGCCTTGTGTCCCCGCCCCATCCAAAACACCCAACCACTGCTGGGTGTCAATCTTTCACCTCAGCCACTTACCTTGTAGCCCCGCAGGTGAGGCCAGAGTTCCTCTTGGCTAAGACACACTTCATCCTCAGGAAGAAGGAACGCTGGATCTCGTGCTGTGAGAGAGAGAGGAGCAGAGGGAAGATCAGGACATGAGACATGCGACTGGGCGGCTACAGCCACGACAAACTTGGGGAAAACCACAAGCTGAGCGCCATGGGCTTAAGCATCGAAGACACGTGTCTGCCTTACCCTGTACAAAGTGACGGTGGTAGGGTGGGTGGGCGGTGGGCACTGCGCTCATCTCGTCATGGTCGGCAGGGTGGATGTATTTAAAAATGCTGTTTCTGGTCAGCTCCACTTGTAAAGACAAGAGTATCATCGTCTGTGCAGTAGTAGAATGTCCCATGGAGAAGCTGAAAATTTGGTGGGGGGGGATCTGTTGGGCCATGAAAACAGGAGCCAGCAATTGGCCCTGAGTTCTGATTTCATTTCTTCCCTTGCTACCTATTGCATCCTATGTACACCTCAGCTCCCTTATCTGTGAGATAACAACTAGTAGTCGCTGTCTTAGTAGTAGTAGTAGTAGTAGTAGTAGTAGTAGCAGCAGCAGCAGCAGATCTGGTAAAGATAAGTATATTATCTCTTCCCACAGTATCTGGCTTATTGTAAAGCCTCAAAAAAGTAGCAATTGCTTGGGCTTTGGGTGGAAGCTAATGGATAAGGGAAGTCTAGGAATGAGAAGATCCAGACCTGTTTAATGAATCCCTCCATCAGCTGAGAAGTCTCTAGCCCAGAAATGCAGACATAAAAGGATTGGGGAAGCCCCACCCCTCCTGCTTCCAACTCTGGCTGTAAACACTGCAGGCTGGAAGTGTAGACCACTCACTACCTGAGAAAGACCCAGGTGAACTGAGGCTGTCTCTGATATGTACATGATCTTCCCATCAGGTGCCACCACAAAGATGAAGCCATCCAGGGTCTGGGAGGCAGAAATAGAGTGAATGGAGAGGCTTCTGGGCCATCTGTTGAAATTCAGGGGTGGGGAAAGGCAAAAGTTTGAAACATTCAGACAGAAATGCAGAGAGATAGAAAAGAGAGAGACTGTTGGGAAACAGGACATAGAACCAGTCACAAGAGCCCCTCCTTTTTTTTCATTCATTCCAATTTTGTAAGCATCTGAAGCATTTAACACACTAGAAAAGATCCAGAGGAAGTTGTGGACAATGCTCATGTTGCATAGGCTCAGGATTTACCAAAGGGGCAAAGAAAACATGTTTATAATAGACATGCACACAAATTCTGGAGATAAATCACAGAAGTAGATTAGGTTCTACTGAAAGAACCAGAGGTTTTCTGTGTCAGGCTTGAAGGGCTCTGTAGGGATATTGTTAGGTCATGAAAAGAATAATAGCAGGGTTTGGGAAAGATCTGATCCCTACTGCACTGGTCAACATGGACGAACCTAGAGTCTGAAATCTATAGAGACAATTAAGTTGGCCAATGGCACTAGAAAGTGTACAAGAAAGGGGGATTTAGGAGATGAGAGAAGGGGAGTCAAAGATGCCTTAGGAAACTCTTTTCTTCAGGCTTTACAAAGGTTTGGCCTGAGGCAAAGACTTTGCTGACATTCAGGGAAACAGTACAATAGGCAAGAAAAAGGCTGAGGGACAGACTTTTCCACAAGATTAATACTATGGCACTGAAACCTCTTGATCATTCCTCTTGGGTTTTTATGTAGCCAAGTAGGGTTTCTCCACTGAGACTTTACTGGTCACATTGATGTCTGAGTTTTCTGAGATGCTCAGCATTCCCTTCAGCTATCCAGTACATGGCCATGTCACAGAGCTTAAAGGTGGTACATATCTTGGACACAAAACCATGAGCCTGTTCTGGAGAGTGGCCAGAATTCAGGAAGAATGCTGGAACTTAGGAAGATAGTAGGTGTTGCCCAAATATAAGGCAAGCTGAAGTCCATTCATATATTGGGCAGGATGAATGCTGGGAAGCTTTCCACTAGACAGGGCACATCCATTGATGCATTCTGTTTTCTAATGTCTACCACCACAGACACAAAGGGCTACATAAACATAGAAACACTCACCTTGAGCCAAAGACTCACTAGAAACAGTCCACTCCAAACCGAACAAACCCCCTTTCCTACATATTCTCAGAACATGAGACAAAACAACAAATTCAAACACACACTCATAAAGGCACCTCCTTTCCCCAAGTAGGTCTGCAACTATCCAGAGTGTCTTCTGAATGGTGGGCCATACTATGTTCCCCAGCAGTGGCCTGTCCTGTCTCAGATATGGTCTCCTTGGCCAACTCTGTGAAGTTGTCAGGAGCAAGCGATGAGCCACTACCTTCTTTCTCAGGAAAGTTTCCTATTCAGAGCTTTCCTGTCATTTGGCTATCCTCACATCACTAGGTACCAAGAAAAACTGACTCTATCCTTGATTAATTCATACAAGTAAGACCACTGGGACTGGGACTGGGACTGGGACTGGCTCTGTGTGCCTTGCTACCTGGATCCCAAGTTTAGAGAGTTCCATCACCAAGGAATTGAGGTGAGGTCACTTCCTTCATGGAACTGAATGAAGTCACTGCCTTGGCAACCACTTTGTCCTAACAGTTACTTCCAAGGGTCCCATGAGATAGAGGCTGCCCCATCTTCCTGTGACACTTTCACAAGATAGAATGGTATATAATCCATAGGCACCTGGGAACAGCTAACCACACAGGCCTGGTTTGGTCCATCTTCCCTGATTTAAAAGAGAGAGGCTGATTCAGAAACATCTCTTCATCCTGACTGGGTTCTTTGCCATGGAAGATGACTTTTGCTTTCTTAGGTCCTATATAGCTGCCAACATCTTCTCCAGGGATCATTCCTGCATCTACCTTTGAGGTTCTCATCAGGTGAAGAATCCCCTACATTACTGTATTGTAAGATCAACTCTGTACCTGCTCTTCTGTAAACTTAGATTGAGGGACAGTGTATGGTTAGGTTAATAACATGTTGGATTTGGGTTAGGAATCATTCTGGTGGATGAATACTGGTATTGGGAACCTGTGATATTTATAAGAATATATAGGTGAAATATAAGTATGAAAACAGAAATCTAGGTAAGATTTGAAGCACAGAAGGGTGTTGGGTCTTTGATTGGGATACATAGGTTTGAATTATATTCTGCACAGCTGTATCAGATAAATCAATATACAATGGCATAGGATCTTGTACCTCGGATTATTGAATGTAGAAGAGAACATCCAGTCAAAAAGTGATAGTCGGTTGGAAGATAGGAAGATAATTGGTAGGTTTAGGAAGAAGAGTAAGTATAGGATTTGGGCCAAGAGTTCTGTTGCAATAGGGTTTCGGTTATGGAGTGAATGTAAATGTCAGCACATGTGAAGAGTCAGTCACAATGATGAACTGGGGAAAATATGTAGGAAAGCAGATATCAATATAGATATTAGGAAATCAAGCAAAGTGTAAAGTGAGTGATAGGATTAGACATTTTCAACAGGGGGGAGGTTGAATATATAATCTTAGGAAGAAACAAATATGTAGTCACCAATATGAATGAAATTTCAAAGCATTAGGCTACATGGACATGGATGTTTTTAGAAATCCATGCTCACCTTTAATTGAGGCTTTGGTAAAATTCTAAGTGTGACCTTTGCATTTTGTGTCCAGAATATTACTGTGATGAAATGAATATGTAGATCAGGTGAGATGACTATTTTTCCACCATTTATGGGAGCAATATTTGAAGACCTATAAATTAGTATTGGGGTTACAAATAGGTTTATACTGTGTCTATGTATATAGAGATGATGCATAAATAGACCATACTGTCAATAAATAATATAAGTGGTTCAAACTTTAAATAATGGAATGAATTGATATCTTAAAATATACATGAAATCTCATATTGATATACATATATTCATTCCAATCAGTTATACATCTCTTAGTAATATTAGGGTTACTGGTTATCATGAAGACTGTGTGGGTTTTGCTTCAAAAATTATTATGCAAATTGAAAATAATGTGTTTCAAAAGAAGTCTCATGAAAAGGCCAGTCAAGAAACATGGAGAAATACATGAGTTTTGAATCAGGAAGTGAAAGAATGTGAATGAAATGCCTAAAAACTTGTGAACTTGTGGATGAAAGCATATATCCTATGATGTGCATAAACTGCAGAAATAGTAATGAACCAATGTTGAATAAAAATTAACATCAAAATACACATCATGACCCATAGGAATCTACTTGCATTGATGTGAAACTGGGGTCAGTTACTGTATAAATATTAGAATTTGTATGCACCATTCAGTGAAGTTAGTTTTCAGTACTAGAAAATAAATATGTATTTCAGGAAAATGAATATTTCTGAGAATAATCTTGTGAAAAGTTGATTATAAATCCACATACATAAACATGAATGAATTTAGGGGTGTATAAAAGGACACATATTTTTCATATTTTGAAAAATCTGCTATATATATATATATATATATATATATCCATTAAATAGTATCAGTATATATGCCAATCTAAATTCATCATAGAATATATATATATCATATATCATCCACAGGCCCAAAAATATTCATTTTACTGAACATGGTTTTATGTATAATGTGGGTCAACTAGGAAGCTCACCCATAGGTTGAATTATCAGTTTCATCAGCATTTAGGGGGAGTAACCTTTTCTCACAATTTGTATCTGCTAAAGTCAGCGACTTCACAAGAATACCTGTGATACCTGTTTGGATTCTATATATGCATATAAAAAATGTGCTGAATAGGTTACAGAGAAAGGGAGACAGGGATTTACATATTTGTTAACTTTAAAAACTCATGGTGAAGTACTGCAATGTAAAGTTGACTAGATTTATAACACATAGCCTTGATAAAGCAAAAGGCAAGTCCAAGTATACACCATGCCTCCTATGAACTGCATGTACTTCTTTTCTGTTAGGTTTATTTTTCTCCATCATGTTAGGATTAGTAGTCAGAATCTAGTAGGGTATGGGTTAGTGTCAGGGACTCAGTATTTCAAATGGAAAATAGGAAAAGGAATCCAATCTGTATGCAAAAATGTGCTACACAAAAATCTTCTAACTCTCTTCCAGAACACTGACTTGACATTAACATTGCCCCAAGTAAGACACAATTACAGGAGAAGAGGAATAAAATCTGTAAATACATATCTGGAATGGAAAATCCTCAGGAATTCACAACCTAGGAGGTGGTAGAGGAGATTCCAAAAGTGAGGGACAGGGTAAAGTCTCCACAAACATGAACATCTGCTGGCCTAATGACTTCTTGAGAAACTGCCTCTGAAGTTGAGCACATGAAATATATGTTGTTGTCAGAAGCTTTAGTTACCTTTGTACTGAGATCATCAAAGCTGGGTCTGCATCTATGTGACCTGCAGCACATGGTTTCTTATTTTCCAACGAATATGAGGCAGCAGTGCTGAATCCTCTCTTTGTAGGTAAACATTGGCCACTGGGGGCTTAGCGTCTCCCCTTGTGGACTGTGAAGCCATTTGGACATCCTCCACTTTTCATGGTGCTTCTAAAGCTGGACTGGGAGTTTGGTATTTGTTTCATGAAATACAAGGAGTTCAACTGGGACACAGTGCTAGAGGGAGTTCTGTCACGTGTGGTGGGTCAGGGTCTGCTGGAGAATACACCGACCGGGCTGCTATTCATACATCTTTCCCCTTGACTGTAGCAATCTGATTCTGAACATTGTACTGAAACCTCTCCACATAACAAGATGCCTTTACATATAAGGGTGTGCAGGCTGCACCATTTCAGTCAAAATTCATTTGGAAGCCAATGGCAGATCTACATGTCCCCACCACAGATGTTTTATCACACCAATGCACTGCACTTCTCCACTTCTGAGCAGGCTCCAACTTACAGCCATCTCTGTTCTACACCATTTTCATTAAATTTAGTCAATTCAAGGCACTGTCTGGTATAGTCATGCTCAGCAACAGGACATCCAAGGGTCCTCCAGTGCCGCCTGGTTAAGGGAATTTCAAAAATTTCATGGTATTTATCTAGCCATATTTCAAGGTTCAAGTAGGAGGCACTGTGGGTTTCAATTCGTTCGGTAACCATTGAATGGTGAGGAATATCCATTCAATGAAAGCTCTGGAGAAATCTCGCAGGCAAGGCTTCCCAAAGAGTGGCCCAAAGGTCACATGAAGCCAGGCCCATTGAGGTCTACCATGTGAGGTCCATGTGTGTTTTGACTCTCAACTATGGCTGCAAAATCTTTAAGAATGAAATCATGTGATATCCTGGCTGAGATTCCCAGTGCTGTGTGGAAAGCCACCCTGAACCTAGATCTCAGTGTCCAAGGGTGACACTCATTAGTCGCCTCCTAAAATCCCAACCTAATTCATGGCAATTCTTCTCTGAGATCAGTTCCAGAACTCGACTCTAAGTGGAATCATACCAGAGTTCAAGCTGAGGGGGACCCAGTCATCTTTTCCAACCACCACAAAAATGACCAAAATTTTAAAAAAAAAACACTCCCACATGGCCCTAATCTTCTTCCATATAGACACTCATCATAACCTCTGGCTGGAGGTTTCCATGAGGGGTGCAGCCCAAGACAGTATCCAAAATAAGCTCCCATGCCCCTCATTTGCCTAAAGTCAGGGTGGCTTGGACACCCTTCCTGAGAACCAGGAGAAATCAAATAGGCCTGCTGTTAATACTGCTCCACTTCTCAAATTTGAGGCCTACTGACTGTCAGGTATAGATTATTTATGTGAATTGCATTCATGAGAAAACCCAAGCACCTATGGGCTAGACTCTGCAGGGCTTTGAAAAACTCATTTGACCCAAAGGATCCCTATTCTCACTTCACGGAGGTCAGGAAACTTACAGAGGAAGGCGAGAGACTTCATCCACAATGACTGCTCTTTTGGCCATTTTTGTTTTGGATGCACACATGGTATCTTTATTTAGTTTCATCAGGTGCTGAGAATCTAAGCCTCAGCCTCACACAGGGCCAGAAGGCTGATTCAGATACATCCCTTTACAAAGCAATTAACCAAAGAGCCACAGGTGATGTCCCTTTATTTCCATTTGGAAACTGTTTTCTTTAGGCTTCACAAAGGGGTGGCCTGATGCAAAGACCTTCCTACATTCAGGGTAAGAGAACAAGAGGTAAGAAAAAGGCCCAAAGTAGGATTTCTCCACTGAGACTTTACTGGTCACTCTGAAATCTGAGTTTTCTGAGATGCTCGGTATTCCCTTCAGCTATCCATTACATGACCATGTCAAAGAGTTGGAGGTGGTACATATCTTGGACAGAAAACCATGAGATTATTCTGGAGAGTGGCCAGAATTCAGGAAAAATACAGGAACTTAGAAAGATAGTAGGTGTTGCCCATTGATTAAGCAATCCACAGTCCATTCATAAATTGGGCAGGAAGAATCCTGGAACCTTTCCAATAGACAGGACACATCCCTTGATGCATTATGTTTTCTAATGTCTACATCCACAGACACAGTGAGATACATAGACATAGAAAAACATTCCACATGCAAACGACTCACTAGAAACAGTCCAATCCAAACCAAACAAACCAACTTTCCTACATATTCTCAGAACATGAGAAAAAAACATAAATTCAAACACACACCTACAAAGGCACCTCCTTCCCCCAAGTAGGTGTGTGACTATCTGGAGTGCCCTTTGACTAGTGAGCCATACTATGTTCCGAGCAGAGGCCTGTGCTGTCTCAGATCTGGTCTCCTTGGCCAAATCTGTGAAGTTGTCAGGAGCCAGTGATGAGCCAATACCTTCTTTCTCAGGAAGGGTCCCTGTTCAGAAATTTCCTGGCATTTGTCCATCCTCTCATCAGTAGGTATCAAGAAAGACTGTCACTGTCCTTGTTAAATCCAAACAAGTGAGCCCAATGGGACCAGGACTGGGACTGTCTCTGGGTGCCTCGCTACCTGGATCCCAAGTTCAGAGAGTTCCATCACCAAGGAAGTGATGTGAGGTCACTGCCTTCAAGGAACTGAATGAGGTCACTGCCTTGGCAACCACTTTTTTCCTAACAATTGTTTCCAAGTGTCCCATGAGATAGAGGCTGCCCCATCTTCCTGTGACACATTCACAAGTTAGAATGGTATATATACCATAGGCTCCAGGGAACAGCTAACAACACAGGCCTGGTTTGGACCATCTTCCCTGCATTGAAAATAGAGAGGCTGCTTTAGACACATCCCTTCATCCTGACCGGGTTTTTTGCCATGGAAGATGACTTTTGCTCTCTCAGGTCCTACATACCTGCCTACATCTTCTCCAGAAATCAGTTTTGCATCTAGCTTTGAGGTTCTCAGCAGGTTTAGGATCCCCTACATTCCTGTATTGTAAGAGCAACTCTGTACCTGCTTTTCTGTAAAGTTATTTGAGGAAACAGTGTATGGTTAGGGTTAATATCATGTTTGATTTGGGTTAGAAATAATTGTGCTGGATGAATACTGGTATTAAGAACCTGCGATATTTATAAGAATATATAGGTGAAATGTAAGTATGAAAACAGAAATCTAGGTAAGATTTGAAACACAGAAGGGCATTGGGCCCTTGATTTGGATACATAGGTTTGAATTACGTTCTCCACAGCTGTATCATATAAAACAATATACAATGGCATAGGATCTTGTACCTCGGATTATTGAATGTAGAAGAGAACATCCAGTCAAAAAGGGATAGTTGGTAGGATTAGGAAGATAGTCAATAGGTTTAGGAAGAAGAGTGATCATAGGATTTGGACCAAAGGTTTTTTTGCAATAGGGTTTTGGTTAGACAGTGAATGTAAATATCAGCACATGTGAAGAGTCAGTCACATTAATGAACTGGGGAAAATATGTAGGAAAGCAGATATCAATATAGACATTAGTAAATCAGGCAAAGTATAAAGTGAGTGATAGGATTAGACATTTGCAACAGGGGGAGGTTGAATACAAAATCTTAGGAAGAAACAAATATGTAGTCACCGATAGGATTGAAATTTGAAAGCATTAGGCTACATGGACATGGATGTTTTAGTAATCCATGCTCACCTTCAATTTAGGCTTTGGTACAATCCTAAGTGTGATCTTTAATTTAGTGTCAAGAGTATTACTGTGATGAAATGAATATGTAGATCAGGTGACATGTGTATTTCTTCCACCATTTCTGTGAGCAATATTTTGAAGACCTATAATTCAGTATTGGGGATACAAATAGGTGTACCCTGTGTCTATGAATATAGAGATGATTCATGAATAGACCATACTGTGAATAAATAATATAACTGGTTCCAACTTTAATGGATTGAAATGATATCTTAAAATATACATGAAATCTCATATTGATATACATACATTCATTCCAAACAGTGATACATCTAATGGTAATATTAGGGTTACTGTTCATCATGAAGATGTGTAAGATTTGCTTCAAAAATGATTATGGACATCGAAAATAATGTATTTGGAAAGTAATATAATGAAAAGGCCAGTCAAGAAATATGGAGAAATACATGTGTTCTGATGCAAGAAGTAATTGAAAGTGAATCAAATGTCTATAATTTTGTGAACTTGTGGAAGAAAGCATATATTTCATGTTGTACATAAACTGAAGAAAATGTAATGTACCAATGTTGAATAAAAAAATAATGTCACAATACACATCATGTCCCATAGGAATCTACTTGTGTTGATGTTAAACTGGGGTCAGTTACTGTAGAAATATTAGGATTTGTATGCACCATTCACTGAAGTTAGTATTCAGTAGTAGGAAACATATATGTATTTCAGGAAAATGAATATTTCTGAGAATAATCTTGTGAAAAGTTGATTATATTTCCACATGCATTAACATAAATGAATTTAGGGAGTGTATAATGAGACACATATACTTCATATTTTGAAAAATCTCGAATATATATATATATATATATATATATATATATATATATATATATATATAAAAAGTAGCAATATACATGCCTAACAAAATTCATCATGGAATATATATCATTCCTAGATCCAAAAATATTCATTTTTCTGAACATGGATTTATGTATAATGTTCTTCAACTAGGAAGTTCACCAATAGGTTAAATTTTCACTTCAATAAGCATTTAGGGGAGGTGATCTCACAATATGTATCTGCCAAAGTCAGTGATCTCACAAGAATGTACGTGGGATACTAGGTAGGATTCTATATATGCATATAAAAGTACATGTTTTGAATAGGCTACAGAAAAAGGGAGACAGGAATTTACATATTTGTTAACTTTCACAACTCATGCAGAATTATTACAATGAAAAGTTGACTGGATTTATAACACATAACCTTGATAAAGCAAAATGCAAGTCCAAGTATACACCAGGCCTCCTATGAACTGCCTGTACTTCTTTTCTGTTAGGTTTATTTTTCTCCATCATGTTAGGATTAGTATTCAGAGTCTAGTACGGTATGGGTTGGTGTCAGGGATTAAGTATTTCAATGTAAAAGAGGAAAATGAACCCAATGTGTATGCAAAAATGTGCTACACAAAAATCTTCCAACTATTATCCAGAACACTTCCTTGACCTTAACATCACCCCAAGTAAGACAAAATTATAGGATAAGAGGAAGAAACTCTGTGAAAATATATCTGGAATGGAAAATGCTCAGGAGTTCACAAACTTGGAGGTGGTAGAGGAGATTTTAAAAGTAAGGGAAAGGGTAAACACTCCACAAACATGCAGCTCTACAGGCTTAATGACTTCTTGAGAAACTGCCTCTGAGGTTGGGCACTTGAAATATATGTTGTTGTCAGGAGCTTTAGCTTCCTTTGTAGTGAGACCATCAAAGCTGGGTCTGCATCTATGTGACCTGGAGTACATGGTTTCTTATTTTCCAATTAACATGAAGCTGCAGTGCTGAATCATCTCTTTGTAGTTATACTGTGGCCACTGGGGCTTAGTGTCTCCCTGTGTGGACTGTGAAGCCATTTGGTCACCTTCCATTTTTCATGGTGTTTCGTCAGCTTTACTGTGAATTTGGTATTTATTTCATGAAATACAAGGAGTACAAAAGAAACACAGGGCTTCAGGAAGTTCTCTCATGTGTGCTGGGTCAGAGTCTACAAAAGAATACACCAACCGGGCTGCTTTTCCATACAGCTTTCCCCCTTGACCGTAGCAACCTGATACTAAACATTGACCTGAAACCTCTCCACATAACAAGATGTCGTTGCATATAAAAGTCTGCTGGCTGCACCATGTCAGTCACAAGTCATTTGGAAGCCAATGGCAGATCCCCATGGCCCCACTGCAGATGCTTTATCACACACCTCCACTCCAATGCTCCAGGCCCACTTCTTAGCAGGCTACAACTTACTGGAATCTCTGTTCTACACCATTTTGATGAAATCCAGTCAATCAAGGCACTGTCTGATACATTCATGATCAGCAACAGGACATCCAAAGGTTCTCCAGTGCCACCTGCTCATGGGAATATCAAAAATTTCATGGTATTTATCTAGACATATTTCAAGGATGAAGGAGGAGGCACTGTGGGTTTCAATTCATACAGGAACCATTAAATGGTGAGGAATCTCCTTTCAATGAAAGCTTTGGAGAACTCTCGCAGGCAAGGCTTCCCAAACAGTGCCCAAAAGGTCACATGAAGCCAGTCCCATTGAGGTCTACAATGTGAGGTACATGTGTGTTTTGACTCTCAACTATGCCTGCCAAGTCTTAAGAGTAAAATTATGTGATATCCTGTCTGAGATTCCCAGTGCTGTGTGGAAAGCCACACTGGGCCTAGATCTCAGTTTCCAAGGGCGACTCATGCATGGCCTCCTAAAACTCCAACACAATCATGGCAATACTTCTCTGAGGTAAGTTCCAGAACTCAGTCTCTAAGGGGGATCACACCAGAGTTTAAGATGTGGTTGACTCAGTCATGTCTTCCAACCACCACACAAAAGACAACAATTAAAACCAAACACTCCCACATGGCCCTCATCTTCTTCCATATACACATTTATCATAACCTCTGGCTAGAATTTTCCATGAGGGGTGTAGCCCAAGACAGTGTCCAAAATATGCTCTCATGCCCCTCATTTGCCTAAAGTCAGGATGGATTGCACAACCTTCCTGAGAACCAGCAGAGATCAAATAGGTCTGCCCTTAATACTGCTCTGCTACTCAAATTTGAGGCCTACTGACTGTCGGGTTTGATTCTTTATGTGAATTGCAGTCATGAGAAAACCCAAAAACCTATGGGATAGCCTCCGCAGGGCTTTGAAGAACTAATTTGACCCAAAGGATCCCTATTTTCACTCCATGGAGGTCAGGAACCTTACAGAGGAAGGCGAGAGACTTCATCCACAGTGACTGCTCTTTTGGCCATTTTTGTTTTGGATGCACACATGTGATCTTTATTTAGTTTCATCAGGTGCTGAGAATCTAAGCCACAGCCTCACACAGGGCCAAGAGGCTGATTCAGACACATCCCTTTACAAAGCAGTTAACCAAAGAGCCACAGGTAATGCCCCTTAATTTCCATTTGGAAACTGTTTTCTTTAGGCTTCACAAAGGGGTGGCCTGAGGCAAAGACCTTCCTGGCATTCAGGGCAACAGAACAATAGGTAAGAAAATGTCCCTAAGCAAAGTTTCTCCACTGAGACTTTCCTGGTCACACTGATATCTGAGTTTTCTGAGATGCTAGGAAATCCCTTCAGCTATCCAGTACATGGCCATGTCACAGAGCTTGGAGGTGGTACACATCTTGGACACAAAACCATGAGCCTGTTCTGGACAGTGTCCAGAATTCAGGAAGAATACAGGAACTTAGGAAGATAGTAGGTGTTGCCCATCAATAAGGCAAGCTGCAGTCCACTCATAAATTGGCAGGATGAATGCTGGGATGCTTTCCACTAGACAGGACATATCCATTCATGCATTCTGTTTCCTAATGTCTACAACCACAGACTCAGTGGGATACATAAACATAGAAACACTCGCCGTGTGCAAATGGATCACTAGAAACATTCCACTCAAACAGAACCAAACACCTTTCCTACATATTCTCAGAATATGAGACAGAACCACAAATTCACACACACACCCACAAAGGCACCTCCTTACCCCAAGTACGTCTTTGACTATCTGGAGTGTCCTCCTACTGGTGGGCCATACTATATTCCCGAGCACTGGCCTGTCCTGTCTCAGATCTGGTCTCTTTGGCCAAATCTGTGAAGTTGTCAGGAGCCGGCCATGAGTCAATACCTTCTTTCTCAAGAAAGTTCCCTCTTCAGAAATTTCCTGTCAATTGGCCATCCTCACATCAGTAGGTACAAAGAAAGACTGACTGTCCTTGGTAAATCCAAACAAGTGAGCCCAATGGGACTGCAACTGGGACTGGCTCTGGGTGCTTCACTACCCAAATCCCAAGTTCAGAGAGTTCCATCACCAAGGAAGTGAGGTGAAGTCACTTCCTTCAAGGAACTGAATGAGGTCACTGCCTTGGCAACCACATTGTCCTAACAGTTGCCTCTAAGGGTCCCATGAGATGGAGGCTACCCCATCTTCCTGTGACACTTCCACAAGTTAGAATGGTATATAAACCATAGGCACCTGGGAACAGCTATCCACACAGGACTGGCTTGGTTCATCTTCCCTGCATTGAGAAGAGAGAGGCTGATTCAGACACATCCCTTCCTCCTGACCGGGTTGTTTGCTTTGGAAGATGACTTTTGCTTTCTTAGGTCCTACATAGCTGCCTACATCTTCTCCAGAAATTATTTCTGCATCTACCTTTGTGGTTCTCAGCAGGTGTAGGATCCTCTACTTTCCTGTATTGTAAGATCAACTCTTTATCTGGTCTTTTGTAAAGTTATATTGAGAAAACAGTGTATGGTTATGGTTAATAACATGTTGAATTTGGGTTAGGAATCATTCTGCTAGATGAATACTGGTATTGAGAACCTGTGATATTTATAAGAATATATGGGTGAAATATAAGTATGAAAACAGAAATCTAGGTAAGATTTGAAGCACAGATGAGCATTGGGCACTTGCTTGGGATTCATAGGTTTGAATTACTTTCTGCACAGATGTATCATATAAATCAATATACAATGGCATAGAATCTTGTACCTTGGATTATTGAATGTAGAAGAGAACATCCAGTCAAAAAGAGATAGTAGGTAGGATTATGAAGACAGTTGGATTCCAGAGATAGTAACTAAAGTGATTTCTACAGACCAAAAAGAAGATGATTTGGCTCAAATCCATAACAGCTGATATCCAGAACTCCAGCTCCCTACAATAATATAATTCTATATACTTAAACATTGTTAAAGTTTTCATGAAATGGTCAACAGATGTGATTAATTGTGTGCTTCAAATAACAAAATATCTCCTATTAAAATGGAATAATTTGCCTAAGTTCAGAAATTTACAAGGATTTTTGCAAAATGTGAATAAAAAAGGAATTAACAGATAGGGAAGAGAAATTAGAAGGCTCTAAGTATGGATTTAATAGAAGGAAAATGTGTTTCTGGATAAGAGTCTATATGATTAAGTAAATAAGAGGGTTTAAGCAAGTGATAAAGAAGGTCTGTGTACATTGGTTATATATGTAAGTTTTTTGAGCAAGTAATCTTGAAGGAATTAAGCATTATACAACTATGGTTAAACAACAACTGTTATTTTGCAATATTGTAATATGTTATTTCTTTAAGAGCTAAACTTGATTAATATAAAACATCAATGTAATTGTGGTACTATTACTCTTTTTGTGTATTAAATGTGTTCATAATTTCCAGGTATATAAGTCTTTAAGATAAAAGCTTTAAAAAATTATATCAAGCTGGTGTTCTCCAAAAGGTTACATGGTAATATTAGACTTAAAAATAACATATTGGAGATTTATTTATATCATTTAATGTTCTAGAAATGGACCTGTTATCAATAAGATTAATATGAAGTTCTATACACTGGGTACAATTTAAATGTAATATCATATTGTATTAGTTAGTATTCATGTGACATCAAGCAACAATATATGTAAGCTTTATAAAATGATATTTAAAAACAAAGATCAGTTAAATAATAGAACACTTTACCTAAGATTTATAAATCTTAACCTTACCTGAGATAAGGCTCTGCCTCCCATCTTACTATATGTCAGAATGACTCCAAAGTAGGCCAGACTTCTGCTAAAGCCCAGTACTCTTAATTTAAGGTGAAACTGATTTTGCTGGATGTTTATGATCAAAACTTAAAGTTAAATTAAAATGGCCAAGAAAACTAATATTTCGCTCTTACGCTCTGAGTCAGTCTGAAATCCAGGGAACAGGGAACTTCTCTAAAGAGCTTTGCAACTCTGGGCCACATAACCTCCTGATCAGGGAGATTAATGAGACCACTGGAGAATGAAAAGCCAATCCGTGCATTTGCTGTGAATAGGAGGGTCATTGGAGACAGGAGACATACCTGATGCTTCCAAGGGAAGCCACATGGACCCATCCTAGCACAAATGGCACTAGCAGAACTAAGAAGCTGCTCTCAAGTTCCCCCACAAGCAACCCCTATGGGAACTTGGCTGACTCTTAACAATAGATAGAAACAAAGTCAATTTTGACCAGCTTGATCTTAAACACCTACCAAAAAAGTTAAGCCAAAAAGTCATTCCTAGGAGTAATAAAAGACAAGAACAGCTAAAAAAGAGGAGACAGCAACTGGGCCAACAGGCTCCATGGGGAATGTTCAGTCAAGTATGGCCTTAGCTCCTCACCCTCACAGGATCCCTATTAGTCCTCTTTATGTTTCTCCTAATAGGACCATGTATGTTAAATTGCCTACAGAAGTTCCTGCAAGATCAGATACACAAATTCACCAACCAGTTGGTCAATCAACCACTTCTTTAGGACTACCAGCCCTGATGCCCAAGACAGAGACCTACGATTCATGACCAACTCCTCTGGCTCCAGAGACTCTGCCCATCTAAAACCCTCTCTAACCCTTTTTTTCTAGTTTTCACAACCCCTCTTTCACTTCATAGGAATGAGAACTACTCTCCAACAGGCCCACTCTGCTTATTCTGTCTGCTCTACAGTTTCCCCACAAGGAAATATCAAACCTAAACTCCCCACACCTCAGATGAGGAGCCACTACCAGGCAAAGACTGGTAGATCAACTTCACTCATGTGCCTAGGCACAAAATCTTTGCTACCTACTTTCTTTGGTTGATACTTTTCCACATTGGATAGAAGCCTCCCCTACATCCAGGGAGATTGCTAACACTGTCACCTCCATCCTTATCCAGCAGATCATTCCCAGGTTCGAACTTCCCGCCTCCATCCAGTCAGACAACAGTCCAGCCTTCACTCCTCAGGTTGTTCAACTAGTCTCCAAAGGCCTCAACATCACTTGGAGGCTCCACATCCCCCACCAATCCCCAACACTTGGGTAAGGTTGAGAGGCCTAATGGCATTCTCAAGGATTATCTCACTAAACATGCTATTGAACTCAGGCTTTTCTGACCCAGTCTCCTGCCATTGGCCCTCACCTGAATTCAGGTAGCCCCAAGAGCTCCCTCAGACCTTAACCCCTTTGAGCTACTCTATGGGCACCCTTTCTTAATCAACCAAAGCTTTCTAATCACTCCTCCTCCCCTTGTGTCCTACCTGCCTAATCTCACACTTCTATGCAAACTCCTAAGGGAACATGCAGACCAGTGCCTTCCTGTTCCATTCATTGCCTCAATCCCAGCACAACCACCAACTGAATTGGACCCTCTTCAACTGGGTGACTCAGTCTTACTTCAGGAACTGCATTCTCAATCATTGGAACCTCAATGGACAGGTTCTCTTGGTTTAGAAAAATTTGAATTCAGGAGAAAACAATATATGGTAATATAAGTCTCACAATTTATTGGTTTATAAGTTCCACTCATAGTTAAAGCAAATTTAGTCATATTCTAGCATATTTAGTTAATAGAATACATGTGAAATCTAAAATAAAAAAATAAGCTATTTGTGGTATTAAGGCAGTATCAAACCTATGGGCTGAGCTATATCCCCAGCTCTTCTTATTTTTTTTTATTTTTAGGCAGGGTCACTCTAATTGCTGAGATTGGCCTCAAACTTAGGATCCTTCTAAGTCATTGGATTACAGGCATGTGCTACCATGCCTAGTAGAAATAAACTGTCTTTAAATGACTGATATGGGGAAAAAGCATTGATTTTGGAACAGGATCTGATTTTGAGTATCAACTAGCTGATAACTCTGGGCAACTCACACAAGCTGTAAAATTTCTCATTCCTTCATATTTAAAAGAGGGGATATCTTATATATCTAATTCATAGAAATATGATGTCTAAAACCATTTAAATAATTTGTTGTTACTCTTTTTGAAATAGGAAATTCAAGTAACATTTAAAAG
Organism: Spermophilus citellus; assembly: GCF_964194105.1. NCBI lineage: Eukaryota > Metazoa > Chordata > Mammalia > Rodentia > Sciuridae > Spermophilus > Spermophilus citellus. The sequence continues at coordinate 4,238,723 of NC_138196.1, forward strand.
ACTAAACTATGTCATTACCCTTGCAGTATTGATAGTTTTTTTAAAAATTATTATTAGCAAAGGTTGTTGTGTGTAAAGGACAATGAAAAAGCTCCGTAAACTCAACAAGCCAAAATAAATGTTTACCTGTCTGAGATTTTATTAGCAGGACTGTAGCGGCCAGTTGCAGAGGAGAAGGGAGGAGAGAGAGAGAGAGAGAGAGAGAGAGAGAGAGAGAGAGAGAGAGAAGAGAGGGGGAGAGAGAGGAGAGGGAGAAGAGAGAGGGGGAAGAGAGAGGGGAGGAGAGAGAGAGAGGGAGGGGGAGAGAGAGGAGAGAGAGTAAGAGTAAGAGAGAGAGGGGGGAGGGGAGAGGAGAGAGAGAGTGAGAGGAGGAAAGAGAGAGTAAGAGAGGGGAACACAAACAGGGTATTCATATTTATGGGCTTAACACAGGATGAGGAGGAGCAAGGCGAGTGGGCTGTTACTTCTTCATTGGCTGAGAGTTTGCACCACTTCAGGGATTGGAGGTGCACCATTCAAAGTTCGCGCCATTCACAGGGATTGGATGTGAGGGTTCACGCCTTTCAGTGCGTCCTGGACCTGAGCTCCCAGAAGAGAAGCACTTCGGAGGCCATCTTCACCAACATTGTGTATATAATTTCTCTTACTATCTGGACTTACATATACATATACATTTACATATATACATACATTTACATGTACACTGAAATATATTTGGGAAGCCATTGAATGTAATGGGTAGAAGCTCTGAAGTAAGACAGACCTCAATAATAAACTCACTTCTGCTTACTCCTCAGTGGTGGTAATTAGGGCTAGTTGTTTGAATTTGGAATTTGTGTCCCCATTACTATAATTAGTTATTATGAGAATTAAATGGCATAATGTATTATAAAGGACTTGGTAAAATGTTTGGCTCATGGAAAACTTTTGATAAATGTTAGCAATTATTATTATCATCATTTATTTGTTTTAAAAAGTTGATCTAAAAGTTCAGAAAATTTCGAATTCATATTTATCATAAAAATGCTATAGTGAAGAACAGTTTATTTTTGTTCCCCTTGTGATTTTAGTTCTTGATGGCATTTATCCAATTTTTAAATCCAAGATTTATCCAACATAAATCTTGTCTTCTGTCACATAAACAGTTTCTGCTTGTGTAATTTTTTCTGATTGTTCTTCTTTAAGTTTCAATCCACATCTTAGTAAAATATATGGTATAAGCCAAACCGTGACCACATTTGGTGGGAATTAACTCCTTGTTAACTAGTAAGAGTAAGCAGAAAGGAAAGCCATTTTAGGTTGAGCATAAAACATTAGTGGCATAATAGAAAAAAAGGAGCAATTTGATTTTCTAGCATTTTCCTTTAAATATTGTAGCATTTAGTCAGTGGGCTACAATATAGTATAAAACAACTGCATAGTTTAGGCACACAAGTAGCCGCTTTATTATTTACTAAGGCAAAAATCAACATTCCTAGAGATTTGAATACTGGTGTGTGTGTGTGTCTGTGTGAGAGAGAGAGAGAGACAGAGAGAGACAGAGAGAGACAGAGACAGAGACAGAGATACTCTCTGGTCAGTAATTTTAAAAAAAATATTATAATCTTTAGGCATTTGTAGATGTGTTTGTTTATTCTTTAAATGAGGTAATATGTTTCTCCATTACATTTAGCAAAAGAATAGTCTGTCTGTTAACTTTTTTGAAGGAGGTTTTCTGAGGATTGAACCCAGAGTAGTCAAGCCCTGAGCCACAATTCTAGCCCTTTTTATTTTTTATTTTGAGACAGGGTCTCACTAAGTTGCTTAGGGTCTAAGTTGCTGAGGCTGGCCTTGAACTTGCTATCCTCTTGCTTGATCCTCTTGAGCTGCTGGGATTAAAGTCTTTTTTATTTGAGATAGGGTCTTGCTAAGTTGCTGAGGCTGGCCTTGAACTTGTGATCCTCTTGCTTCATCCTCCTGAATCCATGGAATTATAAGCATGTACCACCACACCTAGCTGTTGTTTAACTTTATTTTTTAAAATATGTTTAGTTGTAGATGAACACAATCCCTCTATTTATTTATTTACTTATTTTAATGTGGTACTGAGGTTCAAACATAGTGCCTCACACTATTAGGCAAGCGCTCTACCACTGAGCCACAACCCAGCCCCTGTTGGGTACCTTTTAAGGGACATGATCCATTAATTACAGAAGGAAGATATTGAAGTAACTTTATAGTTGAAACAGAAAACTAGTTGTTCAACTGAAAGCTCCTGATTTATTAATGTAACAAATATGCAAATAGCCTTTTATATACATACATCCCTTCTAGATGTTGAGTATACCATGGTAAGCAGACAGATTCTGGCCTCTTGGAATTTGATCTAGAATATCTATTGATATTGATTCATTTGACAATTTTTATTGAGTGCCCACTGAGTGTCACTGTTTCAAGGCACTGGGCTTATAGCAGTGCATAAAACAAAGAAAAAAAATCCTTGTCCTCATAGAGCACACATTATTCAATGGGGATATATAATAAAAGATAAAGACGTAAAATAAATAGCATGTTCTTACTCTTTTTTTTCTTGCATGTTCTTATTCTCAGTGATAAGTGGTAAGGGGAAAAATGAAGCAGAAAATGGCATATAAAATGTGGGAAGAAATTTGAAATTTTAACTAGGTTAGCAGGAAAAGCCTCACTGAATGGTTGTTTTGTTTCTTTCCTTTTTTTTGTTTTTGTTTGCTTGTTTGTTTTTTGTTTTAGTAAAGACCTGAGGGCAGTGGAAGGGCTGTATGCAAAAACAAGTCTGCTTAGAGGCTTGAGGAATAGCACAATTATCTTAAGTGAAAAGATTACAATGAAAGGAAAATAAAATCTAGTGAAAGCACAACTATGTATTCTTAGTTCCTGTGGAATCAGGAACTAAGTTCCCTGATAAATTGTCATTTAAGTTGAAACACAAAGAACCAGACATAGGGAGTTGTTGAGGTTGGAATATCCAAATATGAAAATGTCTACTAATTCATAGACAGCTTCTTTTGGTTGGTTCCTTTCTTTCTTTCTTTTTTCTTTTTTTTTTTTTGGTACTAGGCATTGAACCCGGTGCTGAGCTAAATTCTCAGTCCTTTTATTTATTTATTTTGAGACGGAGTCTTGCTAAGTTGTTGAGGGTCTCAATATCTGAGACTGGCCTGGCCTTGTGCTTGCCATCCTCCTACCTCAGTCTCCCAAGTCACTGAGATTATAGACATGCAACAGCATGCATAGCAAACAGTTAAATGATTTATAAATTAAACATTTATTGTTCTTAATGCTTTATTGCAATGTTTTCCCTAAGCTTGTTAAAATGGAGCTCAAGTAATAAGAGTTCTAATGCATTCTGCTGTTATATATAAATTTAAAATAAATAAATAAATAAATAAATAAATAACGTTTTTAAAAAATATAAAAAATTGTATTTTACTTTCATATGGCATGTGCTTTTGGGGAAATCTTAGGTTTTCTTCTTGAGGGAGAGGGGAGTAAATGCATTTAAAATGTTGAATTGAACAGGAACATCTTGAGAGAATGTTTTAATTTGAGCTTATATATCTGCTTATCAGTTCTATTTTAAGTAAAAGATGTTTTTTCTTTGTCATAGAGTTTTGAATGGTGGTACTTCCATAAGCATGGCACATCTTTTATTGAGCAAGTATCTATAAGCCATTTGGGTAACTACTTTTTAAATATGTTTTCACAGCTGAATAGTTAAGACTGAGTTTGGCTTTGGGAGATGGAAAAACAACCATGTGCTGAGAATGTTTGTATGACTCTGGTAAATTCATATGTTGAAACCTAATCATCAATGTGATAATGTTAGGAGATTGGACCTTTGAGAGTTTATCATATCATAATACCATTCTTGAGGGTGGGATCCTCAAGAATGGTATTATGAAGGAGACTGTAAAGAGCCATTTGCCCTTACCACCTTGTGAGGACAAAGCATAACCAGAAGGTGAATCCTCACCAGATGCTACTAAGTTTGCCAGCACCTAGATCATGATCCCAAACTCCAAAAATGTGAGACATGAATTTCTGTTGTTTATAAGCTATATAGTTTATGGTATTTTGTTACAGCCAACAAAATAGACTAAAATAAAAAGAAATTTATCTTTCATGTAAATAAAGGTGATCCATGGCTAATGGGGAGAGCAGTGATCATCAGAAATCAGATCCCTTCAACTTTGTTAGTCTGCCATCTTCAAATGCAGTTTTTTTACTTTGTGGTCCAATGTACTTTCTCTGTCTTTAGTCATCATATCCATGAAACATTCAGCAGGAAGGAGAAAAGGCCAGGAAATGGACACTGTTTCTTCCATCCATCTCATGGCAGGCAAGGATACTTCCCAGAAGCATTTTATATTATTTCCACTTACTTTCTACGCATCAGACCTTTGTTAAATGGCCACCACTAGTCATAAGGGAGACTAGAAATTATTATCTTTTTCTTGGTGTGTATATACACAGCAAATAATCAGGGGATATTATTATTTACCAAATGAGAAGTCTAGGAATTTACCATCTCTCCCAAGAGAGTAAGGTGGGAAAAATACTTTTTCTCTTCAGTTTTCTTACAGAGGCATCAAAGTTTAGTTCCTCATGTTTGAATAGTTCATTGTCATACTTGAATTGTAGATAATTCCTCTCTTGTGTCCAGTAATGAAACTCAAGTATTATTAATGATATGTAATTAGGAAAGTAAAGTTTTCAAAGCCAAATAAAATGATATTTTTGAATTATTCTCATTTGGTATGGGTAATAATGATAAATTTAAGAATTGAATTAATTCTCTAAAATTCCTATAATGTCTCATTTGTTCAATAAACCCAGTCACTAGTTATGTCAGTTTAGTAGAAAATACCGAGTAGAGATCCTACCACTTTTTAAGATTTGGTCAGGTGAAGACCAAGATGAGTAGAAGTGGGGTTGGTAGCCATTTGAGAGTTCGGGAAGGAATAATAATGATTTTCTTAACTGTCTCTTTTCTCTCCTTTTATAAAATAATCCTAAGAGCAGTATAGATTAAAATGAATATGATATATGTATATGTATATATATATATATATATATATATATATATATATATATATATATCTGTCCCAAAAAAGCTCAAAGTTCAGTATATGAATAATTATTTTATTCTTTATTGTAAGACTGACCAAATCATTCAAAATGATAATGAAGATAACCTTAAAAACATTCCAAGTTGGTAGGAGATATAGACTTACAAATAAGTTGACAGCAAAAGATTATGGTTAGCTGCTTTTATCAGGTATGTATATAATACTGTAGTGACAGAAAAAAAGGAGTAGTCAGTTAGTGTTCAGTTAGTTTTAGGGCCACAAAGTGTTTTACAGAGAACAGGCTTGAATTGGACCTCCAAAAATGAGTCAAAGACTCTCAGGGTAACTTCATTTCATTCTATACTATTATTATCTTCCATAGACATATATACTGGGAGAAGCAATTTTAAATGTCTACTCACAAGTTTTAAGTTCCAGAGCCACATTTCTGACTCTTGCTAGACATCTCCACTTTTGATGATCCTAAGCACCCAGAACTTACTCTGTTCAAAATGAAACTAATTACCTTCTTCTAGTAGTTTTCCTTTCATTATCTCACAATCTATTAATGATATCTAACTTCTATAGTAGAAATCTTTATTTGTTTATATGTCTTTTATTTCCCTTTTATTCTCCAAACAATTGACCCTCAAATTATATTGATTTACCCTCAAAAATTATCTTTGTTCCATCCTAACTTCTTTGATTTCAACATTTGCTATACCGTATTCAGGCCTTTGATATCTCTTTCTGAGGCTATTGCTACAGTGTCCTAAATGATTTTTCTTCCTCTAATACTTCTAGTACATTCTCTCCCTTTACTGTATTAAAAAATGGTTCTCAAACTTATTGGACTTAGGAATTTTAACACAAACTACTGAACATCTTAAGTAGCTTGTACTTTTTTATTGTATTCATCATTATTGTCAGACTAGAAATTAGCATAAATTTCAAAAATTATTAATTTTAAAAAGTGACAATAAAGCCATTACATATTTCTATAGACTGCATTGTGTTCCCAAAATTCATATGTTGAAACTCCAACTTCCAATGTAATAGTATTTGGAGATAGGAATTTTAGGAAGTAATTAAGATTAAATAAGGTCATAAGGATGGGTTCTTAATCTGATAAGATTGTCAGCCTTACAAGATAGGATGGTGTCCACCACAAAAGAGCAGGGCAAGAATGCTACTGTCTGCAAGCTAGGAAGAGAATCATCACCAGAATCCAACCATACTAGCACCTTGGTCTTGGACTTCCATCTCCAGATAATGAGAAAATCAATTTCTGTTGTTTAAGCCACCTAGTATATGATATTTTGTTATGGCATCCTGAATTGAATTGATATTTTGATACTAAGAAGTATGGTACCACTGTAACAAATTCCTCAATATGTATAAGTGACTTTGGAACTGGGTAATGGGCAGAGGCTAGAAGGGTTTTTAGGTGAAAGTCCAGAAATATGGACATTCAAGGCAATTCTGGTGATATCTTAGAAGAAATTGAGGAACATGTTATTGGAAACCAGAAGAAAAGTGATTCTTGTTATAGAGTAGAAAAGAATTTGACTGAACTGTGTTTAGCATTTTATGAAAGGTAAAATTTGACACTGTGAAATTGGATATTTAGCTGAGAATATTTCTAAACAAGATATTGATGGAGTAGCTCACTTCCTCCTGCTTTATAGTGAAACATAAAAGAGGAGAGATGAATTCAAGAAGGAATTCCTAAGCAAAAACTGAAGCAGAACCAGAATTTGAAGATTTGGAAAATTCTCAGCCTATCTGTATTGTCAAAAATGAGAAAACTTATTATGAAAAGAACTCCAAAGACGTGACTGAACAGCCTTTTGAGATAATATGTCCAACTCATGGACTTGACTTGATCAACTATCAGCAGAATTCAGGAATAGAAGTGGATTTATTCCACAAAGGCATTGCCAGTTTGTACTAATGGAGACAAAACAAAACCAAATGAAGGACGATGTTAGACTGCTTGGATTCTGCAGGACTGTACCATAAAACTACATAGCTGCAAGATACTGCCTTCAAAAAAGATAAACCCCTCAAGGGGGTTTATTTTCATATGTTTCTGCACTGTCTGTTGTGATGTTTTAATTAAAGCATATGAGGAAAATCTAGGCTTGCACAGGTATGGATTTGGAAAGGGGGAGAGTATTTTAATACATGTTTCAGAAAATTGTGGATATTCTTTTTTGGGTACTACATTAAAACTTGCTGAAGGGTGCTTTCTGAAATTGTAGTTTAATATGGAATTTGAACATTGTATTCTCTGTTAAAATCTGTTCATTTTGAATGGATCTTTTTCCCATAGTTTTAAAATATTACATGTGTTATTTGGAAAATCCTTGTTCTCTGTGTTATGCTTATTTTAAATGTTAAAACATTTTATTGCATAAGAAAAATCACATTTGTTAATATCACGACTAAATCTTACAAAAAAAGTCTTTAGTATCATGAAATTACCAAACTCACATTTGGAGATACAGATTTCTCAAGCTTTTAACGTTACTTGAAAAATTTTATCTTTTGCAGCCAATACTGTTAGTTTTCTTCCTTGAGGTTGACATCCTCACTTTTTCATTTTTAAGAAAATGTCTTTTAGGTACCAATTTGAATAATCACCAATTTGTCTTCTTATGGATTTTTCAAGTAAAAGTATTATATGACAAAAGTGACCAGTTCAACTTACAAAAGAATTGATTTTATTGGAGCTAACAGTCATAGCTGATATAATGTTTAAAAAGTTGCCTTGAGTCCCCAGCACTGAAAATAGAAGGTTGGGGAGGGGAAGGAAGGAAATAAATTTGCCAGTGGGGATGCTTCTCAGTGTTAAGAGTACTTGCGTAGCAGGCATGAGGCCCTGGGTTCATAGCAATGTGGAGGTCACCCTGCCTGGCAGGGAAAGGCACCATTTGATTTCTGCTTCCCAAGGTCATTTTGGCCAGGATATAGAGATATGGGTAGCAAGGAAAGGAGATCAGTTAGAAGAAAATTATAATGGTCCTGGGGAGGGATAATAAGTCTATGATGAAGTCAGTGACATCAGCAATGAAGAAGTCTTCAACAGCAGAAAATAAAATGGGCAGGAATTTCTGGCTACCCAAAGGAGAAAAATTATATTTTATAGTATCACACAGGCCTAAATTTGAGCACTAGTCATGTCACTTACTAAGCTTGGACACATGGTCCTTTGGTGGTCTCCCATCTATAGAATGGAGAAAATAATATAAGAGATGGTCCTGCTAGGCTATGTAATGCTCCATCATAATGTTCCAATGACTGTGAGCTCCTTGAAGGCAGGCACTGGGCCTGACTATTCCCTGTATTGCCAGCACCCAGCACTCAGCCTGGAGCACATATGTGCTCAACGCTGTGCCTTTGAATGAACATTAGATGGTTAAGGTTGAGGAAGGGGAAGAATCGAGGATGAGCTCAGGCTCTGCCTTTGGCTGACTGATTTACTATTCACCAAAACCACAAGTGTGGAAGGAAGGGGGCACATTTGAGGGGGCAAGATCTGCAGCTTTGTTTTAAACAGAGATAAATAACAGCAATCACTGGATGAGAGAGTTCAGGGAATTGCTGTAGGAGTGAGTGGGTGATTGTGGGTGATTAAGGAAGTGAGGGAAACTTTGACGTGTTGAAAAAAGTTGTCCACACAAATGTTAAACAGACTTTTTTTTTACCACTGAGTTACATCCCCAACCCTGTTTAATTTTTATTTTGAAAATGGATCACAGTTGTTTAGGGTATTGCTAATTGGCTGAGGCTGGCCTCAAACTTGTGATCTTCTTGGGTCAGTCTTCCTGTCCCTGGGATTAGAGGTGGGCATCACTGTGCCTGGCTAGAAGCTGAACTTTTTTAAATCAGACATTCCTGTCTCACCTGGACCTGTGACTTTCTTTCTAATAGCCTCTTTGACTTGCTGCCTCCAATTCAGCCTCTATACTGCTGCCCAATAGATCCTGAAAAACAGAAATCAGATCATGCCAGATTCATGTGGACTCTACAAGGCACTGAAGAGCAAGAAAAATACAATACTATTTTGTATAAAAACGGCAGTGTGTGTTGTGGATTGAATTGTGTCCCTCAAAAAAGATACGTTCATGTCCTTATTTGGAGATAGAGTTTTTGTAGATATAATAAAGTTAAGATGAGGTCATGCTGGACTAAAATGGGCCCTGAATCCATTGATTTATAATTCCTTATAAGAAGAGGAAAATTTAGACACAGAAACTATGTCAAAGGCCATGGAATGATGGAGGCAGAGATTGGGATAATTGAGTTACAAACCAAGATGGTTTCCAGCAACCACCAGAAACTAGGAAAAGGCAAGCAACGATTCTTCCTGGAGCCTTCATAGAGAATGTGGTGTGTCAACACCTACCAATTCTGGACTTCAAGCCTCCAGAACAGTGAAAGAATAAATTTCTGTTTTTTCAAGCCAATTTGTTTGTGGTACTTCATTACCACTACCCTAGGAATATAATAGACAGGGAAATAGGAATACATACATAGGATTGCTTATGTTCTAAATACTAACAATAGAAGGAACAACTAGATGATGGGTGATCTCGGTTAGTCTTGCTGGAATGACTGGCGGGGGGTTACTCAGCTCTGTTCCACATCAATCTATTGAAGATTAGTTTTGCTCAGGTGTTTTCTCAGGTATAAATGAATAAATAGAAGTGGCCAAGGGACTTGGATGTCTGGACTTGGAGCAGGCACATTATCAATTTTGTTTCATTATATTAACCAAAGCTCTGCACAAGCCTAGCCCGGACTCAAGAGGTGGTAAAACAAAATGAACTTTTTAAGTGAGAGACTGAAAAAGACATATGGAAAAGAGTATAGTTGTAGAAAAGAGTGAAGAATTAAAGCTACTAATGCAGTCTCCCACACTAATGTGTGTATCTATGTATACATGTGTAGGTGTGCACATATACAAACACATACACACGTGTGTACACACATGTATATGTAATAGAATAAAGCACACAAGTCATTATATTCATGTTTCTAAGATCTAAAATTTTCAGGATAAGAGACAAGACATGGGAATCAAACAAGATACAAATATTAAAACCAAAGGAGTAAAAATTATTTTTTTTCCTTTTTGGTATTCCTGGGGGAAAAAAAAACCCAGGAGCTCACTTGTGCTAGGCAAGTACTCTATCACTGAGCTACAACCCAATTCCAAACTGCAAATTCTGTCCTATTTATTTGGAGTTGGAAATAACAGTATGAACTCAGAATCTATATTTTTCTTTCTAAGAAATATGTATTCCTCATCTCTGATTACTAAAAGATCCAGAAGTGGTGATGAGTTGGTAGCAACAAAAACTGCTACTGTTAACGTTGTATTTTCAAACACCCAGGGCTGTTCCTAGAAATGGTTTATTCCAGGTGGAACTGGAAATGTTCAAGAAAATCTGGGTCTTCTTGTCCTGTCTAAAATCAAGCTCTTGAAGCCTTTGAGGTAATGTCAAAAGAACACAGCAAGCTGGGCATGGTGGTGCATGCTTCAAATCCCAGAGGCTCAGGAGGCTGAGACAGGAGGATCCTGAGTTCAAAGCCAGCCTCAGCAACTGGGAAAGACCCTAAGGAACTCAGGGAGGTCCTGTCTCTAAATAAAATATTAAAAAGGGCTAGGGATGTGGCTGAGTGGTTAAGTGCCCCTGGATTCAACCCCTAGTACCAAAAAACAAAAAAATGACATAGCAGTCAACTTGGTGGGGCTCCGTCAAGCCAAAGCTGGGAAATAGGAGCATCAAAAACAATGAAGTAAAATGTCAAAAAATATAAACTCTAAGAGTACAATAGATTCTATCTATGAAAAGCTATAATTTAGGGCTGGGGATGTGGCTCAAGCGGTATCGCACTCGCCTGTCATGCGTGCAGCCTGGGTTCGATCCTCAGCACCACATACCAACAAAGATGTTGTGTCCACCGAGAACTAAAAAATAAATATTAAAAAAAATTCTCTCTCTCTCTCTCTCTCTCTCTCTCTCTCTCTCTCTGTCTCTCTCTCTCTCCTCTCTCACTCTCTTTTAAAAAAAGAAAAGCTATAATTTGTCACTTTTGGAGGTTACTGGGATACCAACTCACTTTTGAATAAAAATAAAAGTCAATGAAGTATTTATCTTGTTGTTCCTAATGATATTTTCCTTCCTTCCTTCCTGACTTACCCCAAGTACAGGTAAGTGGGCTTCACTTTGAGGAAATGGCCCTTTGGCAGCATGATGCTAACCTTTGACCTGTAGAAATGAATGCCCAGAGGAATGTAGACACATCAGCAGTGTGTACTACATAAACCAGCACTCCAGGTCAAATGGCTGGTTTACAGTACCATGAGAATACAATTAGGCAAATTCATAATGTGAGAAATAATATAGGATAAAAGACTAAGTCTCTTCTACAAGTTAGTTGCTTTAGGGAATAACTGGGGGAGGAAAGTGTTATAGATTAAAAAAGATGCAGGTGGACCAAGGGCAATGTGTGACCTTTGCATATCCATTTAAATATAAGAACTGTATTTTTATAAACCAGGAAAAAAAAACAAACTGAACATGGACTGAATATTAGGCAATATGAAGAAATTGTTTATGTAGTTGGCCGTGATTGTGATATTGAAGCAATACTATTTTTAAAAAATCCTTGTTTATCAGAGAATTTACAAAATAGATTAAAAGTATGGTAGTAACAGTTGTTAAATTGAGGTGATGGGTGTGGGGATTCATTATGCTATTCTATCTGTTTAAATCCTTATTAAAGTGAAGAACAAAAAAGGAGAGAATGAGAAGAGGTGAAGGAGGGGGAGGAGAAAGGGAGGGGGGAGGGGATGAGGAGGAGGGGGAGGGAATGAGGAGGAAGGGGAGGGGGAGGAAAGGAGGAAGGAGAGAGGAGGGTACACATCAGACAACCTGGGTTTGAATACTGACTATCACTTTCTAAACAAGATGAGCAAGTTACTTAAACTCTGTGTGCCTCAGTTTCTTTAATCTGCAAATTAGGCTAATAATGGTGGCTAATTCATGATTGGGATAGTGAGTTAATATCAGTAAAGTGTCAGAACAGTGCTCCGTAAATATTAGAGCTTCTTATTCCAAGCGTGAATTCCAATTTGTAACAGCAGGCAGGAGGGGGGGGCATCCAGGGACTGCTGCCCTCTGGACCTTTTGCAGGTGGCAGTGGGGGAGGTGATTATGCAAAAACCTTGCATCTGCATTTGGTGGGAAAGTAGAGAGATGCTGGGGGAAGGAAGCACCAAGGGAAGGAGAGTATTAATGGACAGCTAGTTGGTTTGGAGAGGAGGTGCGGCTTTCTGGGTTTTTGCTTCAGGAAGCTATTCTTCCTCTGCTGATTTTGCATCTTTCCACCCTCCACTCAAAGGGACCATTTTGCCAATGGCGGATTTGAGAGCTCTTTGGGTGAGGACCAGCTATAATTATTCCTAAGAGCTTGGAAATGAGAAGAGCCAGAGCAGCTTGGTGCAATGGAAAGATGTTGGAATTTTCAGTTGGAAGAACTGGTTTCCAATTCCAGAATTGCCACCTGCTTGTTTGTTTGTTTAATCTTGGACCAATCAGTTAACCTGTCTGGTCCTTATTTGTAAAGTGAGAGTAATAATCATATCTTGACTACCCAGGGTTTTTGTGAGATCATGTGACATAAGGGGAGAACAGAACAACTTTTTCCAAAATCCAATTTTATGCAGAACTTCAATATCTAAAACAGATTAAAATGATGCTTATATGGATAAATACATTTTATAAGTTAAAATTTCTAATATTAACATCTTAATAACTATAATAATCAGGAGGTTGCATTCATAAATACAAAGTTTGAAATTGAGATGGTGATTGATAGTTGCAACCCCATGTATCCTGTTTTTAATTTTATTTTGGTTACCCAGAACAAAAATTCTGATTCCACAAATAAATAGTTGTAAATCATAGCCATATTATAAACCTTGTAATTAGAGGATCATTTTTAATTATCTATCTTAATTTCAGAAGTTTCATATAATAGTGGAGATTTTTCTCTGAAACAAAATCAATAACAATATTCAACAACAGCTGACATTCTTTATTTTGATACAAAATAAATCTTGTTCCACTCACATTAAGTTAACCATCTAGAAGACAATATTAGCCCAATGCCTCATTTGTTAACTTATTATACACTGGCAATTATGTCATGAAAAAAATGGGATTCAAATAGATATGCTTCTAGTCTCCCAGGGTCAGGGTGAAAATTTATAAACACTCCATGTACAGCACCTAATGCTGAACGGCCAAGAATTGCTAACTTCCTTTGAATGTAATCTGCCCTAGAATACAAATCCTTCCAAACATGCTCATAGATTCTGGGAGTTGGAGAGGGGGAGAGTGTAAGGAAGAATTTAAGTAGCAGGTACTCAATCACTATACTGTGGATGTTGAATGTCCCCCAAAGGTCTATATTTAAAAGCTTGGAGTGCTGGAAATATAGCTCAGTTGGCAGAGTGCTTGCCTTGGATGCACAACGCCCTGGACTCAATCCCCAGCACCTCACATACAAAAAAAGTTTGGTCCCTAAACTTTCAAAACCCAAAAGACAGAAGTTGCTGTAGTTTGAGTTAAAAGTCCTCCAGAGACCCACGTGTTACTGTTAAAGGACTGGTGGTCAGCAAGATAATATGGGAAGCAGTGGAGCCTTTAGGAGGTGGGGACTGAGGGGAGGTTTTTAGGTCCCTGGGAAAATGCCCTCAAAAGGGATAGTGGGAACCTGGCCCCTTCCTCTTTCTTTCTCTTTTTCTTCCCATCCATAAGGTGTATAGGTTTGTTCTGCCATGCACTTCTACCATGATGTACTTCCTCACCACAGCCACAAAACAATAGAGAGCCACTATAGAATGAAACCTTCAAAATAAACATTCTTTCTTTATAACTTAATTATCTCAGGTATTTTACTACAGTAATAGAAAGGTGACTAACATAGAAGCAGACTAATTCACCGTTAGGAGCCAGACTCAGGCATGACTTCCAAGCATGACTTCCAGGCATGATTTTTATTGTTGGATTGGACCCAGGGGGCACTTAAGCACTTAGCAACATTCCCAGCTCATTGTATTTATTTATTTTTAGTTTGAGTCAGGTTCTCACTAAGTTGCTTAGGGCCTCGATAATTTGCTGTGGCTGGCTCCGGACTCTTGGTTAAAGAGCAAGACAGGTTTTATGAGCCGGCAGCAGTAGGGAGTGACCTTGGAAGGAAGTTGAGGTGTGTTCTCAGTGCAGTGGGGTGGCCGGGGACCTGCAGCCCAGGGCCAGCACAAGGGTGGACAATTACCAAGATGAATTGGATCAGGTCTCCGGGGTCAGGGGCAGGTTCTGCTAACCCGGCTTGGCCGTCACCTGGCTCTGCAGGCCATGGACAGCATCGAGGAAGAGGCCTGTGGGTCAGGAGGGCTCCGAGGAGCCCAGGGGAGGCTTTGTTGAGGATTGAGTCACTGACACAGGGAGGAAATAGCCAAAGAAGTCCACTGTGGCTCAGAGAGGATCTCCAGGTGGAAAGTGGTCGGTAGCTTTTCCTGTGCCCGTGAGGGGGGCTCCAGGGCATTCCCGGGGCCTCTCCTGGCTGGCCTTCCTCCCAGGTGACATGGGTTTTAGGCAGACCATTAGAGGCTGGGGCTACCAAAGAGCATTAGAGGAACAGGGATGAGAGGTGACTGAACAGGGACACCTGGAGTGGAGGGGCTCACAGCATGGCCAGAATCAGGGAGGACGAGAAACTGCTATAGGAAGAATTTAAAATCTGTCAGGAAGGCGCAATCGATTTTAGCAACTCTAACATAGATGGCTTCTCTTTCAGGGTCTCCTGAGGAAACAAGATTCCTGCTTTGGAGAATATTCTTAAGAGACAGTTGGAGACACAGTTTCTTCATCAAAACTGAGCCATCACAGCGGGGCGCGGTGGCCCACGTCTGCCATCCCAGCGGCTCAGGAGGCTGAGGCAGGAGGATCATGAGTTTAAGGCCAGCCTCAGCCACATCGAGGCCCTAAGCAGCTCAGTGAGACCCTGTCTCTAAATAATTTAAACACAGAATAGGGCTGGGGTGGGGCTCAGTGGTTGAGAACCCCTGAGTTCAATCCCTGGTACCAAATAAATAAATAAACAAACAAACAAACCTAGCCGTCTCCACTCTGTCCGGACATGGGTGAAGCCTTCCTTCTCTGTGGTGGGTTCAGTCACTGACCACCTGAGGCCCTCACCTGCCGAGTGCACAGCGTTCCCTCGGTGCTCACAGTCCCTCTGTAAGGCAGGGGTGGCCAGTGGGTCCATTTACAGATTGAGAAACTGAGGCTCAGGGCTGTTTGGGAAGCCTGGGTCTGACTCCAGGTCCTGGCCCTTGGGGACCAATTCCTTACTGCCCCATGAGGAGGGCTGAGGGGTGCCTCTCCCCAGCTAGGGTCCTGCGTGGTCAGGCTCCAGAGGTGGGGAGAGGGTCCTGAGTGTGTTTATGGGGTGAGTGATGGTAGCCCATCCCCCAGATGCCCAAGGTCCTCGGAAAATGGAGGGGGGCGTGGCAGGCATATCTGGGGTCCCGAGGGTGCTTCTCCCTCTTCCTCTCTAGCTGGCCCCCCTGGTGACCTGCCCACCTGGCTCCTGCAGTCAGTGGTGTTCATATTTCGTGTGGAATGTGAATTAAACAGCGCCCTGGCCTCCCCCCTCTCCTCCCCGGGTGGGCGGCAGCGGGCCCCTGTCTGTGTTCTGTGGGGTGGCGCGGTGGGCTCCTGGGCAGAGCCGGGGTAGCCGGCCCCGATAGGAGCCTCTTCCCCAGCCGGAGACCCTTGGACGACCTGCCAACGTCTGGTGGACTTAGGAACCAGCGTGCTGTCGCCGCGAGGCGCTGCTGGCCCTGCCCGGCTCCTCGGGTGCAGGAGCCATTAATCACCCTCGGTAATTAAATAACACAGAACCTGTGATTAGCGGATTGATTTGTTGGTTTAATTGTTTTCTCCTGGGCTCCCTCTCGCCCCTGAGCTCCACGAAGGGACGGGTGGCGTCCAGCCCTCCTTGCTGCTGGGTCCCTGGCGCCGGCCCGCGGAACACTCCATCAGTGTGGGCCGAGCGAAGGGCGCGGGACCAGGGCACCAGGGCCGGGGTGCGGGACAGGGGCACGTGGCCAAGTCTCCCCCAGGCTTCACGCTAGGTTTAAGGGTAGTTGGCGTTGGGCAAGGATGCTCGGTCGTGAGGGTCACTACACCCAGCTGTGCGTCCAGCTTAGCTAGCACTTCACGGAGGTGAGCGCCAGGGGCGGGGCTGGGGACGGTGGTGATGATGACGGAGCTGGTGCTGCTGGTGGTGGTGGTGGTGGTGGTGGTGGTGGAGATGGTGGTGATGATGGTGGTGGTGGTGATGGTGGTGGTGATGGTGGCGGTGATGATGTTGGTGGTGATGGTGGTGGAGATGTGGTGATGGTGATGGAGATGGTGGTGGTGGTGATGGTGGTGGTGATGGTAGTGGTGATGGTGGTGGTGGTGATGGTGATGGTGGTGGTGGTTGTTGGTGGTGGTGGTGATGCTGGCGGTGATGGTGATAGTGATGGTGGTGGTGGTGGTGGTGGTGGTGGTGATGGTGGTGGTGGTGGTGGTGGTGGTGGTGATAGTGATGGTGATGGTGGTGGTGATGGTGGTGGTGAAGGTGATGGTGGTGGATAAGGTGATGGTGATGAAGATAATATTATTTTTTAGAGTTTTTAGTTATGTACCAGGAAAGTTTAATGGCATATCAATGATGATTGTCACAACAGGTCTCCACTTAACCTTTCTGTTTTACTTCTGAAGAAATCAGGCTCAAATCATTTGCCCAAAGTTATCCAGAAGGTTAAGGGGAGAGCTAAGATTGGAAGTTGTGTCTCTCTGACTTGACTCTTAATCATTAAACTCTAAAGCTTGTCTGTGATCATGGTCTCAATTTATCCTTCAAGCAGTTAATAAAGCTGCCACCATGATTAGTCTTGTACAAATGACTTAGAGGTTCAGAGAGGGAAAGGAACTGGCCAAGGGCACAGAGGCATGGGGTGGGGACTGGAACGCTATTGTTCTTATTTCCAGTGTCAAGTTCCTCCACTCTGGGTTGAGGCTCAGGAGACTTGGGTCCTGGAAATGGAAGGGAACATGGAGTTGAGGCACCTGGGCCCCAATTCCAGCATTGCCCCTTAGTAACCATCTGAACATGGGCATACCACTGACACTCAGTTTTTCCATCCATAAAATGAGCACCACAGGCCTCATGGGATGGTGGTGGGGGTTCTCTGGGGTGCCAGGTATGGAAGGTATTTACAAACCTAAGAGCTCCTTGTTGTTAGACACTGTCAACTCCAGCGCCTTAATACATTACCATCCCCACGCTTTCGACAATCCATTGGCCTTTCTGTGTGGCCAGTTCTGCTTAAAATGAACCACCTGTAAAATCCTTCTGGCTCCTACATTTTATAGTCCCCAGGTAGCGACAGAAAATACTTTACTAAAATACTGAAGAGACAGGGTTCCTCGCTGGACCTCCTTGTTGGTGAGACTTACAGGAAGAGGGCCCTTGTGTGCTCTGCCTCTGCCTCGGGGCTCCTCTTTCCACCCAACACAGACCCACTTCCCTCCTGACCCTGGGGCTTTGCTGAGCTGCCTCCTCTGCTGGCAGATGGCTTCCCTCTCGGCTCCAGGTGGGGTCGGCTCAGACATCACATGATGGAGAACCCTCCTGCCCACTTTCATCTAAAAGAGCTGCCCCACCCCTGTCCTCAGGCACCCAACAATGTCTTTTAACCACCAAACCAGTTGGAATTATGTCATTGGTTTTTTCTATTTTAAATCGATGGTATGAAAATATATACCCCAGGAAAG
The DNA here is from genome assembly GCF_964194105.1 of Spermophilus citellus. NCBI lineage: Eukaryota > Metazoa > Chordata > Mammalia > Rodentia > Sciuridae > Spermophilus > Spermophilus citellus. The sequence continues at coordinate 4,256,718 of NC_138196.1, forward strand.
CTGCTTGGTGTCCCCATTGCCTGAGTAAGTGACCAGTGTGTGGGGCAGCCAATGCTTAATAAATATCAATGGAACAAAGCAAATCTTAGGTTTCTTGGGTACACCCATGGGCAGATGTCTTCCAACTCTCAGTCTCAGACTGGAGATGCCACAGCCCATTTCCAGTCCCCTGAGTCACCAAGTATCTTGCCTGATAAATGGCCCTCATTGTGGGAAGGCTCTGAGCTCTTATTTCTCTGCTGAAGCTGACACCAGAGTCTCCTGCCAAATGTGGGCCAGGGAGCGGGGTCCACACTTGGAAGGGCCAGGAGGAGATGCGTGTCCCAGCCTTTGCTGTTTCTGGAAGAAAAAAAATCCCATTTTCTTGTTTCTCTCCACTTGTGAAATCTGCTGTCACCCTTTTCTAAAGATGTCTGAGAAACTAGAAATCCACATTTCCCAGATCGGGGGCCGCCATAGTTTGTGCAATTATAACCCAACGCATCACCGGAGTCAGATGGGCGCTGCAGCCTGCATAATTCATCACTCTCCCTCCTGTCAGGGCCCAGGACCTTCATATCTCATAGGCAAAAGAAAAAAAAAGAAAGAAAAAAATTGAAGTTTACATTGCTTGATTAAAAATTCAGAAGTTTAAGGGCAAGAAGAAGGGACAAGTGTGGGTTGTATCATCATTAAATAGGTAGAAATAAATAAAGCATCTGAACAGAAAACATGACAAAAATCTCAAGGGAGATAGGATGAAAATGAGCCTTTCCAGTAAAAGATTTAAAAATGTCTGTAGACACTTCATTAGTTTCTTCTTCCTAATGGTCAAAATTCAGGACTGTGGACGGGTGGGAAGTGAGAGGCTCTTAGATCAAGGGGTAAGTGTAATTCCTTCTTTTCTTCCTTTGTTCCTTCCTTCCTTCCTTCCTACCATCCATCCATTCATCCATTCCTTGAACCATCCATCCATCCATGTATCCATTCATCCACCATCTGTCTGTCCATTGTCCATCTGTCCATCCATCCATTTTTCACTCATCAATCCACCCAACCATCCATCCATCTATTCATCCCTCCATCCATTGATCCACCCATCCATCCATCCAACCTCCCTTCCATCCATCTACCCATTGATCCATTGATTGATTAATCCATCTATCCATCAATCCATCCATCCATCCACTCATCAATCTTCCATTGTTCATCCATCCACCCATCCATCTACCCATCCATCCATCCAACCATCCACCCATCAATCTGTCTGTCCATTGTCCATCCATCCACCCATCCATCTATCTATCCATCCATCCATCCATCCATCCACCCACCCACCCACAATCCATCCATCTACCCATTGATCCATTGATCAGTTAATCCATCCATCCATCCTCCTCCCTCCCTTCTGCTCTTCTTTGCTTCCTCCTTCATCTCTTCCTTCACGGCTCCACCTTTCTCTCCCTCCCTCCTCCCCCCTTCCGTCAGTCCCTCCTCCTTTCCACCCATACTGTAAGCCCTAGAGACAGGGAGCCAACAAACTAGAGTCCTCTATTGATGGGGACCTGAAGGCCCTTTGGAGCAAAGACTAGGCTAGAGTGGTCAGTGACGTGATGGGGAGAAGAAGGGGGCTGTGGGTCCAGAGTGGAAGCCGTCCAGCCAGGCACGGCCAGGGAAGCTTCGGAGAGAAGACCATGCTGGTGTTGGCTCTTCAAGGAGGCCCAGTACCAGCTGGTGACCGATAGGGGGCAGTGTGGGGGAAGGCATCCCCACAGCAGTGACCAATCTGTGAAGGTCAGATGATGAACCTAGTGTGTTTTTGCTGAGGCTGCAGATTGGGCTGTGTGAGATGTGGCAGGAACGAGGTGAGGCTCAGGTCACAAGGACCTTGTGCACTGAATCAAGGAGCATATTTACTCCCATTAGATTGAAAGTTCCTTGAAGGCAGGGACCATGCCTTTTCTTTTGTTCCACCAGTGATGCCCCATTGCCTAGCATCCATCCATCCAGCCAGCCAGCCACCCATCCACCCATCATAATAACCCCCAAGTACATAATAACCACCAAGTATTTGTTGACTGACTTAGGATTCCAGAAGCCATGGGGAGCCATGGAAGATTCTTGACCACAGGACCAACAAGCTCATATTTGCAAGTTAGAAAAATCTTTCTGGATGGACAAAGGATAGACAATGACTCAGGAAGAAGAGAGGAGTCACCAGGTCTGTAGCTCACCAGGTCTGTAGGCTTGGACACTGAGGTCAGGGCTATCCAGGGTCCCCAAATGTCCAATCTCCTTTCCTTTCTTTGGGTAATAGATCCTCTGACATTTAGAAGGGCCCAGGACTGCCTCGCTAGAGACTACATTTCCCAGATCCCCTTGCAACTAGCGAGGCCATGTGACCAGGTTCTAGCCAGTGAAGTGTGATTGGCTGTGATGGGTGCCCTGTTCCCACTGCCTCCTCAGTCTCTTTCCCTGGTCTTAAATGTAGTCATGGCGATGGGGAAACAGCGTCATCCATAGAGATGAGGGTCACTTTCCAGGGCAGTGCTGGGGCGACCCAATAATGCCTGGCCATCTGTTTTTGTAAAAAACAGTTTGATGGTGGGCAGGGGTCCTGGCTCAGCGGTAGAGCGCTCACCTGGCACGTGAGAGGCCCTGGGTTCCATCCTCATCACCACATAAAAATAAATAAATAAATAACATAAAGGTATTGTGTCCAACTACAACTAAAAAATAGAATACTTGAAAAAAAAGAAGTTGGATGGGGACACAGCCCTGGGGCACTCACCTGTGATCTGCAGCTGCCCTGTGGTCCCAAGGACAGAGTTGGGGGTTGTCATGGGAACTCGCACGCCCTGAAAGCCTCCAACCTTTACTCTCTGACTCTTCCTGGTTCTGAACAGGGTGGAAGGAGCCTGGCCCTGGCGGGCTCCTGGACAGAGATCCCTGCCCGCTTTGGTGGCTCTTTGACCTCAAATGAGTCTCTGGTTCTAGGTGCTGACATAGAGGCGGCGTGGTTGGTGGCCTGTGGGACACAAAGACTGAGCTGGTGCCTGTGGGACAGATGGCAGGTGGTGACAATCTGACCAGGGGAGAGCTGAGGAAGAGGACAGAGGTGGGACATGGAGACAGTGGGGACCCTGAGTGGCCACGCCCAGTACCTGGCTGGATGCAGACGCAGGGGAAGAATCAGGATCCCAGGCCAGTGATGGCGAGTGATGGTCACAGGTTGCCTCCACTGGTGGCGTTGGAGCCTTCGGGGACTCTGATGGGACCTGGAGGTGGATGGTCCCGGAGAGGTCCGTGAATGGGGGTGGGCTCCATGGCAGCACCTACAGAGCTGGGAAGGGCTGTGACTGTCGCCCGGCCTATTCTATCACTAATGACACTGGGTTTACAAGGGACAACAAGCTCTTGCCATGTCACACAGAGGGCTGCTGGCAGAGCCCAGCCTCCCCGACTACACCGACTCCTCTTCTCAGTCAGCCACATGCCAGGCTCTCTGAGAATCGTAAGGACACCAAGCCAAACACACACTGCCAAGTCAGCAAGGGCACATCAGCTGCAGAAGGCACCCGGCTCCAGAGACGGAAGACGAGCCACGTGCGCTTCTCGGGAAGATGAGCTACATTGCTAGAGCAGCTGTCGCCTCCTGAGGGCATATGTTGTGCCCTGAGCTGAGAGAAGTGCTTTCCATGGATTATCCCACAACAAGGAAAGGGGTGTTGCTACTCGCCCCACTTGGCAGATGCAGAGAAGTTAGGTTCAGAGATGCTCATCTCTTCACCCAAAGTCACACAGCAATAAAATAGCCCGAGTTGCCAAGACTTTAACTCACACATCCATTCAACGAATACTTGCTGAGAACCTACTAAGTGCCAGATGCTATTCTAGCATTTGGAAGTACACTAGAAAAGGAAATCAAGTTTACGCTCTTCTGGGGTTTAGTTTCTAGCAGTGGCAGAAGGAAAGCGAAATCAATAAAGAGATAAATGCATAATAGATTAGATGAAAAGAAAAACAAGGAGAAGAAAAGCAGAACAGAAGAGTTTGAACAATAAAGGGATAGCATTATTTTGCACAGGTCAGTCAAGGAAGGATTTCTTAATAAAGGGACTTTGAACAGACAACTGGACAAAATAAGAGAGGGACAAGCAATGTGGGCATTAAGGCAAGAGAGAAAGCAAGTGCAAGGGTCCTGAGGTGAGTTTGAATCTTAGGTCTCCTGACATTTAGCACTTTCTTTTCTCACACTGACACTCACTCCATCCAGTGTGTATTTTTCTGAGCATTTACTATGTGACAGCATGAGTCAGAGGGTGGAGGAGACAACAAAACCTACCAGAAGATAGACACAATGGGCACACCCTAGTTGTCCTCAACAGGCACAGGAAGAAGTGAAATAAAACGAGAATGGACAGTGTGTGTGGAGTCTTATCACCAGGACAGACTTGACCTGGACTTCAAATGCAGGTGGGATTTCTTCTGGGGGGGCTGGTACCAGGGATTCAACTCAGAGGCACTCAACCACTGAGCCACACCCCCAGCCCTAGTTTGTATTTACTTAGAGACAGGGTCTCACGGAGCTGCTTAGGGCCTTGCTGAGACTGAGGCTGGCTTTGAACTCGCCATCCTCTGCCTCAGCCTCCCTAGCCACCAGGATTACAGGCATGTGGCTACCGCACTGGGCAAGATGGGATTTCCTTAACTTCTTTTTTTTTTTTTTAGTCCCAGAAATTTATCAGACAAGTGTGTAGCTTGCTACATTATTGAAAGACCAAAGCCACTGTAGAACAGTATCCCAAAGATATTCCTGCCAGCTCTCCATAAGTCCCTAGAGACGTCCAGCCTCTCCAGGTGAATCCTGGCCTGACATTCAGCACACAGGTTCTTCTGTGCTATATTTGTATAAGAGGACGCACTCTTTTATGTCCCCTTTCTCTTGCTTATTGTTGGTAAGCTCCATCCATGTTTTATGTAGTTCTGTCTTCTGTGTCCCTGTCACCATGCAGAATCTCGGGGTGTGACGCACCACAATGCATTTTCCCCTTCTGCTGTTATGGACGTGTCCAGTCCCATTCCTGGCCACCTTGGGTGATGGCATATGGAATCTCGTGCATGCCTTTCGGTGCCCATTTCCGCCGGGCACGGCCTGGGGTCGTTGTGCTGGGTCACAGGGCTGAGCGTGTGTGGAGGTTTTGCAGAAGCTGCTGGGCAGTTTCCAGGCTGGCTGTCCCATGAACACTCCCACCAGAGGGGACGCGTTGGAGCTGCGTCTCTGTTGACATTTGGTATTTTCTTTCATTTTCATTTGACTTCATCTCCGTGTGGTGGGTGCGAGGGGCTGAGGTAGCGATTTTCGCGGGCATCGCCTCCGTGGCCGGTGTCGCCAGCGCGGTTTCCCTATTGGCTGGCGGCTGGGGCCGGGGTGGGCGTGCCGGCCGCGGCGCCTGCCCATTGGTTTTCCCGGTGGCTCCTCCCCCCGGTTCTCGTGTGTTACTGTGTGTTCTTTATTTATTCTGAATAGGACTACCCGGGTGACTGTGCTGTCTTAGGACTTTTCACTCTGTGGGTTTCTCTCTTGTTCTCTGAATGGTGACATTTAATGGCTAAATAGTTACATGTAGGAATTTTATCCTTTTTTAAAAACGGGAGAATTCAAAGGCAGAAAACAGCCTTTCCACTGTGGGGAGGCTCTGAGTAGAGCTGGAGAGGGGGGCAAGGTCAGGGCCTGGGAGGACACAGGTGTGGCCTGACCCCCAGGGGCTGGGAAGGGTCCCCAGGGGTGGGGTCTGGAGGACTGGCTGGGGGCCAACCGCGGGGCCTCTCTAGCACCATGATTTTCTTTTCTTTTTTCTTTTATTTATTTTATTTTTTGTGGGGAGGCTCCTTCTTGAAGTCCACAGAGGACTGTCCTTGAGCAGAGGCTGCCAAGGGCAGAGCTGGTGCTAGGGATCCCAGGGGACACAGGGCCAAGTGAGGTGGAGTCAGGGACTGAGGCGGGGTTGTGAGGGCTTGCCACCTGGGTAGCCTCATGCGCCAGAGGCCAGACAGCCTGAAGACGGGGCGTGGGGCGCGTTCATGAAGGACATCCTTAAGTATAACGTCACAGTCCTCTCTGGCTGTGACTCCGTCTGGCACGCTGTCTTTCTGCTTTTATGTCAGAGCTCAGAGAACAAGCAGATGACTCAGAGGGTCACAGTCCCATCTCTCTCATCCATCAGCCCTCTGAGAGCCTCAGGCGAGAGGGGAGCACCTGCCTGCTCTCTGTCTGGGAAAAGTCCTGGTTCCTTGAGGTGAAAAGCAGATCACAGCTTGGGGGGACATGGGCCCGAGACATGGATTACAGGTCTTGTTGGATCTTTGTGGTGCGGGTATTCTGCAACTCTAGCTAATGTCTACCATCAGCTTTCTTTTTCTTATTTTTTTTTGGGGGGGTGTCAGGTCCCGGGGATTGAACCCAGGAGCATTTAACCACCAAGCCACATTCCAAGCCCTTTCTCATATTTTATTTAGAGACAGGGTCTCACTGAGTTGCATAGGGCCTCACCATTGCTGAGGCTGGCTTTGAACTCCCCATCCTCCTGCCTCAGCCTCCGGAGCCGCTGGCAATCAGTTATTTTTTGTCCGTCTTTTTATTGTCTTTCCTATGAGCTTCTTTTCTCCTGGTCTCTAGCACTGGGCCACATGAACTTGGCTTTGAGTGCCCTTTGATGACTGGCAGGTTTTGAACTCTGTGCCAAGTCCGTAGAAGGAGTTGAAACCAGCTTCACCAACTGATCTCCCCCTGACAGCCGTGGACCCCCAGAGAGACGCCAGGGGGCGGGGGAGACTCGCAAATAGGTGCCAGTGTGAAATGAGTTGGAGGCCTTGACAGTTTTCTCTTCTCTCTGTGCACAGGGCCTGGCCAAGTTGTTCACGGAGAGCGCCTTATGATGCATCTCAAAAAAGCAACCGAGGCCTCTCAATCACCCAGTGCATTTTGGAGGAAAAAACAGATATCAAAAGAGAAGAAGTGCGCAGCGGTGATGGCAGAGAGCGGACCCGTCACTCTTTACAGCAACATGGACCACGGTGTTTGGGAAACAGCAGCTACGCCCCCAGACAGACAGGCGCTCTGACACGTCTTGCCAGAGAAGAATCGCCCGCCCCACCCCAGCGCGAGCTCCCGCCCTCCCCACGGATCACAAGGGAGGACAGAATCACAAACAGGTCAATCAGGCGGAGAACGGCCTCAATGAAGATTTGGGGCTTGAGAGGGATCAACAGAAGGCGATTCCAGGTACCTCGGAGCCTGCTATTCTCGGCTGCCCACAGGGTGGGACGCTGCTGGAGGGGGGGGGGGGACTCCACTGGGCGGGGGGGCGGCGGAGGACTCCACTGGGCGGGCGGGGATCTATCCGTGGTGCTGAATCAGCGCCGCTCAGGGTTCCCTAATGTTCGAGAAGAGTTGTACCAAGGGATGGTCAAGAGCCGTTGGACCCAGCGTGAGAGTGAGTTTACTGGGGGTGGATGAAGCTGGAGGGAAGAAAATACAGCCACATGGGCTTAGAAGGGCCAGTGATAACAGACCCACCAGGAGCCACCATAGGGCAATAGGGAGTAGTGGAGATTGCGGCTAGCTAGAGGGCACATGCCCTACCTGACCAGGGCAGCGGCCACTCTGTTTTAGCTGTCGGAAGCCACGTCTGATCATGTGTCTTGTGTTTCCAATCAGAATTCATGAGAGAAACGGTTTACCTCTTACACAGGATATCTTAATTTTAAATACTGGCAACTAATTTTTAAAATGTTCTACACTAGTCCTTCATTTTAAGATGAAGTGATCAAGGCCCAGAGAGGGGAGGGGACTTGCTCAATGCAGCACAGCAAGTTGGCCACAGGGTAGGGCCTAGAATTCCATTGGGTGTTTTTTTCTTCCTCACTCCAACTTGCTCTCCTGCTTGACCCTGGACCTAGGAAAGGGAGGTGAAGGGATGAAATATGGGAGAAGGTATTTGGGTAAGCCATTTCTAAGTTTTAGAAGAGCACACTGGAGCCATAATTACTTAACACAGCCCAGCTCATTGACCTGCCAGGGGAGCGGCTAAGCAGGAGAGAGCCGGGCTGGAGGGGGGGGGAATGCATTTGGGAGGGTGTGTGCCCTCCTGGACCCCCTGCAGAGCTCTGAAGTACTTCTCAGGGAGTAACGGGGCTCAGAGCCACGTATGTCACTTTTCCTGTTTTTTTTTTTTTGGGGGGGGTACTGGGGATTGAACCCAGGGGCACTTAATCACTGAGCCCCATCCCCAGCCATTTTTTATATTTTATTTAGAGACAGAGTCTCACTGAGTTGCTTAGGCCTTGCTAAGCTGCTGAGGCTGGCTTTGAACTCATGATCCTCCTGTCTCAGCCTTCTGAGCCACTGGGATGACAGGTGTGCACCACTGCACCCACCCGCCTTTTCTTTTTATTCTAAGGGAGCTAAACAAGAACAGACCTGGGACTGTTGATTTGAACCCAGCGAACTCTCCTGTGGGGGTTCCCTGGACCAGATAATACAGGCAGACAGGGAGGAAAATCAGCGAGGGTGCACGCATTCTAGTCAAGAGCCCCCTCTCCCTACCTCATTCTCCTCCCGCTCTCTGACCTGCGGCCCCTGAGCCCCTGTCCCCTTCAAGCCAAATGAATCCTTCTCCCTTGGCAATGCTGGGGACACAGTCTGTGTTAGGCGAATCAACAAGGCCATCTCAGAAGATCAAAGAGGAAATAAGAGGCCCCATTGCCTAATGGGACTTATCAATTATGATCTAGGGCCATATTTCTTTGAGGGTGATTGTTTCACAGAGGCTGACATCTCATATAGCTTTAAATTACTCACAACCGGGACGGCTTACAAGATAGCAGTAAAATCAGGAGAGGATTGGGCAATGTAATTATAGTATGGAAATGATGTTGATCACTCGAGCAGGGAGCAGACCTTGAGTCGAAACCCTGTGCTGCCTCCCCGCCCCCTCCCACCCCCATCCTGCTCAGAGCTGTAGGCAGCACACCTGGGAAGCATGGCGGTAACCTCACTCCTGCTGGGAAGCTGAAGGTGGCCAGGTCACTGTGGAGGGTATAATGAGCAACAAGACTGGCGTGGACCATGAGGTCAGGACCCAGGGGCCACGGTCTTTAGAGTTGCCTGGGAAGGTTCAAGTCTGCAGGTGGAGCCCACTGCCCTGGTATATGGAGGTAAAAATTTCCAAAACACTTAATGTGTGTCCAGGATGATTAGGATTGGGGATTAGAGAGATTCCTTCCTTTGTTGCTCTCTTCCATCCATCTGTTCATCGAATCATGCATCCACTTATCCATTCACCTACCCATCCATCAACCCATCCATCCACCCATCCATTCATCCACCCATTCATGCATCCATCTATCCATTCACTTATCCATCTACCCATCCTTTCATCCAACTATACACCCACCCACCCACCCATTCATTCATCCATCCATCCATCCATCCATCCACCCACCCACCCATCCATCTATCCATCCATCCATCCATCCATCCATCCATCCATCCACACACCCACCCACCCATCCACCCACCCATCCACATATCTTTCCATCCACACATCCACCCATCCACTCCCATCCATCCATCCATCCATCCTTCCACCCATTCACCCACCCATCCATCTACCCATCTGTCTATCCATACATCTATCAATCCATCCATCCATTTATCCATTCACCCACCCATCCATCCACAACCCACCCACCCATCCATGCATCTTTCCATCCATACATTAATCCATCTGTTCATCCATCTACCCATCTATCCCTCCATCTGTCCATCCATTTATTCATCCATCCATCCATCCATTCATCCAACCATCGTCCATCTGTCCACCCATCCATCCACCCGTCCATTCATCCATAGAGTACCATCTCCATGCCAGACAACACTTAAGGCTTTTGAGGATACAGTGATGTGTGAATTTTCTCCATGACTTTACTGGGCATTTACTACTACATGCAGACCTTGGGCTGGAATCCAGATAGAGCATTATCCATGTATCCATTCTGATACTTATTGATGATGGACTAGTTGGTAAATCTGCTAAGTACTCATCAGACTCATTTCCTCTTTACCTGAGCACACAGGTGAGCTACGTTTCCCAGCCTCCCTTGGGGCTAGGTGTGGCTATGTGACTGGATTCTAGCCAAAGGCACATGAGCGGAAGTGATGCGGACCATTCCTGACCTGACCCATGGAATCCACTGACATGTGACCTTCTGCAGTCTCCGCCCACCTGCTGGCTGGGTGTCAACACACAGGATGGCTCCAGAGTGCTACTTACTGAAACCCACAGAACCACCAGGAGCCTGGGGTGCTGAAGGAACAGGTGGCACAGAGCTCTGCCCACAATCCTCTGCTGCCCTGAGCCTGCACGCCCCCAGCAAGGGGGCGGGATCAGGCTGCGTGTCCTGAGCCCAAGAGATGCAGACGCCATAACCCACACTAGGGACATAAAGTCCATTCAAAAACTTCCTGCCACTTACGGTGGTGTGAGTGACTTAGGGAGCGCCAGAAATGTGGGCTGTAGAGATAGGCCAGTAGTCAGTCATCGATTATTTCCAGAAACATCCATTAGGTAATTAGAATGTCCCAGTCTTGGGAGTGAAGCTCCCCAAACCATTCATTTAAACATTGATCAAGTTTCTACCAAGTGACAGACATTGGGTTCCGCGGTTCCTGTCCTCACGGGTTTGTGCTTTGGTGGAAAAGCCAGGGTAGGAGAGGTTCACGTAGAACACTTTATGAGATTCTGCAGTGACACAAGAAATGGCATCTGCTTGAGGCTCAGGAGAAGCGGGGAGCAGGGCAGCCTTCCAACAAGGGGTGGCTCTGAGGGATGAATAGGAGTTTCCCAGGCAGAGAATGGGTGGAAGGGAAATGGAGGCAGAGGGAACAGCATGTGCAAGGGGATCCATGGGAAATTTGTTGTGGGTGGACCTGGGGACATGTCGCAGGGATAGAGTCACAGGAGCGGGGCTCAAGTGGGCTCAGGGCAGGTGCTCTTCTCTTTCTGTGTTCCTGGAATGAGCCAGCAGGGGTCAGGGGCTGCAGGCCATTTCATCTGGAGTGAGGGAGGAGAGGCCCGCTGTCTGCTTCCACCTGTCCCCCTCAGGGTGGGGGCTGTCTTATTCCTCTCTTTCAGCTGAGACCTGTAGTGGAGGTGTCACCGTGTCACGCGACTCCACCAATGTCCCCTTTCATGAGGGAGCAACCTGAGGACCGAGAAGTAATTGACTCCCTCAAATCGCACAGCCGTCTGACCTTGGTCATGGCGGCATTGAAACTTCCCAGGGAGTCGCATTCCCAGGCCGCTGTGGTCCTCACAGGTCAGGCGATGGGCTTCCAGGGCCCATGACACAGACTCTGGACACCTCTGGGACTGACTGTATCTGGCAAAGGCCAAGGGACGTCCCCTCCCCACCGAGAATCAGCACTAGCTCAACCCTGAGCCGTGTGTGTGTGTGTGTGTGTGTGTGTGTGTGTGTGTGTGTGTACAAGGGTGGGGAGGCCTAGCTGAGCCAGAACCAGCCCGAGCTCTGCCGGGAAGAAGTAAATCTCCCCCTGAGCCAACATTAATACAAGCTTGGCAGGTCCTGGACGGGTCCCCGGTTGATTATGCCAATGGACAGTGGGGAGGGGAAGATTGAGTTGTGGGGGGCGGCGTGAGTGCATATCACGGGGAAAAGCCTTGAAAATATATAGCACTCAGCAGGGAGATGGCTGACGGCGGGGTGAAGACGGCCGGCAGGGTTGGGGGAATGACATCTGTTTGCAATTACAATGACCAGAGCCCACTGCACAGGATGGGGATGGGCCGCACAGGCCGCCTCCTTTAGCTGGACTGCAGGGGTACCTGTCATTCATCATCACGGGTTTCTTGAGCACCTACTCGGTGCCAGGCACTGGGGGTAGAGCACTGAACGTCAGATGGCCCTGCCCTGCAGATTCACTCAGCTCTAAAACAGGAACAGGACGGGAGCAGTGAGGTGTGTGGCGCTCAGGGAGAGGTCATGGAGGACCTCATAGACAGGTCATGGAGGAGGTGATGTTTGAAAGGAGGGCTGAGAGGTGCACTGTGGTGAACGTGGTGGGTGTGCATGTGTGTTTCAGGCAGGAAAACAGCACAGACAGAGTCCCTGAGACAGGAGGTTCTTGGAACTTATGAACAACAGGGGAGAACTGAGGGTGGCTGGAGCACAGAGAGGTGAAGCCATTTGTCTGGGATCACACAGCACAGTGGCACACTGAGCCTGCCACATCCCTCAGAGGCAGGTGATTGAATATGGATTCCTTCGCCCAGTGTTCTGGACCTCCTGTGAAAAAATCAGGTTTGTGTTCCAAAATGTGAACAAAAAGAAAAAGAACTCCTCTCCCATATGGAGCTTAGGTGGATATTTGACAAAAGTCTCGAGTCTGAGGTTGGAATTTTGGAGCCATGGACAGCCACATTCCAGAGAAAGAGTTTGGGGTCACAGTGACTGGCATAGAGAAGCTACAGGGGACATCTAAGGGTGCCAGTGATCTGTGTGGAGCCATAAGTCACCCCCAGCCAGCCCTGCAGAGAAGATGCCAGAATGGGCTTCCTGTCCCACCTTTAAAAGGCAGAGAAGCTGAGCATCCATCCGCTGGAAATGCAAGAGGGAAATAATGAAAACCAAAGTAGAATTTAGGATGCTCTCTCCTGGAGGCCTGGTCTACCCCAGGCTGGGGAAGAGTGGTCTGACCCACCATCTGTCTGCAGGGTCAGATGGGCCAGGGTCAGGGTGATGGTGGACATTGGAACAATGACCTACTCACCTGCAAAGACCTGAGAACCTGCTGTGCACCTGTGTTAGACCACAGCACCTGAGCAGGTGAACCCAGAGGCAGGAAAGGTAGCTTTGGGCTCACGGTTTCGAGTCTCAGCCCGTGGTGGGCCAACCCCGTTGCTCTGGCCTGAGGTGAGGCAGGACATCATGGCGGAAGTGGGTGGCGGAGAAGAGCTGCTCGGCTCATGGCAGCCAAGGAGCGGGGGCCAGGGAAGGAGCCAGGGGAAGATGCCCCCTCCCAGGGCACAGTCCCATGCTCCTCCAGTCTAATTATTAACTCACCAAATGGATGAAGCCACAACTCTCAGAATCCTCTCACCTCGGAACATTTCCTGGCCAGGTCCCCCCCCTCTGTGGGACTTAGCACCTCTAGGACTTCAGAGTCAGCTTGAGCCTGTTCCTTTATGCTCTGGAAATCTGTGGAAATATGTCTATAAAATCTAGTTTACATCCTTCTCTGGCACAAGGAAGCATTATTGATATTATTATTATTGCCATCATTATTGTTGGTGTTAGCTGTATTAACTGAACTTGATGAGACACAAGTGCTGTGTATTCTATGCTCAGTGTCTTCTAGAATGTTCTGAGCAACTTTAGGGGTTCCATGGGGCCTCCCGATTAGCAGATGAGGAGGGAAGCTCAGAGGGCCCCATCATGTAGCTCCAGGTCGTCCTCGTGCCGGGACCAGGACAAGCCACCGTGAGCACGTGGAAGCTCCCGGGAGAAGAACGGTGGGGCCGGGGTGAGGAGCAGCCTCGCCCTCCCCCTGGCAGCGTCGAACGGCCCCTCACCTTGGCCCCCCCCCCCCATGGAAACGTTGGGAATCCAGATGGCGGAGGGAGGAGGAAAGCCCAGACAAAGACGTGGGAGAACACTCTGTTCCCTGAAGCCGTCTCCACAACACCGTCTCCGCCAGGTACATGACTTAACTGCGGAGGTGACCCTGGAACCCCTGGCTGCCTCAGCACCCCCTGGCAGCCCCGCGGTCACATGAGGCCCGGAGCCTGCTTGCTATTCAGGCGTGTCCGTGCGGAGGCTGGGGAGAGCGGCAGGGGGCTGGAGTCAGCCCTGGAGGGCCTGTGGCCCGCGCCCAGGAGCCCTGTCAGTGCCACGGCCTTTCTGAAGATGCTGCCGGCTGAGCTGGATCCACGCCCGCCTGCCGGGAAGCGCAGGCTGCAGGGAACAGCAGGCCACCGGCTGGCATCGCCTCAGCCGGGCTGCTCGGGCCCCCTTCAGTCATCTGCGTGCAGACCCCGTGCGGCCCCTCTCCCCGTACCCAGATACAGTTATTAGCCAAATAGATGCCATCCTGGGGGAACTTCGCAGTCTAGCGGGGTAGATAGCCATTTAAGAATTAAATACTCAATTAATTATTCATCTGCAATCATGCGAAGGTTGGGGAAGGAGGAATAAAGCAGACGCTCGCATGTTATGGAGACCCCGCTGGTCAGGCGCCCAGTTACAAAAATAGTGCTCCTATCCTCCGGTTCTCCATACCACTCCGCAGGGCCCTGCAAGCCTGGAATCCTGAGGCCTCCCAGAAACGTCAGCGTGAGGGGAGGAGCATCCAGGGATCCGGATTCTTGTGGCGGGAGGCAGGGGAGCCGTGTGAGGTCCAGGGTTCTGAGCTCTGAGCCGGGTGTCTGGGTGGAATCCACTCCGCTGTCAAGAGCCTGTCCTGGAAAAAAATTGCAGAAGCACTTTTCCATGGTACAAGAGGGTGAACAGAGTATGAGGTTGTGCAGAAATGTCTATGAGATGGACATTTCATGTCCGCGTGGACCCCACGGCATGGGTCAGCTCAGAGCATCGGGCAGTACATGTCACCTCCACGGGGTTTACTTCATTGAGCATTTGAGGGGGCCACATGCCCGAGTGCCACCCATGAAGAATCTTTTTTTTTTTTTTTTTTTTTGGCACCGGGAATTGAACCCAGGGGTGTTTAGCCACTGAGCCACCACCCCAGCCCGTTTTATTTATTTATTATTTACGGAGAGTCTCACTAAATTGCTTAGGGCTGCTCTAAATTGCTGAGACTAGCCTTGAACTTGAGATCCTCCTGCCTCAGACTCCAGAGCAGCTGGGATGACAGGCGTGCCCACCTCTCCCACCGGGATGAACTTTTGATAAACAATAAAGAAAACCACCTTCTGGCTCCACCTGCCATTTACCAACCTCTGTCATAAACATCTCAGAAACGGAGCCCTGACACTCAAGGGTGCCCTTTGAGCCTTTTTTTTTCTGGGCCACCTTTGTTCGTGGAGGGGGAGGGAGAAAGCACCCAACAGGCTTCACCCTGTAGAGAGCAGTAACTTCTCCTAATTATTTCTCAGCTCCTGGATTCATTAGCGACCCCAGTATTAATTCAGATCTCTGCATATATCCCCATCTGTCCCAAATTCGTCACCAAGACACTGACAATGCTAATACGGTAGGCTTTAGCTGGAAAGGATCATTGCAAAGTTAAAGTCGTGGCTCTGATCGAGGAAGGAACCCAGCAATTTTGGGTTTGGAAGAAGGAAGCAAAACCCTTCACACACTCTCCCCCCAGCCCCCAGCCCCACGCCCCCAGGCCCGGCTCCAGGCAGCCCGAGCGCCCAGGGGCAGATAACCTCCCGCCCTGGCTGCCGCATCAGAGAAATTCCTTTTAAATGACTCCGCAGACTTCCCCACCCACTGATTCCCCCTCGTTGGCTAACGGATGGGCTCCGCTAACCATCCCCAGCTTTCAGATAAAGTAGTGTCAGGCGGCGAGGCCCCTCCGAAACGCAGTCTCGGATAATAAATTCCAAGGCACCCCAGCCATCTGTGGGCTGCCAATCACGGGGGCGCCGGCACCCCAGGGCTCTCAGCCTGCTGCTGCGGGGGAGCCAGGTGGGACCTCGGCGGTGGGGGTGCAGCCCGCCCCAGCCCACCCTCCTGCCCCTGCCGCCCCGCCTCGCTCAGCTCTGACCCTTCCCAGTTCCAACGGCAGGGGCCGTCCCGCCCAGGCCCCTCCGCCTCCACGCCGCCCCCTGATGAGGCAAGACCCAGCCTTGTTCCAGCAGCGCGTGATTCAGCGCCAGGATCCTGGGCTTCCAAGGAGGCAGATCTGCTGCCAGATTTTGGTTCAGCAACGTTCCAGGGCTTGGCTTGGGGCCTTCGGCTTCTCCACGGGAGCCTCCATTTCCCTATCTGTAAAATGGGAGTTAGGGACACCAGGTCCCTGTGTGAGAATGTGAGTACAATGAGTGGTGCCTGGTCCCAGAGTGTGAGTGACAGCTGCTGTCACCTCCACCATCCCCATCCCTCAGCCACCAAGCCACACCCCCAGCCCTATGTTGTATTTTACTTAGAAGCAGGGTCTCACTGAGTTGCTCAGGGCCTCCTGTTGCTGAGGCTGGCTTTGAACTCAGATCCTCCTGCCTCAGCCACCTGAGTTGCTGGGATGACAGGCGTGTGCTCTGAGCCCAGCTTTCACATGATTCTTATGTTGGAGAAGTGTACGTGTGTGAATGTCTTAAGTTGGCACAAAATAGGGGTTTAGGAAATGTTAGTTGCCCCGTCCTTCTCCAATTCCTTCCTTCAAGAGACAGCAAATCCTGCAAGCTCCTCTCAGGACTGGAGAAACTAAGAACAACCCAGGCAGGGACCGCCACCTCCCAGTCCCTGACAGTCTAGGCAGAGGATGGGGGGCTGGAGCAGCCCCTGCAGAGGTGCGGGTTCAGGAGGCGGGACAGTTTCGGGGTGCTTGGTAAGAGGCCATGCTTCTCAGGTGAGCCCCCTCCCTGTGTAGCATGGATCTGGAATGTCCTCCAGGCTCATGGCCCTGGCTGCTGGTGCTTGCCACTGGGAGATGGTGGAAATCTTAGGAGGTGGGCACTGATCACAGGAAGTGAGTCCCCCTGGGGGCGGGGGTGCCATCGAAGCGTTTCTTTTTGCCCTCAGTCCCTGTCTTCTCTATCTGCTTCCTGGCCACCAAGGTGGCCCTCTCTGCCACATACTCTCCGACATCATGGTCTTCCTTAACGCAGGCCCATGGTAAGGCACCGTCCAGGCCACCATGGGCTGAAATCTCCTTGAGCCCACATCATCCTCTTCTTTCTTCTTAGAATTCCTTTTGTGGGGCGTTTCGTGCTGGTGAGGAAAAGCTGGCCAGCACCCACTCACAGAATCACGGAGGCCATTTGCGTTGAGTTGGTAGCACTTGGGCTCAATCTCCAAGGACAGCTTCCTGAGGCCGGCGTCCAGTATGCACTGTGCATGTGCTGCCCTCTCCCCTCCTGTGCGAGGCAGACCTCACTGACGGACCCTGCTCTCTGTTGTGCTGAGCGCAGTCAGGCCCAGACTGCAGAAAGCCCCCTTGCTCCTGGTCATGGCGGGCAGCCAATTGGGGTGACACAGAGTTTTAGACAGGTATCACCCCAGCCTTAGGTTAGGGGTCGGCTGTGTCCAGCTATGTCCGGCCCTCAGCTTGTTTTTGTGAATAAAGTTTTATTGGGACACAGCCACACCCACTGGTTTTCCTATTTCCTATGGCTGCTTAGGTCCTCTGAGGACAGCGCTGGGCAGTGGAGACGGAAATGGCCCAGCCCGTGGAGGCCAAGGCACACACACGCTGGCCTCCTGTAAAGTGTCCTCTGCTGCCCTGGGTTTGCTCCCAGGGCTGGCAGGGAACTGGGCTGGTTCTGGGGAACTGCGGCTGGGCGCCTCATGGGCCGAGTGCGCTGCAGTACCCGGGCCTGCTGCATCCCCAGGACCCACTGGCCGGGGAAGGCTGCTTGGGTGGGCAGAGGGCAGGCTGGGAGTGTCCCACACCTCTCAGGTGGGGGGGCTCTGAGGTGGCCACGCTGCCTTCCAGAGGCGGCTCCCCAGGACTAAGGCTCTTGCTGACCGAGGACCATGACATTGATACACGTGCCACTCCCACTCCAAAAATGGCAGTTCCTAGGAATCTTTGGGCTGTGGATTCCCTCTTGGCTCCAGCTCTTCCGAGTCGAGAACAGGCTGCAGGTTGGCAGGGGACTGGATCAGGGGATCGACTCATCCCATGGGGGCTGCTGAAGGCACCCGGTCACCAATTTTCAGTGTGTATGTCACAGCAAACTTCCTAAGAGAGGGAGCACAAGGCTGATCGGGCATTTCATGCCAAATTATTTGAGAGGGTTTTCCACCCCCCAATCGGCTTCTGAAAGGTCAAAACTACACAATTCTGAGCGTTAAGCTCTTGACCTTGTCCAGCTGAAAGGCCCCATGTCCCTGTGCAGGGCAGACCTCCTGAATCTACCCCAGCCTGCTTCCTTTTTGCGTCTTTTCCCATTAAGAGGATCTGGATGGATGGGGAGGCATGGGAGGTGATGGGCATTTGGTGGGGCCATGCCTGTGGCTGAGTCAAGGGGAAGGAAGCTCAGTGCTCAGATCAGCACGAGCTCGTTCTTCCACAGAAGCTAAGCAGGCCCAGGGAAACGCATCAAGGGGCAGCCCCTGGTTGTGTGTGCAGACAATTATCTTCCTTTCTCTGGCTTACTTTGCCCACTGAGCATCGACTTGTTGGATGCGTGTTCGGTGAGCACCTATGATGTGGCAGGGCACTGTATTGCAGTCCAGTGACAATCGGGACAAACACATTGAAATGGTAATTGTGACTCAAGGTGGTAAGGCAAGGGCAGGGCTGTATAGGTAGTGTCAGAGTCCCCAGGCTCTACTTCCTGTCACTTGCCACAGTTAGCACACTGCCACCATCTGTGTGACCCCATGCTAATCTCTGGTGCTTTCTGTCTCCTACTTGGGCTGTGAGCCCCAGGAGGGCCAGCTCTATATCTTACGTTTTCCTGCCACATCCCGGTGCCCCACACTGTGCCTGGCACAGGGCGGGAGCTCAAGTGACATTTCATGACCAAGCTGCTCTATTGAGCTTCACACAAAAGTGGCGGGTGGGGGTGGAGGAGAGCTGAAGGCGAGGGCCTCCGGGGCCTCAGGACCGGTTGCGCTTTCTCCTAAAGGTAAGAAGAAGCCTGAGAGGATTTCTTTTTTTAAATAAAAAAAAATGAAAAGAGAAGGTGGCTGAGTCTTGGTAGAAAAATGCAGAAACAGGCCCCGCAGGCTCCTTCCCAACCCCCAGCAGCTTCCCTTCCCAACAGTGTGGTCAGCGCTCACCCAGGAGCAGCTCTCCAGACCTAAAGTGATGACCAAAAGGACTGGTGACAGGGACTTGGAGTCTCCCGGAGTGGTAACAGCCTCCTCCCCCAGGGTCCAGGGGCAGGTGGTTCCCACACGCGGAAGGTTCGGGTCCCCAGATTTGGGAGGCCGCCACAGGCGGCCCAGGCCTGGGTGCTGCTTCCTACCCAGGATGCAAAGGTGACCGACCCCCTGGCAGCCTCCTTTGTAAAATGAGGACTCCCCAGGGCAGTCCCGAGAAGGACCCCGCCACCCACTCAGTCATTCCTATGAGAAGTGGGGACGGGGATGGAGATGGGTCTGTACTGGAGCTGGCGGAGGGAAACCGAGGCCCAGAGCTGGGAGGCGACTGTCCCAAGGCCCCACAGAGGGTCGCAGGCAGAGCTAAGATCTCTGGGAAAGTCTCAAGAGCCAATCCACGTGCTCTTCCCTCCTGGACTGCAATTCCCAAACTGTGTTCCGCAGCACCCCGGGGGTATGCACCTGGTGGAATCGCCTGGAGGCACTTTAAATAGCCAAGGGATGCCTGACCGCCGTCCAGCGCCCAGTGGATGCTGGCGAGGTTGTTCCCAGTTGGAGCGTCAGCTCACAGGACATTCTGCCTGATGATGTCATCTCTTTGTGACCCTGGGTTTTCGGTGGTTGTGGGGATAAAAAAGCAGCTCAGCACGAAATCAAGGCAGAACAGGAAAGGAGGGGGCAGAGTCCCAGCTGATGGGGAGGTTTTGGGGGCCATGCAGAGCCCCCAGGGGCGCTCGGGTCAACCTGAAATGAAAGTGCCTGTTGAGGATTGAAATGAATAGCCGGGTGCGGTGGCCCCCGCCTGTCATCCCAGCAGCTCAGGAGGCTGAGGCAGGAGGATCACGAGTTCAAAGCCAGCCTCAGCAAACACGAAGCACTAAGCAGCTCAGTGAGACCCTGTCTCTAAATAAAATGCAAAATCGGGCTGGGGATGTGATTCCCTGGCCGAGTGCCTTGAGCTCAATCCCCGGTACCCGCCCCCCACAAATACATGTCTATTTTTTTTCCCAAACAGCCACCACATCATTAGGGTGGAAGTGTGTGTTCAACCATTTGCATCTTCATAAGCAGAATGTCAGGGATTTCTTTGGGTGAAACATTTCCTGAACAATAGTGCACTAGGAACCCCAGGCGTCCATGATGCAGGAAGGGGGCAGGTGGCTCAGAGCCCCCAGACAGGGCTGCGGTGCCAGAGCGGCTGGGACTAATGCCTCGCAAAACTGCAGGAAACCAAGTCATTGCCTGGAAACCCGCAGGTGGCCACACTGGAGGCCATGTCCTCCCGGTTCCCCAGGGAGATCGGCCTCTCTCATTCAGTAGGCTGCCACGTCCTTGGCGTTTATCCTATGCATGACGCTGAACCTGTGCTGTCATAAATGAGGTAGTCCCTGTTGTCAAAGGTAGGAAAGGGAAGAAAGGAGAAACCTTGGACAGTGAAGGCACTATTCTTATTGTTTGCTAATAAATCTCTGAGAATCATGGGCTCAGAGAGGTTAAGTAAATTATCCAGAGTCACACAGCAGGAAGGAAGCTAGGTTGGTCACAGCTCACTACCGTGATGATCTCCTGTACCACCTTATCTGGGCACCCAGAGATCAACACCTCCAGGTAAATAAGATCTGGAGGCAAAACTTGACCTCGCTTAAGAAGGGCATGCACAGGGGCTTCTGGGAACGAGATTGGTGTGTAAATCAATGGAATGGAGTCAGAAGTTCCAAAATAAACCCAAATATTATGATCAAATTTCTTCTTTTAACTTTCTTTCTCCTTCCTCCCTCCCTCTCCCTTCCCCATCTCTCTCCCTCCCCCCCTTTCTTTTCAAGAATTCAACCCAAGAGTGCTTAACCACTGAGCCACATCCCCAGCACTTTTTTCATATTTGATTTTGAGACAGGGCCTTGCTAAGTTTCTTAGGGCCTCTCTAAGTTGCTGAGGCTGGCCTCAAACTTGCAATCCTTCTGCCTCAGCCTCTTGATCTGTTGGGAGTACAGGTGTGCCCCACCAGCCTTGCTGGTCAATTCATCTCTGACAAAGATGTCAACACTATCTAAGGGAGAAATAGTCTTTTCAAAAATGGTGCTAGAGACAAACCAATATGTGAAAGAACAAAATTCATAACTGATCATAGACTTATATGTAAGAACTCCTAGGAGAAAATACAAGACTAAATCTTCATGACCTTAGTCTAGGGAAAGCCTTCTTAAATATAATACCACAAGCTCAAAATACAAAGAAAAGCAAAAGACAAATTGGACTTCATCAAGATGAGAAACATTTGTGCTCTAAAGGATGTCAATAACATTCAGAGACAGACCATAGGATGGGGAAAATTAGTTGAAAATCATATACCTTGTAAGGATCAGATTTCTACAATATATAAAGAGTGCTTAAGACTCAATAATAAAAGATCCAACTTTTAAAAATGAGTGAAGGGTTTGGATGGGCCTCTCCTTTAGACACATATACATAAAGACCTGTTCAGCATATTGGTCATAAGGAAAATGCAAATCAGGAGCATGACAAGGTAAATCCTCAGCGTCTACTGAGGTGGCCATAATCAAAGACAGACCACAACACACACCAGTGAGGGTGTGCAGCAATTGGAACCTTCCTGCATTCCTGATGGGGATGTAAATGGTGTGGCCCTCTGCGAAGCCATTTGCCAGCTTCTTCGGAAGTCAGTCACAGAGTTACCCCAGGATTCAGTTACCCCAGGACTCAGTTACCCCATGACTCAGTTACCCTAGAACTCAGCAGTACCCCACTCCTGGGTACAGATCCAAGAGGAAAAAAAAACTATGCTCATTCCGCAATGTGCACAAGAACCCTCATCACAGCATTACTCACAACAGCCCAAACAGAGCTGATCCAGATGTCCACCCTGGTGAATGGATGGGCAGATAGCCTGTGCCCACATGAGGGATATTCTCAATGGTAAAGAGGAGCGGAGCGCCTACACACATCGCATAGCGGATGGACCTTCAGTGCGCTAAGTGAAAGATACACATCAAATAAGCTGTGACGTGGCATGGCCCCTTCTAGGTGAAATGTCTAAAATGGGCACCACTATAACAACAGAACATAGATTAGTGGTGGCATATATACACAACGGAGTATTATTCAGCCATAAAGAAGAATGAAGTCCTGCCATTTGCAGGGGACAGGAGGACATCATGCTAACTGAAATAAACCAGGCATGGACGACAAGTACACATGTTCTATTTCATACGTAGAAGTTAAAAAGACCACCTGAATGTAGAATAGTGATTGCCAGAGGTTGGGGGTTGGGGGAAAAGGGTGGCTGGAATTGAATCGTGCACACTATATGCATGGATTGAAATATCGCATTGAACCCCATTGATATGTGCAATTCATCCACATGCATCACATATGAAATAAAAAAAAATAAATATAATCAAAAATAATGAAATAAGTGTTAGAAGTGCTGGGATGGCTGGCCATACCACTGTGGAGGAGGCAGGGGCCAGAGCTAAAGATCCTGGGTTTTTCTACTGAAGGGCGTAGAAAGTTCTAGAAGCTTTTCAGCAAGGGAACCTCAAAGTTAGAGATGAGAGAGGAGGCTTCTTCAGGACCCTCAAGGCACGTGGTGAGATTCAGGGAGACACTAGGGGAGGGAGCAACCGGAGAGTGCAGGCCTGAGGGGTTTAGCAGGCATGATTGACAGGTCTTGGTAAAGAAGAGCTGGGTGCCGGGATTGGCAGAAAAATAGATCCTCAATAAACAGATGCAGGAGAGGTGAAGGAAGGAAGGACTCCTGCTCCTAGGAGTGTCAGGATGCCACCAGCACCTCGACTTTGCTCTCCGCTCTCACCCTGGTGAAAGGGCTGGGAACTAACATTGGTTGAGGTGGCACCGCCTGGTAGGGAAGCGCTCCACCCAGCTTTCCTGCTGCACCTGGCTGAAGCAGACATGTAGCAGGGACTCCCGAGGAGCTAGAGGCTCCCAAACTCACAGACCTTCTCTACCCATTTATTTAATTTAATACAAAATTTTGGGTCCTGTAGGAGATGCTGTTGGTGCCTGCCCGCATGTCCTTGGCTTTACCTTTCCAGAACATTCCACCTCCGCCCTCAGCTACCAATGTGTGTCTCCTTTCCCAAGGTCTCTCTGGGCCCTGGGGATTCCTCTGCCCGGGAACATGGTAAACTGGAGCCACCAGGGCATTAAGGATTCCCCCACCCCCGTCCCAGGAGCAGCCTGGACCCGCCATCTGGGACTTGGTGCATCAGTACCCGGCTCCTGCTCGCACTTGATTCCACCCTGTCTCCCAGGGGTTTCCCCCTGGGATTAGGTCACAGTGGCCCGTGATGGCCATGTCCTTGATCATGTGACCCGTGTTCTGTCCAAGCCAGCCTATCTGACCCCACTACTTCCCCCGCAGGACCCTGGGGATGGTCCGGACAGTCCTTGTCTCAGGATCCTCCTGGCAGCCAGACGGTTTGGTGAGCTTGATCCTCCCAGGACTGTCAGTCTCAGGAAGGACAGCCCAGTGTGGAGGACACAGAAGGGTAGCCATTTGTGGGTCCTTCCGCCTGGAATCCATCATCTCCACCCAACCCCTTTCAGCCTGGACCAGAATACTCCCACCCCACCCCGAGATTTCCAGGGGTACCCTCACCTCTGACTTTTGCCAACTTGACCAGGACAGAGGCAGTGGACACCATGCCTGATAGCCACTGTTGAAAGGTCCAGGGGGACCCCAGAAGCCAAGCGGACAGGCCCCCACCCCAGCTGGAGGTAACGCGATTAAGTCATTCACTGCTGGGACCTGCAGATGGCAGTAACATATAATCACAAACATAAACAGTTTTATAT
Organism: Spermophilus citellus; assembly: GCF_964194105.1. Taxonomy (NCBI): domain Eukaryota; kingdom Metazoa; phylum Chordata; class Mammalia; order Rodentia; family Sciuridae; genus Spermophilus; species Spermophilus citellus. The sequence goes on from NC_138196.1 coordinate 4,280,574, forward strand.
GGTAATTATGAATTCTGCCTATTTTTTTTTATCAGTGCAACCCAGACCCAAGATTATTTTCTGCTTGATATCATTCTAATTCTGACGCATCCTCCTCACCTCCACCCAACGCGGAAGGATCACGACGGGGCTCTGGGTTCTAACATGGAACATGACAGAATCGGGGCCTCTGATTCTCAGGGGTCGTGTTACACAGATGTCACCAAAGTTGGTTTGCTCCAGATACTTTGTTCAAAATGCGGTCAACAGACAACCATCCCAACCCTCTAGTCCACAGTCCTGGTCCCAACCGGGGCCACCCTGGGGTCTGTCGGGTTCAGCCACTGTCTGTCCGTCAGTCTTCCTGATTCTAGTACTGTCTCTTCCAAATTGGGTGGCCCCTGCTTCTTTTTTCCCCCAAAACATGCATCTCCCGCTAGGATCCAAGGAAACCCTGTTCCCTCTCCTCCCCAACACACCCACCACAGCCACAGGGCTCCACGCGCTCCATAGCCACCGGTCCAGTCCCCCTTCACCTCCAGGGCTGCCCCTCACCCCCCATGACCACTCAGCTTCCATCTTACCCCCCCATTCCACTGACCCACCCCCCACCCAGCAGCCAGAGCCATCCCTAAGACGCACACCTGGGGTCCTTCACCCACCCCCCCCCCGAAAAATGGCCACACCTCACTCCAGCCTAGAGGCCGTACATCCTCCCCACCCTCCCCCTCCCCATCCCCCACCCTCCCCCTTCTCCATTCCCCATCCTCCCTTATCCTCCCTCATCCCCCTATTCTCTCCCATCCCCCTCCCCTCCCCCACCCTCCCCCATCCTCCCCCTCCCCCTCCCTACCCCCATCCTCCCCCTCCCCTCCCCCATCCTCCCACCCTGGACCCTCAGCTCACCTCCACACACTGTCCCCCAGGCCTGTCCCTGAGGTAGCTCATTCCCATCCCAGGGTCTCCCCACCTCTGCTGGCCCTGCCTCCTGCATGGTCCCTACATGTGGTGCAGAGACATCGTCACACTGCTCATCCGTGTCTTGCCAAGGACGGTCCCCAGAGAACCTTCCCAGACCACCAGCGCCCGCGCCCTCTCGGCTAGCCCACCCACACTGTCTTCTGTCTTCTTCTCCTGTCCCCCACCTTCCTCCCCACCCTGCCTCCTGCTAGAAGGACCCCCCTCGAGGCAGGGCTCTGCTTGATTTGTTCACTGCCGTCTCCAGGTCCTCACAGAGGCCTCGCACATAGTAGGTGTTCAAGAGACAATTGCCTCATGAGCAATGCCTTCTGTCACTCCCCCAAGAGCGTTGGGGAGCGGCCTGGCTTCTTCCCGAGGACAATTATGTATTTATGAGGTAATCAGCAGTTGAAAAGTCCCCATAATAGTGACTGGAGCTTAGCATACAAATAAACGGAACACCATTAAGGACATTTGGTGGTAACTGGGGTGAGGGAGCGAGGGCAGGCTGGTTAGTAAGGGGACATTCCCCCTCCTGGTCCCTGCCCCTCCCTCTGCCTCTGTGCCCGGGCAAGTCCTGGGCGAGTCCCTGAGGGAAACCTGGAGAGGCCATGGTGGGTGACCCAGCCAGGTGATCTCAGCTGGGGGGGACCCAGAGCCCCACGGACAGCATCCTGCCTTTAGAGATCCCCAGGGAGCACAGCTCCACAGTGGGCCTTCCTGCTCGCAATGCCCAGCTTTTCTGCAAATGACTTCATCTCTGTGGGCCTCAAGGTTCTCATCTGGGAAATGGGGCGAATAATGCTGGGGGGGGGGACAGGGACTCTTAGATCAAACCAGCTTGACAGCTGAGAGGCTCTGGTCTGTATCACCCTTTTGCAGAAGGAATGAAAGGGCCCTGCTCCAAGTCACCAAGCCAGTGGCAGAGAGGGAGCCCGGGCCTCTGATTCTGACTCAGAGCAGCTTCGGCCTCGTCTCACCAAGACCCCTGGAAACCCTGGAAGAAAATGAAGCCGTCCTTCTGGGGCGCTCTGGACACCCAGCTGTCATTAGAGTGGAGAGGTCAGGTGTTTGTTTTCTTCTTATCCCAAGTACTGGGTGCACCCTTTCACAGGCATTATGTGATTTAAGTCTCACAAAGAAACTCTGGGAAGTGTGTCTTTCTTATGGAGAAGGGAAAGGCTCAGAAAGGGCAAGTAACTCACCTCACGCAACACAGCCCAGAAGTGGTACAGTAGGGATTTGAACCGGGGTCTGGCTGTGTCTGACACTTTTACACCACTGTGCTTTCCAGTTCATGCTGTCTGTGTGCCCTGCCTGATTTTCTCCACGTGGTACCCCAGTTTGCAAGGCAGTGGAAGCATCCCAATTGCTAGCGTAACCTGGTCTTTGGAGAGGGGCCTTACCAACCTGCCCGCCTGGAGCCGCAGCTGTCACCCTCTTCTCTTATTTCCACCCCAGGGCTCCCAGAAGGCAGCAGATCCTTGGCTGGGGATGGCGAATTGGCCAGATGGACCAGATTCCCGAGGCAGAGACTCTCGCTCCCCAGCCGAGCTGCGGGCCCACACTGAGCATGCGCAGGGAGCCCTCCGGACCTGCCAACTTCCCAGTCCTCAGGCTCAGCCCAGTGCCGTCCCTGCATGGGACTTTGGAAAACCCTGAAAACAGACTTCCTGGGGCCCGAGTCATCTCTGATCTTTACGGCGAGGGAGGCAAGACTTTGTTCCTGGCAGCAGTTGGCACCAGCCGTGCCAGAAATCGGAAAGTGACTGCGAGCCTTGCCCGGATTCCAGGGGGCCCCGAGGCCCAGGTCACCGGCTGATGGGCCGCTTGACAGCCCGGTGGGGCGGAGGGGACGTTCTCTGCCTCCTCCTTCTGGACATCGCTTTATGGTTTAGGAAATTGTTTTTTTTCTGGGATGCAATGTCATTTATTTAATGTGGTCACACACTACACATTTGGTGATGTCTATTCCTGTTCATAGACTCACCTCCATGTCTGCGGCCCTTTCTCTCTGCAGATGCCCACAGTCGAGGGGTTTTAAGTCACCGACATGAAAACAAAGCCGGTCGCTGTTGTGATAAATGGTAGGTCATGATTATGAAACTGAGCTGTATGCAACAAGAAGGGAAGGGGACTACTACTAACACTGTGTAGCTTGCTGCCCAACACCTAGCACTCAGCGAAGTCCATCGGGATCAAGGTGCAGGAATGCTGTGTCTGCACATGGCAGAAGGCATGAGGACAGGGCATGGGGTGGGGGGTGGAACTCTCATAGGCAAAACCTAGACCCAGGAGACAAAGTTCTTCTGTCATCTGCCAGGTGGAAGGAGAGCAGTGCACCCACTCTCTGCAGGTTCAGGATGTGCAGCAGCAGCATCTTCTCTTCCTCACCATCAGCATCTGGATAACAGTGCACAGTGAGGACTAGATAGTTTAGGAATGTTTTTTTTTCTAGGATGAGTGTGTGCACCACCATTGTAGGGAGATGTGGGGAGAATGACAACCTCCTGCACCAGAATCCAGTTTACAGGATGAAGGAGATGAGAGGATACTAAGATGAAGAGGGGAAGTGTGAGATTCCGGGAGTGGATGCAGAGTAAGACAAATGGGTGCCCATATTCTAAAGTTCCTGGCTCACTGTTTTGGGAGTTGACATAGGAAGAAACCAGACACACTGAGGGGAGCTCAGCAGAGGCTGCTACTGTGTGAGCTCACAAGTGGATTCAAGAGGATGGGACAATCCACGTATTTCATTTAAGCAGCCCCAGAACACTCTCCTAGGGAATCCATCACCACTCCATAGCTGCTCCTCCTGCTGCCAGGATGAGGCTCCGTGTCTCCTTTATCCAGCCAGACTCGGAGGCTACAGGTGCTGCTGGCACCAGGGTGTGTGTCCCAGAGGGGGCTGCCCACTATGTCCCTGATGGAGATGCCACTAGAGAGGTCCAATTTCTTACTCTCCAGGGACTGACAACCCCCAACTCATCAGGGCCATGGTCAGTGAATCACTAGGTGTGGAAAGACCAGGAAAACCCTGGCCTTCAGAGTCTGCCAGCCTCCTCATGCAGGCAGGACCACCCACTGCACCCAGATTTGCAGCCCGGTGGGCAAGCAGTCCATAGGGGCACTATGGCTTCAAGGACCAGGGGGACACATCCCAGTCCTGGAATAGCTCAGCTGCTGTGAAGCCTCCAAGGTCTTGGGTCACATTTCTCAATCCGAGGATTGAAGGATGTGGTGTGTCAAGATATATAATAGTTCACTTTTTTCACGTATGCCCAATTCAATCAAATCCATTACCTATTCAGTTCAATGCAGTGCTCATGTGGAAGATCAGGATTGTGAATTACTTATTTTCCTTTTTCCCCCCTTTTGTGACTGAGAATAAAATATTATAAATATAGTCACTTTTTTCTTTCTTTTACCTTTTCTATTTTTTCTAATTAGTTACACATGAGAATAGAATGAATTTTGACATGTTACATAAATGGAGTATAACTTCTCATTCTTCTGGTTGTACATGATATAGAATCACACTGGTCACATATGCACACAGGGTAATAATATCTGATTCATTCTACTATACTTCCTACACCCATACCTCCTCTCCTCCCTTTACTCCCCTCTGTCTAATATAAAGCAGTCCCTGCCTTATTGTGGATTAGTATATGCATATCAGAGAAAACATTTGGCCTTTGTTCTTTGGGATTGGTTTATTTTGCTTACCTGATATTTCCGAGGTCCATCCATTTACTGGCATAAACCATAATTTCATTCTTCTTTAAGGCTGAGTAATATTCCTTTGAGTATACATGCCACATTTTTCAATCCATTCATCTGTTGAAGGGAATCTAGGTTTATTCCATAGTTTTTCTATTGTGAATTGATAAACATTGATAAACTTCAATGTGGCTATATTAATGTAGTATGCTAATATTAAGTGCTTTGGGGACAATAAACCTAGGAGTTGGATAGCTGGGGCAATTGGTGATTCCATTCCAAGTTTTCTGAGTAATCTCCATACCACTTTTCATAATGGTTGCACCAATCTGCAGGACCACCAATAATGTATGAGTGTACATTTTCCCCTATATCCTCAACAACATTTACTATTGCTTGTATTCTTGATAATTGCCATTCTGAATGGAGTGAGATGAAATATTAGAGAAGTTTTGATTTGCATTTCTCTAATCACTAGAGATGTTAAACTTTTTTTATATATTTGTTGATTGATTGTATTTCCTCTTAATGAAGTATCTGTTCTGTTCCTTAGCTCATTTATTAATTGACTTGTTTGTTTTGTTAGTGTTGAGTTTTGGGAGTTCTTTAATTATTTTAGAGATTAATGCTCTATCTGTGGTGCACATGGTAAATATTTTTCTCCCATTCTGTAGGGTCTCTCTTCACATTATTGATTGTTTCCTTTGCTGAGGAGAAGGTTTAGTTTGACGACATCCCATTTATTGATTCTTGATTTTAATTCTTGTGCATTAGGAGCCTTGTTAAGGAAGTTAATTCCTTGGCCAACATGGGACTACTTTTTCTTCTATTAGACCCAGGGTCTCTGTTCCAGTGCCTAACTCTTTGATCCATTTTGAGTTGAATTTCAAGCAGGGTGAGAGATAAGGATTTAATTTCATTTTTCTAAATATGGATTTCCAGTTTTCCCATCACGATTTGTTGAAGAAGCTGTCTTTTCTCCAATGAATGTTGTGTGTATGAAGTAAGATTCCTTCCTACACAGGATCTAGCCAATGCAAATGCAGGAAAATTGGCAGAAGAATTTAAGACGTTTGGAGTTACACCAAGGGTAAGAGTATGTGAAGCCACTCTAGACACTCCTCTTGTGGAGAAAGAAGGCATCTATGTGCTTGATTGGCTGATGTTGCACCATCCCCCAACCAGATATATTTTTTTACTCTTAAGTGTTTGAAAAATTATTTTTCATGCTCCACCTGGCTGTTTCATTGATCTCTGTGGCACTGAAGGCCTTGGGATGCTCCAGTGCTGGTTGCTGTAGCATTAATTGAAGGTGCCCTGCAGTATGAAAATGCACCGTCTCTAAGGCAAAAGCGACGTGGGACTTTGAACAGCAAATGTCTCTTGTATTTAGAGAAGCATCGTCCAAAAATGCAGCTGTGCTTCAAGGCTTCAGTGGGCACAGGAACAACTCCTGCATTCAGTAAGTCGTGGTGCCTGATGCTACCGCCTTGGAAATGGGACGTGTGATGGGACCTAATTGGGTGTAGATACCAGCCAACTTGTTGGTGTGCTGGATGGGGCTGATGGAACTTCCATATGAGTACTGGAAAGGAGTTTCACCAGGCCACAGGATGGACAGAATTATACCATCTATGTTCTGGTGATGATCAACCTACTTATACATTGAGCAAAAACTACTTTCTGTTTGGCAATTAAAATGTGTTATGCTTTGGGTGTGAGTTGTTCCCCAAAGTTCATGGGTGACAATGGAGAAATGCTCACAATGAAGTGATTATATTATGAATGCCATGGCCTAACAGTTGACCTAAAAAATCCTGATTTTTTAAATACCTTTATTTTTATTTATTATTTTTTTTAGTTTTGATAGATCTTTATTTTTATTTATTTATATGTGGTGCTGAGAATCAAACCCAGTGCCTCACACATGCCAGGCAAGTGCACTACCACTGAGCCATAACCCCAGACCCCAAATCCTGATGGTTTTGAGTGGATGATTTGAGAGGACTAGGTACTGGGTGGTAACAGCCAGCAGGTGATGTGAGTCAGCAGGAAGGAGATCGTGGGTGCACGCCCTTGTGGGTTACATTTTGTCCCTGGGAGCTTGCTCTGTCTTTCTGCTTTCCTGCTGCCATGGGACAGGGTAGTTTTCCTCTGTCATGGGCTTTCACCATGATATTCTGCCTCTGCTCTGGGCCCAAAACAATGGTGCCAGCTGATCATGGACAGAAACCTCTGATATTGTGAAAATACCTTTTCTTCTTCTAAGATGTTCTTGTTAGGTATTTTGGTAGCAGTGACAAAAAAGTGACCACCACAAAAAAAAATGCATATCATTTTTTACAGAAAAAAACAATACCCTTTTATTTTAAAAATTATATCAAATTAGTTTTCCATATGACACCACATTTTAAAAAAATGTGGTGCCATACGGAAAACTATGTCACCACAGTCTGGGCTGCTGGACAAATTCAGACACAAGAGGTGCAAGGCCTTCTTGGGTGGAGCCCTCCCCACCTCCTGGTCACAAGGGCTCAGGCCAGGGCCAGAGCACAATAGGAATCCTGTCCCACTGAGGATGTGACTTCAGCTGGCAAGGCCAGACTGACAGACTGTGGCTACAGACTGTAGCTCCAACCCTGCTACCTTCAGCTGGCCAAGAGATTCAATAATGGCATGTTTCTTTCAAGGATTAATTGGGATAACCCTAGTAAGGTCTCATTAATCTCCCTCCATCTGGTTCCAACTGCCCTCACAAGCTTTTCTAACTTTCTAAAGAATTTGTAGGAAGCATGCCTGCAATCCCAGTGTCTTGGGAGGCTGAGGCAGGAGAATCACATATGCAAAGCCAGCCTCAGCAACAGAAAGAGGCCATAAGCAATGTAGGGAGACCTTGCCACAAAATAAAATGTAAAAAACAGTCTGGGGATGTGGCTTAGTTGTAAAGGACCTGTTGAGTCAAGACCTGGTTAAAAAAAACAAACATACATTTGCACAATATCTATGGGTAAGGTGTTGGGTGGGGAGACTTTATTTGGCTTCAGGGTCATGTGGCATTCCTGTACTTCATAGACGATATTAATCTACTACCTGACAACACTTCCCACACTCCAGATACAACCAGGTTCTGTGGGAAAAACCAGGTGCTTGGAAATGGTAACCACAAGACTTCATTTCATTCCAAAGCCCAAATTCCAGAAGATAACCAGCTTTAGAAATGAGTCTGAATTTGATCCTTCTACCTTGGAATAACCTGTGAGGGTTTCACAATGAAGGGCTGGCCTACTTCCATTCCACCTCAGATTCCCCAGGGCATTGATGACCTCAATTATGATATGTGACCTGGGAACAAGGTTCTGCAGCCCAGGGTTCTTGGCCTTCCACAGCAGGCTGGTCTGACTATGGCCTGATGGATGTCATTCCTCGGCAAGAGAGTCAAGACAAGAGCCTTTTTGCCCTACTGGCATGTGCTTCAGCCACAGAACTGTTTTTACCAGACTTACATGGCCCCTAGATATGCAGGGTAGCATTTTAACTTGTGCCATAGAGGGGTAAGTTGAGGCAAATGGTCACGGAGTGGCAGAGATAGGGAGACACTAGACCCAGTTTAGCACCTCCAAGAGGCGGCACCTCTTGGGCTTCAGCAGTGGGCATTCTTGGCCTGCATTGTCCAGGAAAGCTCAGCACCTTGTGGGGTGAGCACAACATTGGAAGGAGCAGGTGCTGGCAGATGTAAAAATGGGTAATGTGAGGGGCATTCTGTGACCTCTGTGAGCTCCAGTGTCTGTGTGGGTGTCAGTAGAATCCCCCTTTTGTAGACCAAGTAATAAATGGATCTTTGGGGGAGCAGTATATGGGCACATCATGTAACCTGCATTGTGTAACCTGTGCCTTTTGCATGAGAGGACTCTACTCTTCTGCCCACCACAATATCCCAAATGCAAGCCTGATCCTGGCTCTCTCAGTACCCAAGTATGTCCAGTCTCATACTCTCCTTCCCTTGATGTCCTCTTCCCAGACGCCACTGCCTGATGTCCCTCATGCTCTCCTGAGACCTTGCATGGGATCACAGGAGGCAGAGACTGCTGATTGTCATTACTTGAGGTCCCAGGAACCCTGTCCTCTGCTGGCACCTAGTGGGCAACTTGAGTTCCAAGGTCTTGGGTCAGAAAAATGCAGGTTCTCTTTTCCTTCCTGCTCCCCTCCCTGCCTCTCTGCTTATCCTGTCCTCTTCCCTTCCCCTCCTCCCAGGCTGCCATCTACCAGATGTGGCTGGCCTGGTGGCTGGACTATCTCCCTCCCTATCTGAATGTAACCAGGAAAAGCCAATCATCATGGGGATGGCTAGACCTGTTGGTGTTGCCAAGACCAATATGAAAGTAAGAGGGCAATGGGTCTTAGGACAGGGCCTGGGGCTGAGAAAATAAGAACCAGAGTATTGTGGTTGTTCTGAGGGGATCTTACACAGCAGAGGGCTAGGAGTTCCCCACAGGACATGGTAGTCAGAACTGGAGGGCCAGGAGACCCCTTGACTCTAGGACCCTCCAATTATGATTCTAAGCTGTGTATCTCTAGGGACACAGGCTCCTGTTGCAGTGAAAGAAAGAAGGGTGGGTCCACTTGGCTGGCAGTATCCCAGTGGGCACTTGGTACATAGGATTGCTGTAGTGGGGATGGTATAATTGTGTTTGGGAAATCAGGGGTGGGTGTGGCTAGTAGGGGCAGGGGGGCCCTCAAATCTAGCTGATACATGAGCAACCCTGCTGGGTTGGGGGATAGTGCCCTGTGTGGGGAGACCACTGGCCTTTGTCCCAGGATCAAAGCACCTCTACTGTCCTGTGCCAGTCATTTTTGGCACTGGCAGGGAGTTCCATGTTTGATGGTTCATGAGTTTGATGGTTTTGTGTCCCTGAGTTTCAGGCTTTGGGTCACCTAAGGAGCTGAGTATCCCTTAAATAGGGGAGCTACCTGGGGCCAACCTGTATATATCTGGGGGTGGAGATGCTCTGCTGTTTTAACTTTTCAGATTTCAGGGAGAGGCAGCCATGGTTTCATAGTATTCTTTCTCCACACACACACCCAGGACCTCTCCCACTGTTGCAGTTACCATTTCCTTGTGTCTGAAGACAAGTCATTATAAGGCTCTCTGTCTTATCATATGGGCTGACCCCCTGGTACCAGAATCACATTTCTCTCACACATTCCATTGTTGGAGCCCAGGGGACCAAGGAAGCTGTGAAGACAAGTATGGCCAGGGTGGGTGGATCCTCTATATACAGAAGGGGCAGCTTTGGTCTGAGAGGCTGCAGAGGGATGGGACTCATCCCTGTATTTGCTCTCTGAACCACCTTGATGTTCTAGAAGGGACATCTGCCTTGAAAGGAAGGGATTTATCTGTCACAATTGGATAGAGACCTGCCTATGAACCTGGAGTTCTGGAGCCACAGAGGAGGAAAGAGATTGACCAGTGCTGTAGTAGGTGATTTTAAGCACTGACTAGTGCTACAAAGGCTGTGGAGAGGGAAGGTCAATGGCTTGTCTGAACACTGTCCTGGGGCACTAGATGGGAGGATTTATGGTGAGAGTCAGGGCTGCTGGGTAGCAACAGGTTCTCCTCCACATGCTGGTGCTATGCTGACATCTGGAGGGATAGACAGAACACAAAGGATGATAAATGCCCTAACCACATAGGTAGGATCTTGAGGGTCACTAGGGCCTCCTGGCTCATTGGCCACTCACTTGTCTCAAACAGAGATGGAAAGCTTTGTTATTTTCCAGTCCCAATATATACATGTTGCCAAATCCACTCCCAGTATTGATGACAAGAAGTGACCTAGTGAGCCCAGGACACACAGTGCATAGCCCAGATTCTCAGGCAGCACTGGCGAATGCTGTTTGTTGGGGAAAATATTCCATACAATGGTGAAGATGGGGCTTTCCTCTAAAAAGTATGGGTTCAAATTTAAGAAATAAGGGAAAGGGACTTAAAATTATTAGTCAATCCAGGTGTGGTGGTGCATTCCTGTAATCCCAGTCATTCACTGTCTCAGTCAGGAAGTTATTGAGCTCTAGGGCCGCAACCCCAAAGTAGTGAGACCCTGTCACAAAATGAAACATAAAAAGCCTTCTGTAAATCTCTTTGTTTGTTTATTTTTATGTGGTGGGTGCTGAGGATTGAACCCAGTGCCTCACACATGCTAGGTAAACGTTTTGTCACTGAGCTACAGCCCCCGCCTTCTGTAAATCTCAGTGGGAAACCAACTTTGTATCTGTCTTCTGCACACCCAAAACATGTTGTTATTCCAAATTTGCATATTGTCACGCTCTACACCTTACGGTGAACATGTACCGTGTCTTTCTCTGACATCTAATCAGAAAGCAAGGAAGATACATAAACAGAGTCAGACAAAGTAGAAACAATAAGAATTTATGTATTTGGGGACCAAGATTAAGGCCATGGAGGCAAACATATGAGGGATTAGGAAGCCCCTTCAACTAGCAGTGAATAGCATAGCCAGGTCGAAGGCCAAGAAAATTGCCCACTTCAGATCAAACAGGTTACCATCAAACCATGGTGCCTGACTCTTTGATATTTGCTTCAGGCAAAATATGGACATTTTGATTGGGATAAAGCCCCTTTTATTGTAATATATCGATCTTTATTTGTGAACCATATCGATGGGATCCAATATTCTTGCTGTTGCCTAGGACCACATTTCTCAGAGATCTCAGTCTGTGTTGGGCTGGCTGCTGTGCTGTGGCCCAAGGTAATGCAGAATACCTCATGTCCCAGAAGTCTCAGTCTATGGGAAGCCAGCTCCATTGCTCTGATCATGAGGAGAGTCTGAACATCATGGAAGAAGGGCATTTTTTCAGGAAGCCTCTAAATTCATGGATGCTAGGAAGCAGAAAGAAAGGACGATGAAATGACAAAATATAATCTCCAAGGACATGCCCCCAGTGATCTACTTCTTCCAGACATACCTCTTTATTCATTTACCACCCAATGTAGTACTTTTTCTTCAAATGATTAATCCACCCAGTGGATTTATTCATAAATTATGGCACCAATCTCTTAATGTAATAATTTCACCTCTAATCATTCCCACATTACCTCACTTCAGCTTTTGAGGTACACTGAACTCCAAAATTTCACATGGCACCCACAATCCCCAAAAAACTAATACTTACTATTCAGCTTACTGGGTGTTAACTATCGTACTGTGCACTGGTTAGTTTATAAAATACCACCACATATCTAACATTTTAATCAGATTTTAAGTATACACAGTAAGGTCCTCAATGTCAACACTTAAACAAAAAGTAGAGAATGAAAACCTCCTTCATTTCTCTGACCATAGGCCATTGTGCTGAATTGAATATCTGTTAAGGAGATATGCATTTCCATGTTTTTGAAACAAAAATAGGTATATATTAACATACTTATACTTTTTGGAAAGTCAAAATAAGGGAACTCTTCTCAGTTCTCTGAGGAATTTAGACTTAATTGATAAACCTCCATGCAGTATGGGTCTTTGTTTTTTTTTTTACAAAGAGTATGCATGGCTTTTGTAATTGAAAAGCCATGAGACCAAGTAGAAAAAAAATAATTGAAGTAGCCCAATTTTGTTCCTTTCAGGAGAGGATTCAGTCCATCCTCTCACTCCTTCCAGAAATGCTTTCTGCTGGGTTGTGAGTGTAGCTCTATGGTGGAGCCCTTGCCCAGTGTGAAATGCCCTGGGCTTCACTCCCTGGAGCTGGAGAAATAAGTAAAGCAGAACAATAGCAAACATTACAACTCCATAAAAAAATTCAGTGAGAAATAATATGCCCACATGCCAAAAGATGAAACAAGATGCTTATCTTTTGCCACATGCAAATCACTTCAAAGTGAGTGGAAGACTTAAATGTGAGATCTATGGCTATAAACTTCCTAGAAAAAAAAACAGGAGAAAAAATCCCTTCATTGTCTAGTCATTCTCATTAGTCTTAGCAATGATTTCTTTCTTGTTTCTTTTTTTTGTTTTGTTTTTTTGTTACAACATTTATAGCACAGACAACAAAACAAGAATAGATAGTGGACAACATCTTCCCATACTGCAGAAGGGAACAAACAAAGTCAGGGCAGAAAATAACCTGCAGTAGGGAGGAAATGCTTTCACACTGTGGATTTCCAAAATATATAAGAAGGTCCTAGGGTTTAATAGCCAAAAAAGTTACCAATCCAATGAAATCATGGCTAAGGACTGGAAGAGACATTTCTGCAAAGAGACCTGTCTTTATTAACCTAAGCAACCTCCCTGGGAAAGGTATGGGTGTGAGCAGAGAAATGGTGCCCAGTGACTTTCCCCAGGAACCTGAGGTCTGATTCCCAGCTGGTTCGGACCTTGGTTACAATGATCAACTTAAGAATTGCCACAATGACAATAAATAGGTTACTTAAATTGAAATTCTTGGCCAAAAGGTAAGCATGCACTTTAAATTTTGGTATATGTTCTAAAACTTCTCTGACAATTTTGCATTGCAATTATCAGAGCATGACAATTCCATTTTCCAACCCTGTCAACATTAGATTTTTCTCATTCTTTTTATTCTTTTATTAGATAGGAACATACACATACTTTATATACTCTTTGTATAGCTATATTATTATGAAATAATAATATAGCTATACTGGTGAAGGCGATCCCCCACTCACTGTCTTGACAGGGTCACAGTGAGAAAAAGTGTTGGCAAAGCCGCTCTCCCACTGTCTTGACAGGGTCACAGTGAGGATGAATGCTGGCAAAGCCACACTGGTTGGTGGGTAACCGAAACCATGAGACCCTTTTTTATGTAATTGGGACTTTGCATTTTCATGCTTATGTTTCTCACAGGAGGCATAAGTATGTTAAATGCCAAACAATTAAATTTCAGATGGCTAGAACAGAACAGGTAGTTCATGCCTTGGAAGCTGTTCTGCTACCCACCCCTCAGCATATCAAGGACAAAATAAAAGGCTATTCTTCTATCTTAGTACATTGTGGACAAACCTAATAACAGACAACAATCATCCTCTGAAAAACAAACTCTTTGAGAACTAGCGTACCTTGACTGAGAAACAAATTCTTTGAGAACTAGTGTACCTTGACTGAGAAACAAAAGAAACTCTCTGAGAAAGCAGCTCAACCAGTTTTATGAGAATAAATTTAGAAATTAATTAAAATAGCTTTATAAGACACAGTTTTAGAATAATGTTAAAAATATTATTTAGATTCTTAAGTTTAGAAATTATTAAGTCTTTAGTTATATAGGTTTCTGATATACTTTAAGGATGATTCATAAACTTTAGGACATTTTAAATATAAGATTTAAAGGGACTTTTTTAGATGGGAATTTTAGATTAAAAATAAAGTGCAGGTGTACTTTAGGTTAATGATTAATTAGGAGACTTAGAGTCTGGTTACGTAGTTTGACATTAGTTAATAAGGAAATAACATCTTGGGAAAAATAGTAAATCTTGGGAAAATCTGAAGGATGTAAATTGGTGACATGTTTTATTGATGAATCTGTACTTTGATGATTGTATGGCTGGGGGTCATATCCTAAAAGAATGTAGATCGGTGTGCTCTCAATCATGGTTAAGGAAATGTCATGTCTTGGCAAAGTTTTAAGTTATATAATCAATGACGTATTGTGAATCTATAATGATGAGAAAAATTGTAATAAAAGGGGGACCCAGAGAAAAGCTGCTTTAGCTCTCTCTCTGAAGATTGCTCAAAGGGAACGACTCCTGTCTCATCATTTCGCCGACGCCACTCCTCCTTCGGGACTCCCTGGACCCCGCCGGGGCTGGCCCCCGGCACTATACAAAGTTTATAGTATGTCATATTTTATAAATGACCCACATTTGTCTTTTCCCATTTTTAATAGGCTGTTTGTTACTTTTTCTTGAATTATAGGAGCTCAGTGTATGATTAACCTCTGGTGAGTGAGCTGTGCAGACACCTACAGGAACATCACCAAAATACTGTTTTCAAGCAACTGTCAACAGTTTTGCCTCATGTATAGAGCTCTTTGCCAGCTTGGAAATTCTGGTTCTCCTTACAAGTTTCCAGAGTGATATCAAGTATTTCAGATAAGATATTCTGGTGAATATGGTTGATATTGTTGACAAATCAGAGAAGATAATTTCAATATTTCACAATCATGTTTTATTTTTACATGGACAACATTTGGCCCACCCAATTCAGGATTAGGTACTATAAATCTCTTGAATAATAAATAGAGTCAATCCATGAAGTCCTACTGAAAGGAAATGCAAATAAAATCAGGAATATGCATAAGCTAGATTCATCTATCTATCTATCTATCTATCTATCTATCTATCTATCTATCTATGCTATTTGTTTCTTGTTGAGCTCCTGGGGACTTTCCTGGTGGAGGGATTGACTTGCACCTTATCTGAGCCCTGGAAGCCATGCAGGTTGGTAAAGAAGATCTGGGCTATTCCTGAGTTCCTTCAGGGGATCTCCTGGTGGCGGGATAGATCCAGGGCTATCCTGTGCAATGGGCTCCCATGCATGTCAGCAAGTCAGATCTTGGAGGAGCAAGAGCTCCAGCGGGGTTCTGCAGGTGGTGGGATAACCCTGGGCCTATCCTGAACTCTTGCACCTGCACAGGTCGTTGAGGAGGACCTGGGCTGTGTATGAGCTCCAGAACATGTCTTCCTGTTGGCAGAGGCGATCCTGGGTGGATGCTAAGCTCCAGCCAGTGTATCCTGTTGGCGGGGATGAACTTGGGCCTAACCTGTGCTGAGGCTCCCTTGCAAATCTGCATGGTCAATCTGGGCAGAGACTGAGCTCCTGCTGGGGTCTGCAGGTAGCGTGAAAGACCAGGGCTTACCCTGTGCTCCTGATCTGGGCCCCAGCAGGTGTCTGTCTGTGGCCAGAGGAGATCCTGGGCCATGCCTGAGATCTGGAGAGAGTTCCAGTGGGTGAAGGCATTCCTGAGCTCCAGCATGGTTGGCTGGTGGGTGCAGGTTGTCCAGACCAAACCTGAGCTCTGGTGGAGGTCTCACAGAGGTTTTATGGACCCGGGCTACCCTATCCCCTGGCTCTTGGGCATGTTGGCAATGTAGATCTAGGCAGAACCATAGATCCAGCAGGGGTTAGTTGGTGGAGGAATGGACCCTGTGTTACCCTGGCCACCATCTCCTGTGCAGGACAGCAAGGTGGACCTGTGTAAGACCTATGGCTACAAATTTCCTGGAAAAAAAAAACTGGAGAAAAAAACCTTTATTGCCCAGTCATTCTCATTAGTCTTGACTTCTTTCTTTTTTCCTTCCTTCCTTCCTTCCTTCCTTCCTTCCTTCCTTCCTTCCATCTTTTCTCTCTTTCTCTTTCTTTCTCTCTCTCTCTTTCTATCTATCTTTCTTAATACAACATCTATAGCACAGACAACAAAAGCAAGAATAGATAATGGACAACATCTGCCCATACTACAGAAGGGGACAAAAATCAGCGCAGGAGACAACCTGTAGATGTGAGAAAACACTTGAATCTGAATTTCCAAAATATATAAGAATGTCCTAGAGTTTAATGGGAAAAATGTTATCAATCCAGTGAAACTATGGCCCAAGAGCTGAGAGAGACATCTCTGGAAGGAGGGTTGTCTGTTTATGATTGTAAGCCACCCCCAGGAAAGGCATGGGTGTGAGCAATGCAATGGTGCCTAATGACTTTCCCCAGGGACCTGAGGTCTGATCCCTAGCCAATGGGGACCTTGATTACAATGATCAATTTCATGGTAAAATTTAAAAAATTGCCACAACAACTATACATAGGTTATTTGAGTTGGAATTCTTGGGTTAAAGGAAAGTGTGCACTTCAAATTTTGTTATATATTTTAAACTTCTCTGCAGAAGGGTTATGACAATTTTTCATTGCAATTATCAGAGCATGACAATTCCATTTTCCAACACTGTCAACATTAGGTTTTCTCATTCTCTTTATTCTTTTTATGTGATATGCACACACACAAATGTACTTTATATATTCTTTGGATTACCATATTGACATGAAATGCCATCTCAAGTGTATGGTATGTGATATTTTATAAACAGCCTACATTTGTCTTTTCCCATTTTTATTAAGGTGTTTGTTTCTTTTTCTTGAATTTTACGAGCTCCATATATGATTAACCTCTAGTGAGCTGTTCGGAAACCCAAAGGAACATCATCAAAATACTGTTTTCTACCAACTGGGAACAATTTTGCCTCATGTAGAGAGCCCTTTGCCAGCTTGGGAATTCTGGTTCTATTTCCAAATTTCAGATGTGAAATAAAATTTTTCAGATGGAGTATTCTGGTGAATATGATTGATATTGGTGAAAGTCAGGGAAGAAATCTTCAATATTTTACAATCATGTTTAATTTTTACATGGATAACATTTAGGTCACCCAAATCAGGCTTAGGTAATATAAGTAAGTCTCTTGCAATGAAGAATAGAGTCAATCCATGAAGTCCTACTGAAAGTAAATGTGAATAAAATCAAGAATATGAATGAGCTAGTTTTCTTTCTTTTTCCTTCCTTCCTTTATTTATTTATTGTTTTGGCTATTTATTTATTCATCAGCTCCTGGGGGGTTTCCCCTGGTGGGATTGATCCATACCTAATTAGGGTTCTGGCAGCCATGCAGATCCATGAGGAGGATCTGGCCTTACCTGAGCTCCCCTGGGAGTCTGCTGATGGGTGCATATAGTCCTGGGCCCTGCCTGAGTTCTGGAAGTGTCTGCCAGTGGACTGAGATATCCTGGGATGAGCCTCAAATCTGGTGAGGGTCTTCTGGACTCAGGCCTACCCTAGGTAAGGACACCCATGTGGTTGCAATAGGCTGATCTGGACAGAGCCTGAGCTCCAGAAGAGGTCATCCAGTGGCAGGATGCTCCTAGGCTTACCCTGAGCATGAGCTCAGGAGAGTTTGGCCAGGCAGATCAGATCTAGGCATAAGCTCCTGCAGTGGTTGGCTGGTGGGGGAATGGACCTGTGGCCATTCTGTGCCCAGGATTCCACTGCAGGTCGTCCTCACAGATCTGGGGTGATCCTGAGCTCCCAAAGATGTCTGGCAATGAGTGGAGGAAGTCCCGGGCTGAGCCAAAGAACCACAGATGTCAGGTGGTAGCAGGTAGAACCAGGGCTTTCCCTGGGGCCTGGCTCCTGGGCAGAGCTTGAGGTCCAGGTGAGGTGTGCAGGTGGTGGGATGGAACCAGTCCTACACTTGCCAAGGTTCCCGTGCAGGTCAGTGAGGCAATCCTGAGCCAAGCCTAAGCTCCACCTGCTATCTAGCAGTGGAGAAATGATCTCAGTCCTACTACTGGACTCCCACAGGTGTACTAGGATAATCTGGGCTGAGCCCAAGCTCCAACTGTAGTCAGCAAGTGAGCAGAGGCAGTTCTGGCCCAGGCCTGAGTCTGGTGTGCATCTGACCATAGATAGAGGTGGTATTGTCCTGAGTCTAAGTTCCAGGGGGATCAGACACTGGTGGGATGGCACTATGTCTATCCATGTGTGGGCTCCCAAGTAGGTGGACTAGGCTGATCGGAGAAGAACCAGAGTCCAGAAAGTGTCTGCCTTTGGGGTGAGGCTGTAGAGCTTGTGGCCTGAGCTCTACCAGGGGCCTACTTGTGGCAGTTGATCCCAGGCCTACCTTGGACCAGGCTCCCACACCTGTCAGCACTGCTGATCTGGGTGGGGTTGAACTTGGGTGACTGATTGTCAGTGGGTAGAGTCATTCATGAGCAGAGCCTGAGCTTTGGTGCCAGTCTCATGATGACTGGATCGACTTGGGCTACCCTGGGCTCTGGCTTTGTCTCCTGCCAGGACACTGAGTTGGATCTGGTTAGAGCTGGAGCTCTGGTGGAATTCTGCAGGTGGCGGGATGGAACTGGGCCTCCCCTTGCACAGGATCCTGCGCAGGTCAGCAAGGCCAATCTTGGCCATGTTTGAGCTCTGCCTGTGGGCAGAGACGGTCCTGTGTCTGGCCTTAGGGCTGCTTGGGGCCTGCTTGTGGCAGTTGGTCCAAGGCCTAACTTGGGGCAGGCTTGCTTGCCTGTCAGTGGGAGATCTGGACTGGGGCTGAACTTTGGTGACTGTCTGACAGTGGACAGTCATTTCTGGGAGGAGCCTGAGCTCAGGTACCAGTCTGAAGGTGACTTGATGGGCTTGGGCTACCCTAGGCTCTGCCTCTGTCTCCTACCATGTTGTCGAGTTGGATCTGGGCAGAGCTGGAGCTCTGGTGGGGGTCTGCAGCTGTCAGGATGGAGCTCAGCCTCCCCTTGCCTGGGCTCTTGTGCAGGTCAGCAAGGAAAATATGGGCCATTTATGAGCAGCAGGGGACTGCATGAGGGTGGTGATGGTCCTGGGCCAAGCCTGAGCTCCAGCAGGGCTCAGACAGTAGAGAAATGGAACATTCCTAACCTTTCCCTGGCTCTGCTGCAGATGCTCCAGCTAGACCTGGGCTGGGAATGAGCTCTGGAGAGTGTCTTGCCTGTGGGCAGAGTCGGTCCTGGGCCAAGCCTGAGCAGAGGTGGAGGTCTGGTGGTGGCCATATGTTCCCATATGGCCAGTTAAGGGTTAACTGGTTGGATGCTGAGATACAGCAGGGTGTCAGCTGTTGGCAGGAGGGAACAGGATCTACCCTGTTAGGACTTCTCAGTGGATCAGCAAGGTGGATTGGGGCACAGATGAGCTCTGGCAGAGGTGGGCCTTTGGGTAGAGACTGTCTTGTTTCTGGCCTGAGCTCTGCTCAGAGCCTGCTTGTGGCAGTTGGGTCCAGGCCTACCTTGGGCCAGGTTCCTGCACCTGTCAGCAAGGCTGATCTGGGTGGCTGCCAAAATGACTTTTGGTAGGGTAGGCCTTTGGGCAGAAACTGCTAGTCTCATGGTTACTGGATTGCCTTGGGCTACCCTGGGCTAGGACGTCATCTCCTGCCATATCATGGAGTTGGATCTGGGTAGAGCTGGAGGTCTGGTGGGGTTTTGCATGTGGCGAGATGACATTGGGCCTATCTTTGCCTCTGCCTTCAAGCAGGTCAGCGGGGCCAATCTTGGCCGAATTTGAGCTCCACTTGTTGATCGGAGGTGGTCCCGTGTCTGGCCTGAGCTCTTCTTGGGGCCTGCTTATTTCAGCTGGTACCAGGTCTACCTTGGACTAGGCTCCCGTGCCTGTCAGTGAGGCTGATCTTGGTTGGGGCTGAAGTTCTGCAGCTGTCTGTCAGTGGGCAGAGTCGGTCCTGGGCAGAGCCCAAATTCTTGATGACTGGAAGGACAGGGCAACCCTGGACTCTGGTTTTGTCCTGCCAGGTCTTTGAGTTGGATCTGGGCAGAGCTGGAGCTCTGGTGGGGTTCTGCAGGTGGCGGGTTGCAACAGGGCCTCCCCTTGCCTGGGCTCCTGTGCAGGGTAGTGAGGCTGATCTGGGACTTGTATATGCTCTGGCAGGGTTCTGCCTTTGGCAGAGTCAGTCCTGTGCCGAGCCTGAGCTCTGGTGGTGGTGTGGCGTTGGACATATGCTCCCAGGGCTACCCTCTTCCCGGGCTCCTGTGCCCATCTACAAGGCTAATCTGGTGGGTGCCTGAGATACAGCAGGGGTCTGCTGGTGGTGGGATGGACCAGGGCCTATTCTGAGCTTCAGCTACCACTCAGGTCGTCGAGGCTGAAATGGGCCAGGATTGGCCACCAGCGAGTGTTTGTTGGTGGGAAGTCTGTCCTGGTCCAAACCTGAGCTCTGGAGGTAGCTGCTGGAGGGTGGAGGCAGTCCTGAGCAGAACCTGAACTTTGGTGCCAGTCTCAAGATGAGTGGATGGACTAGGGCTACCCTGGGCCCCGTCTCCTGCACAGGTCCTCACGGTGACTCTGGACTGGATCTGAGCTCCTGCAGTGGTCTGCTGGTGGGCAGAGGCAGTCATGGCCCGAGACTCAGCTCTGGGGAGGGTCAGCCAGTGTTGGGATGGACCTGGACCTACCCTTTCCTGGACTCCATGCAGGTTTGTGAGGCTGATCTGGGCAGAGCCTGAGTTCCAACAGGTGTCTGCCAGTGTGGGGACGTGGTCCTGGGCCAGACTTGAGCTCGGTGCAGGCCTCCCAGTTGAGGGATGGACACTGGCCTACCCTGTGTCTGGCCTCCTGCCCAGGTCAGCGGGGGCAGATCTGGACTGTACATGAGCTCTGGTTGGTGTCTGCAGGTGAGTAGAAGCATTCTGGGCTGGGCCTGAGCATCCCACTGCAGCTCCAGTGCATCTGGGAAGGGCCTGAGGTCCGGTGGGTATCTCTGGACCTTTATTTTATTCATTTGTTCATCGAAGGTACTGAGAGTCAAACCCAGTGCCTCACACGTGGGAGACAAAGGTTCTATCACTGAGTCACAACCTCAGCCCTATTTGCTTCTTGTTGACCTTTAATCATACCATCTTTTTGTTCTATATCATTTTTTTCATGCATAAATTTGAATTTTAATAGATAGCTATTATTTGATATCACCAACAATGCTTCCCAAGCTGGCCCCAAATCAGACCTTGATCCTCAGCAGGATTACATCCCACACATCCACGTTGCCTCTGGCATAGGTGCGAAAGAGAGATAACTAAGACATGGTCCATGACTCTCAAGTTTTGGGAAAAAATGCTTTGAAGAGGTAAAGGGTAAGGCGACACTTGACAGAGATCTGCAGAATTCAGAGCAGGTATGTTTTTGAATAAGATTTATGTATTGATAGTTTGTTTATTTCCTTTTTGCTGACGTTGATTTATCTGTAATTTGTTTTTCATTTTTCTTTTTGGAACAGGGATCAAACCCATGGCTTTGGGAATGAGAGGCAAGCACTTTGCGGCTTTGCCATTGATCGCTTCCCAGGCCATTCATTCATTGTCAGCGTGGGAATTTGGGGCTGATTCTATGAATGAATCTAATATGAATATTAAAAAGAGACTGACCAATGGCATTAGTATGTGTCCAACCCAATTAGCATAAGTTTGGACCAATAGCATTGGTACTTTTTTCAAGTCCTAATTAGCATAAGTTTGGACCAATAGCATTGGACCAAGTGCTATATAAACCCCTTGGAGGCTGTTCTGAGGAAGAGAAGCTGCGGAGGCCGTCCAGTTTGCAGTTGTCGAGTTTCTTTGCCGGAGCTTCGCTGGAGTTTCGCCGGGAGCTTCGCTGGAGTTTCGCCGGGAGCTTCGCCGGAGTTTCGCCGGGAGCTTCGCCGGAGTTTCGCTGGATTTTCACCAGGAGCTTCGCCGGAGTTTCGCCGGAGCTTCGCCGGGAGCTTCGCCGGAGTTTCACCGGGAGCTTCGCCGGGAGCTTCGCCGGGAGCTCCGCCGGGAGCTCCGCCGTGAGCTTCGCAAGCTGCGGAGGCCATCCAGATTGCTGTCGTCGAGCTTCGCCGGGAGCTTCGCCGGAGTTTCGCCGGGAGCTTCGCCGGAGTTTCGCTGGATTTTCACCAGGAGCTTCGCCGGAGTTTCGCCGGAGCTTCGCCGGGAGCTTCGCCGGAGTTTCACCGGGAGCTTCGCCGGGAGCTTCGCCGGGAGCTCCGCCGGGAGCTCCGCCGTGAGCTTCGCAAGCTGCGGAGGCCATCCAGATTGCTGTCGTCGAGCTTCGCCGGGAGCTTCGCCGGGAGCTTCGCCGGGAGCTTCGCCGGGAGCTTCGCCGGGAGCTTCGCCGGGAGCTTCGCCGGGAGCTCCGCAAGCTGCGGAGGCCATCCAGATTGCTGTCGTCGAGTTTCTTCGCCGGAGCTTCGCTGGAGTTTCGCCGGGAGCTTCGCCGGAGTTTCGCCGGGAGTTTCGCAGGGAGTTTCGCCGGGAGCTCCCGGCTGCCGGGAGCTCCGCCGGGAGCTTCGCCGGGAGCTCCGCAAGCTGCGGAGGCCATCCAGATTGCTGTCGTCGAGTTTCTTCGCCGGGAGCTTCGCCGGGAGCTTCGCCGGGAGCTTCGCCGGGAGCTCTCCGCAAGCTGCGGAGGCCGTCCAGATTGCTGTCGTCGAGTTTCTTCGCTGGAGCTTCGCTGGAGCTTCGCTGGAGCTCCGCCGGGAGCTCCGCAAGCTGCGGAGGCCATCCAGATTGCTGTCGTCGAGTTCCACCGGAGCTCTGCCGGGAGCTCCGCCGGGAGTTCCAGCCTGCTTTGTTTCCCGGAGATGGTTCCTCGACTTCGTAGAGACTGCCGAAAGAAGAAGAAATGGTTGAGGATCTGCTGGGGTCTGCTGCAGCCCTGGATGGAATGGCCCGCCATGAAGAGCTAGGACTCCTCTCTGCTGCAGAGGCCTCCCTGCCCCTCGTGGGCAGCCCCCTACCTGCCAGCAGAAGCCATGGAGTTTCGTCCTTGAACTCAGCTTTCAAAGGTATTGTTATATTTTAGATAATTAGTCTAAATATTGAAATATGTTAATTTTAATTTCTAATAGTGAAAATTATGAGATTTATAAAGAATAGAAAATTATTTCCCACAGTTCTGGAGGTAAGAAGCCAGAAAAAGTGTGTCCCAATAGTTGGGTCGTCATTTGGCAGAAAGTGGGAGAGACTATACCCACTCTTAAAAGCCCTTTTTCTTTCCATTCATTTGATGTTGATTTGAGTGTTATTAAAATGTTTAAAGGAACCGAGGAAATGTTTCATATTATTAATTTTCACTTATTGGTTGTTTTAGTTATAAAATCTGTTTTTAAAATTTTTTTAAGTTGTTAATGGACTGTTTATTTTATTTATATGCGGTACTGAGAATTAAACCCAGTTCCTCAACATACTAGGCAAGTGCTCTACCACTGAGCCACAACCCTGGCCCATAAAACTCATTTTGATATAGTCCATATTTGTATAATTATACTTTATCTTTTTAGAGTTGCATTCTTAGGATGTACATGGCGGTGGGATTCACTGTGTTGTTTCCACGTATATACATGGTAAAGCTGTGTCAGAGTCTTTCCACTGTCTTTCCTTTGCTTATGGCCTTTCCTTTCCCGCCATTCCCCATCGTCTAATCTACTGTACTTCTGTTCCTATCACCCCTCCTGTTGTGAGTTAGCTTCCACATATCAGAGAAAACCTTTGTTTTTTGTAAACTGCTTTAGCTTCATTAGCATGATTGTCTCCAGGTGAATCCATTTATGGGCAGATGCTATAGTCATATATTTTTCTGCAAATTGGTATGTTTTCTTTAATCAACTTTTAAAAAAAGTTGTTCTAATTCTACATGACAATGGAATGCACTTTGACATATTATACGTAAATATAGTATGATTTCTCATGTTTCTGGTTGTGCGGGATGTAGCATCATACTACTCATGTATTTGTATATGTACTTTGGATGATAATGTCTGATTCATTCTACTATCCATTCTACCCAATATACTCCTTCCCCTCTCTTCACTCCTCTATGCAATCTAAAGCAACTGTATACTTTCCTACTCCCCCACCTTCTCATACTCTGATTAGCATAAGCATATCAGGGAAAACTTTCAACCTTTTGTTTTTTGGGATGGGCTTATCATTTAGCATGATAAGCTCCATCCATTTACCAGCAAATGTCAAAATTTCATTCTTCTTTAAGGCTGGGTTTTATTCCATCATATATATGTGTGTGTGTTTAAAATTGTTTTTTGTGTGTGTGTTTGTGTGTGTGTGTGTGTGTATATATAATATACACACACACACATGTATATCTATACTCATACACACCACATTTTCTTTATTCATTTATCTGTTGAAAGGCACCTAGGTTAGTTCCATAGTTTAGCTGTTATGAGTTGAGCTGCTGTAAACATAAGGTGGCTGTGTCATTGTAATATGTTGATTTTAAGTCGTTTGTGTATAAAATGAGGAAAGGGACAGCTGTGTCAGATATTGGTTCCATTCCACGTTTTCTGAGGAACCTCCATAGTGCTTTCCATAATAGTTGCACCAATTTGCAGTCTCAGAAGCAATGTGTGCATGCACCTTTTCCCCACATTCTCGCCAACATTTATTGTTATTTGATGATTGCATTCTGGATAATCATGTTTGTGACTGGGGTGAGATGAAATCTTTGAGTAGTTTTGATTTGCTTTCCTCTAATGGCTAAACGTTGAACATTTTTTTAATGTATTTGTTGCTTCTTCTGTGAAGTGTCTGTTCAGTTCCTTAGCCCATTTATTGATTTGGTTATTTGGTGGTTTTTTTTTTTTTTTGGTGTTAAGTGTTTTGAGTTCTGCATATATCCTAGGGATTAATGCTCTGAGGTTCATGTGGGGAAGATTTTCTCCCATTCTGTAGGCTCTCTTTTCACATTATTGATTGTTTCCTTTGCTGAGAATATGCTTTTTAGTTTGAATCTATCCTGTTTATTAATTCTTGAATTTACTTCTTGGATTGTAGGAGTCTCCTTAAGGAAGTCAGGTCTTAGACTGTCATAGTCAAGATGTGGGCCTACTTTTTCTTCTATTAGGCACAGGTTGTCTTCTGTTCTACTGCCTAAGTTTTGATCCATTTTCAATTGAGTTTTGTGAAGAGTGAGAGAGAGGGCTTTACTTTCTTTTTGTTTTATGTGGCTTTGCAATTTTCCCTGCACCACTTCTTGAATAGACTTTTTAAATTTAATGTATGTTTTTGGTGCCTTTGTCTAGTATGATATAATGGTATTTTGTGAGTTTGTCTCTGTGTCTTCTATTCTGTACCGTTCATTGGTCTCTGTTGTTTTGGTGCCAATGCAATGCTGTTTTTGTTACCGTGGCTCTGTAGTACAGTTTAAGCTATACTATTATGATGTGTCTTACTTCACTCTTCTTGCTTAGTATTGCTTTGGCTATTCTGCATCTCTTATTTTTCCACATGAATTTCATGGTTGCTTTTTCTAGTTCTGTGAAGAATTGTCTTTGGGATTTTGGAATTGAATTAAAATTTATGATCAAGCGAATGAAGTTATTGGTGGTGTTTTTTGCTGGATTGTGAAAACATGAACCTACAAGTTGTATCAATATCTTAGCCAGTGGCGACTGAGCACTTGAAATGTGACGAGTGAAACTGAGGGACTGTGGAATTTTTGTTAAAACTGAAATGGAAAGCAGAAGCAGGATAAATATTTTTCTATGAAACAGTTTTATTCTGGTAGGACTGCCTTTCTGTCACAGTATGATGCACAGTAAGAATGTACTGTTAGAATGAACAACATCTCAATAGTTTCCAGAGTTGTTACATGTTGAAACGACACTATTTTGGTGTTAAATAAAATGGACTGTTAAGTTGATGTCACCTGTTTCTTTTAATTTTGTTACTATGACTAGGGAATTTAGATATTCTGTAAATACACATGTGTGTATTTGTTAGGGAAATTACTAAAACTATAGTACAATGATATAACTAAAAAGCCAAATAAAGGAGATAAATTGGAGTACTAAAAAGTATCCATTTTGTCTAAAATAACCAGGAAGAAGGAGGCAGCAAAGGAACAGATGGATAAACGGAGTAAATGAGAACCTAAATACCAATACTAGACTTAAACATGACCTACCCAATAACCAGCTTAGATATAAGTGAACAAAAGTGAGACCTAACTGAATGCCATCCACAAGAGTGATGGTCTAAGTGCAAAGACCCAGACTGAGGGTGAAGGGCAGAAGACACACCAGGTTGAGAGTCCCTTGCAGAGCTGCAGGTCTCCAGAACCAGCAGATGAAATAGATCTTGAGGGAAAGCAATGTTACCAGAGGTGAAGAAGGGTACTGCAGTGTAGGCTGTCAGGAAAATACAAGTCTGATATGTGTAGATTCTTCAAATGCATAAAGCCAAAAAGGGCACAGCAAAGTGATACACAGAAAAATCTAGAACAATACTGGGGTTATTTATCATTGTCTTCTCTATTATTAATAGAAAAAAGTATAGTAATTCAACTTCACAAACAGTAATAAAAGTAACAGAGGAGGAGGAAGGATGGAGCTTGCAGATCAGGATATTCTCAAAGGTCATTGGCTGTTCTTGTTTAACAACTCCAAGGAGCTATTCTGTTAGGGTGATATAAGTTGTTTCATTCTCTGTGATACCAGGCTGATACTAAACCTATATGATCAGTTAATATTCTAATCTCTCTCTGTACTCTGTTAACTACATTTGAACCAATTATATTGGGGAAAACAGTTTAAAGAAAACCAATCTTGTCATTGCTATTAGTGGTTTGAATTCTATTTTCCTGATTAATGTCTCTCTATATAAACATACATATATAAAATAATTTATAAATATATTTCCTCAATATTTTAATTTTTTTTTCTAAAATGACTTAGAGCTCTTTTTTATATTAGTATATAATGATAGAGCTATCTTTTAAACAGTTTCATAATATTCCTAGTGTGGCTGTCTTATAATGTAATTGGCCATTTATGCATAATGGGACAATTAGGTTATTTCTAGATTTTCGCAATAATTAGCAATGTTATAATGAAAACATGTTCCCTGCTTTTTCTCAAAGGAATATGCATTTTCCCCAGGGTTGGCTCTGATGAGGTGGAAGGATATAGGTGGCTTAAAGTTTCTAGGTATAACCATTTTCCCCCACAAACTACTTTAACATTTTGCCTGTCTCTAAATAGAGTACAACAAGAGTAGCATCAATGTTTTCTCGATCACATAATGAAGCTGGGCATTTTTTTTTTATGTATTTGCCGTCCCTTTTCTGCAAATTACTTGTTCATATCTCTTGCTCACTTTTCTAGTGGGCTGTTTACCTTTTTCTTATTCATTTGAGGGAGTTTTAAAATATGCAGATTCATACAGGAAACCTTTGCCATGTATGTGGCAAATATTGTCTCCTTGCCCATCTCTTGTCCTTGTTCATCAGAAATTTCTTGCTGCTGGTGGTGTCATTACCCTAGATATCCAGCTCTATCTTCCCACAACTCTCACAGATGTTTCTGTGTCCACACCTGGGTTTCTTTGGGCACTACTTGCTCCTTTGGACTATGTGTCAAAGGCAAATGCTGGCTGAGGTGAGACAGGGTTTCTGCAGTGAGTAATATTTTAATCAGAACCACTGGCTTGTTTCCATCCTGCTGACATCTGCTGCTTGCTGGCTGGTGGGTAACATTTATCACTGAAAGTGATGGCCACAGATCCCCTTCCCTGCTCTGGGAGGGGTGCATGGGCAATGTCCCCAGTTCAGTGTGGCATCCTTAAGCCCTAGCAGATGCTGGCTCTGTGGCCTCCACACAAACCAGAGACTGTGTTTTCTTTGCATGTTCTATGCCAAATGGGTCTTTTCAGAAGAAAACGTGTTAGGACTTGGAACCTTGGGATATCATTTTCGGCTATTGGCAGAGGCCTCTGAATTGTGAAGCTTTGAGACAAAGTGGTCTTCCTATAAAGATCTTTAAATGGGGGCCCGCTCGGCAATGCAAATGCACATAAAACAACTGTTTGTTCAAATAGAAAGCTGGGAACCATCACAGAATCTCAAATATGCTTCTCAAAAATTTTATATGCAAGAAATTCATGAACATTTACATTCTCATGATAAAAGCTGCAGTAATCTGGGAGAGGCGATGTCTTGCTGCTTTCCTGACTGCCAGCCCTGCGCCTGTCTCCAGGGGCCATCTCGGGTCAGAGCTGAGCTGCATATTCCAGAGTTCAGGTGCCTGTGGCTCTGTAGCTTCAGTTTCCCGCTTGTGGCTCTGTAGGCCCTTCATGACCATCAGGGTATGGGTTAGCCAGCGGGGCAGCCAGCCCCGAGTGTCTTGTCCTGTAGCATGCTCAATGTGGAGAGAAGCAGGGTGGCAAGGGACACAGAAGATTCAGCTGAGAAGAGAAGTGGGATGGTGAGGGCCCCTTGGAGTAGATGATGTTCAAAGTAACCCCTTTCCCATGGATAGGAAGTGGTCCAGTCAGCTGGCCCTAGGCCTCATAAAAGACATGCATGTCTTAACCTCTCAGTACCAGTGGGTATTGTCTGTTATGGAGAGAATGGTTACTGGGAAGGATGCTAAATGCAATCACAAGTGTCCATAGGGACCACTGCTGGAAGAAAGGCAGTGTGGCACTGAAGAAAAGCACTGTGCTGTGTGGGGCTGGGAGAGGACCAAGACTCAGGGGGGCAGAGACTGCTGCCCCAGAACCTGGAGAAGGTGAGAAAATGGACTCTCTCCAGAACCCCCAGAGCCAGCAGGGCCCTGCTGTGCCTTGGTTTCTGCCCAGTGCAACCATGTTTGGCCTTGGTCTTCAGATTGTAAGAAAGTACACTGGTGTTGTTTTAAGCCACCAGTGTGTCGTGCTTGCTATAGCAGCAAGTGGAAACTAACGGTAGTGGGTCAGAGCAGAGACAAGACACTTTCATCTTAGGAAGAGGGGAAAACCTTGTAAGTTTGGCAGGAGAGAAGGATCTGATCTCTATGACATATGGGCACCAAGTAGAGGGATAAAATAGAAAGTAGAGGGATAAAACAGAAAGGAACTGGAGACATAAGCAAGGGCCAGATCCATGGAGCCTGGCAGGCATTCTCAGGGATCTGACTATACTCTGAAAAGAATAGGGAGCCAGAGAAGGCTTTTGAGCAGGAGCAGACAGTTTGATTTTGAAGAGATCACCACCAAACCCTCCTTTTTGCTCTTAGAAAAGAAGAAACAGAATTTGGCTGCTTAGATGGGAATTCTTAGTCTTTCTACCTTTTAATTCCCATCACTCTCAATGCTCTTCCTTCCTATCTAAAGCTGAGTTCTGTGTCTGTCCCAAAAGGAACTGAGCTCTGCTCTGACAAATCTAGACAGCCAAGGCTGCAGGCAGATCATTCCTTCCTGAACTTCTGCATGGCTGTTTGAGTGGCAGCAAGAGGAAGGTGCTTACCTAAGCTGGCTGTGGCCCCAGAGTAGGCTAGAAAGAGAGCATGAAGTTGAAAGCACTTTAGTTCATCTAATCCAGACCAATGATGTCCCCAGGCCAGCTGCTGATGGAGGACAAGAGGGCAGAGAGACAAGTCCCCATTCCCAGGGCCCAGAGGGTGGCAATCTATCACTGGTGCTCAGACTCTCTTTCAGGGCTGGGGTCATTAATAGAAAAAGCACTTCAGGTATCACTGTTCTGTATGGATTACAGTCCCCCCCCCAGCAAATTTCTAAATCTCTAAAATGATTAAAGCAGAAAGTCGCCAAATCACTCAGTAGGGTAGAAAATAAAGATAGCCTTCAGGGCTTTGTAAAGGAACAAAAATACACCTGAGCAGGAGGCTTGTCAAAGTGGTATGAGACTTTTTCTTCTCCCTTTAACAGTGGCTATCAACTGGCAGACACAGGACTGTAGGAGGCAGGAGGGTTTATCTCTCTAAAGGAGGTAGGACTCCAACTGAGCAAGCTAGGCTGGTTCTGATAAGGAGGAGTCAATGGGCTTCCTATGCCTTCAAACTGCTCCATCCCATTTTGCCTTGGGTCACCATATCCCTTGTAAAAAGTCACTGGGGACAGTGTTGAATAGACACCAGCATGCTGGGGCCATTTCAGAGAGCAGTAGCCCAGTAGATTCTACTGGGTTCATCATCATTGTGGTGGGCAGAGATCCTCTGCACACACAGAGTCATTCTGCCATCTTCTCCATGTTGATTTTTCTTGGGGATCCACCCTTTCCCCACTCTTATTGAGAGTAGTGTGGCAGACTGGCCTCGTCACCTCTAGTTCTTGTTTGTGTGACTTAGACTAAAGCCAGTCCATTGCCAGGTTTAGAATTGTGTTCAAGGACTGAGAAGTGACTCAAAGTGACCCAAATAGGACCACCCTGAATTTTTGCTAAAACTATTGGAAAATAAGCTTGTTTCTTCTTCTGAGTTACTGTGAGGATTGAATGTGCATTTGGAGTAGCCAGGGACCGTCTTCGTCAATGAGAGTGCCTGGCTGGGAAGAGATCCAGGATTCAAGGAAGATAAACCAAGAAGTGAGGGTCCAGATGCCAGATGAGTTCAAGTGAGCACAGGGTCTAGCTGTGCTAGTTGTAGAATATTCTTAATGCCCCTCTCTTCTATAAATCAGTTAGTTGGGCTTTAATTGCTTTCAACTAATGGAAATAATTCTGCATTTATCATCACACTGTTGTTGAGTAATTACTATGTCACAGTTTGTACTAAGCACTTTGGTTGTGAAGAAAGATAAAGGATGTCAAGATTTGGAGGAACCTTCATCCTATCTAGCTTAGGTGTTCTTGCCTGGTGGTACCCATGGGCTCCATTGTCTGTATTTGTTTCAGAGGGTCTTTAGACTCTGGCTTTTATGTAAAACATGAGCACCAACTTCTCTCCTGGCAAGAAGGTTCATAACCCTTATCAGATCCCCAAGTAGCTTGTGGCCTTCGATCCTTTCTGTAGACCACCTTGCCCAAGCTTTGCACCACTATAAGAAGACGCTCCTCTGAGGGAGCTCAGGGCGCTTATGCACTGCTTCTGAAGATGAAGCATGTGGTCCTATGGATCTGAGTGTACCATTCTCACAAAGCTTTCCCAAATGTAAATGAAGGGACTGCTGTCCATCTCTACTTTGTGGTGTCTCACATCCCCACTTTTCCGAGCCTCCATTTTTTTAATGAAAAATAAGAGATTTGGGCTGGGGATGTGGCTCGAGCGGTAGCGCGCTCGCCTGGCATGCGTGCGGCCCGGGTTCGATCCTCAACACCACATACCAACAAAGATGTTGTGTCCGCCGAGAACTAAAAAATAAATATTAAAATTCTCTCTCTCTCTCTCTCTCTCTCTCTCTCTCTCTCTCTCTCTCCTCTCTCACTCTCTCTTTAAAAAAAAAAAAAGAAAAATAAGAGATTTAATCTGGTCATCTTGCGTGCATTACAAGCAGTCTTGAGGATGAGCAGTGTTACCAATTGATTTAATCTTCATAACAACCTTATACTGACTTTTCTGTATGAGAAAAACCAAAGGCACAAAATGGTTAATAGGCCCATTAATATAACACAGCTACTGAATAAAACACTATAACACAGTTCTATGTGGTAGAGTTCGGGATTCAACCTAAAGAATCTGAATTAGAAGGAATTCATGATGAGACAATAAAGGTCACTTTTTTACATGGTATATAATTGAAATTCCTTCCCTCAGTATTTGTGGATTTATATCACATGCTATTTACAAAATTACATACAAGAGGAAGTGAGGGGAAAGGGAAAAATAATACAAGGGGGAGAAATGAATTACAGTAGATGGGGTAGAGAGAGAAGAGGGGAGGGGAGGGGAGGGGAGGGGGGATAGTAGAGGATAGGAAAGGCAGCAGAATACAACAGACACTAGAATGGCAATATGTAAATCAATGGAAGTGTAACTGATGTGATTCTGCAATCTGTATGCGGGGTAAAAATGGGAGTTCATAACCCACTTGAATCAAAGTGTGAAATATGATATGTCAAGAACTATGTAATGCTTTGAACAACCAACAATAATAAAAAAAGATAAATAAAAAATTAAATTAAAAAAATTTATTATAGAAATTTTCAAATACATATGAAAATAGAAGTTTCTTGTACTTATTATTCTGCTTAATAATATTCTACCCTTGTCTAAACTTTTTTATCTACATCATCACAAATACTCTTCAAAAATAAGATTATTTTAAAGAAAATAAAAATATTATAGTACCTCATTCCTAAAAGAGGAAGGATCTTTAAGAAATATATAACCATGACACCATTATCCCATTGAAAAAATTTCTTAATATAAAATATGATTCACTCACATGTGCTTTATCCTGTATAGAGGCCTTTTCAAGTCTTAAAACCAAATATGGAGTTAGCATAGTTAGTAAATTTATGAAAAATATATTGAAAGTGTATTTTTGTAAGTTATTACTTCTGGTGCCTGTCCTTGTGCTTGACAGGAACAAGTTATTGACAAAATTTGTATTGACTTTAATTCCTTCCTTTAAACTGTGAAACAAAGATATATACATATTGATTTTCCTTCTGTCCTAATGGCCCTGTTCAATATGTAAAGTCATATTTCATATATTTTAATACTACAGGCTACCTTCCATCCATTATTGTAAGTATAAATAACATTAAATTGACTATTTTTCTGATACTCACCTTAAGGATTTATTCACATCACTATGAACACCTCTACTTTTATTGGAAATATATATATCCACCATCATTTATTCCTCTGATGATTTCCTTCCATTCTATTTCACCTTTCTGAATACTGAAACTCTGTATCTCTTTCTTCTTTAAAAATAGTCTGGAGGAAACTTACTTCTTTAGCAAAAATGACATATTATTACATCCCAAGTTTTGGAAAGAGTCCGTCTTGAACAATGAAATGACAGGCATGCCGAACTAAAAGTCACCCATTCTCATTTAGTCAAAGGGAGCTTCTGGGTTACCCAGAGACAAGGCACTATAAATATTAGCTCAGTGCACAGTGGTAGCTACAAAGAAAATTTAATTTGGGGGACCACTATAGTAATTTGTAAACTTTCTTACTATTTATTACTACTATTCTAAAACATTATCCATAAGTAATGAGATTTTTTAAATTTCTTTTTTTGTGTGTGTTGTTGTAGTTGGACAGGGCCTCGCACTTGCTAGGCAAGTGCTCTACCACTAATCCACAACCCCAGCCCCAGTAATGAGATTTTAAGCAACTTCTTTTGCTGCCTCTTTGCATGTAATAAGCATACTTTATTACCAGAAACAATTAATATGATGCTTTCATACACCTTTTGTAATTTATAGAATTATATCCTTATTATAGATTTCAGGAGTTATATCCATTCTATGTATTGTATTGCTCAGGACATATGCAATATCCTTTATAAAATTATTACAATAATTATTACTCATGCTAGTGGGGAAAAAAAGGTCCAAACTACAGCACCAATACAATGCTCCCAGGATAACATATACAATTAAAATATAAGAATATACTGTCAAAACAAGAACATTTATCCAAAGTATTTAAAAAAAAATAAAAGCACAGATTTCAGCATAACAAGTATTCATGTATATTCAGTGTTAATCCTTGTATGTATATTTAAGTTAATGTTGGATCACTGATAAGAACTCAAATAGTTGCATATGCATAAAAGATCTTGAAGTATATTTTCCAAACTGAGATGTTTCCTGTGGACAGTAAAAGGAACTGGGTTGAGTACAGTAGTCAAGGGTCTTATTTATCCTCGCTATTCTAAAAATTTAAAGGTTTGGGTAAGGATATAATAATATCTTGATTCTTATATATATTCTATATTTGTCAAAACCCAAAGTATGTAAACTAAAAAGAGTAATTTTCTGGAAGCAGTGGCACACACTAATAATTCCAGCTACTCAGGAGGCTGAGGCAGGAGGATTTCAAGTTTGAGGCCAACCTGGGTAATTTAGACCCTGTCTCAAAATAAAACATAAATATCACCAAGGATGTAGCTCAGTCATAAAACACCCTTACTAAAATCAAACAAACACATAGGATATATTTTACTGTATGCAAATAACAGGATTAAAAATTTGAGTAGTATTTTTAAATAAATGGAAGAGGATATAGAATGTTTTAGACACGTGGTATTTTAAATCATAGAACATTTAATGCTAAAATTTTTATTAAAACTCTTACCATCTATTTACCAAAATATCCTTTGATCATATTAAGATAGACTGGCTGATACAAAAACTTGAAAATGTTTCTTTATTGACTGTTCTTTTTTGCTCAGCATGAGATGATCTCATATTCAGATCTATGTACAACTTGTGAGAACAAAAATTTCATGAGAATAAAAGCACATTGTCCTATTATCAGACTACCATATTTCAATTCTTGAACAGTTCAATCTACTAAATCAAATAGGGTACTTATGTCCTGCATTTTCCTCTGGTAGCACAGGCATAGACATTTAAATCCCCACATCAGGATTACTTAAAATTTTCTCCATGTAATAATCTCTGATGCCTCAAATGAGTACACAGTGAGTTTCTTGGTTTCCTCATAAAGACACATAAATTGTGATAAGTAAATTACATGCTCAAGGCATCTAAAAATTTAGTATCAGATGTAACATATCATTAGCAAACATGCTCAATTCTTCATTCAATACCATTTGCCTGTCTCAGAGTTCACCCTTGGCTCTGGTGACCGATTGCCTATATATCAGTGATATTAGCTTCCTACCTAAAGCAACTGAGTTTCTCAGCCTGAGAGCTTCGGCCAGATTGTTCACCATCAAAGCAGGATGGCCAGTAATGTTGATAAATTAACTCACTTAAGAAGCAACCTCATGGGCTGAGGTCGTGGCTCAGTGGCAGAGCGCTTGCCCCTCACATGTGAGGCATTGGGTTCGATCAACAGCAGCACATAAAAATAAATAAACAAAATAAAAATATTGTGTCCATCCATAACTAAAAAAAATAAATTAAAAATAATTTTTTTAAAAAAGCAACCTCCAAAAAGAGAAGTTGAGACTAGTTAAAATAAAGTTTCTAACCTTTTAAGAGACAATTCTGAGGGGCTGGGGATGTGGCTCAAGCGGTAGCGCGCTCGCCTGGCATGCGTGCGGCCCGGGTTCGATCCTCAGCACCACATACCAACAAAGATGTTGTGTCTGCCGATAACTAAAAAATAAATATTAAAAAATTCTTTCTCTCTCTCTCTCTCTCTCTCTCCCCTCTCTCACACTCTCTCTTTAAAAAAAAAAAAAGAGACAATTCTGAGATGTTTTCAACATGCATAGTTAATTGGATAGTCTACAAGGAAATTGGATTATCCATGAGTTCATTGCCCCCTCATTCATCCTATGTTACAAGTTCTTTTCTTTTCCCTGTCCTACTCCTTCACCATACTTTCTAGGACCACTCCCTCTCCCCACCAAACAGAGAAACAAAACTCAGATCCTGTCTCAGTTGAATTCAAGCTAAGATAATGCACATAGGCACCCTATATTCAAAAGAAAGACTTAGACCACTGCTGGGTTTCTGCAGATAAAGAGATGAAGAAGCTGGTATTTGGAAGTCAGTCTTGCTTGTGTTGAAATAGCAAGGTCCAACGGGATGTAGATGACCCATTAACTGTTCTGCTACAAGCACAGGTGGAATGAGACCAGTGATTAGAAGTATCAGGCCATCTAGCAATATTTTAATTAACTTTTAGTTGAATCATAATAACCATTTTCACATTAAGAAAATTAGAAGTAAAACACCTCTCATTGTCAATGTTATAACTACACATCTACAATTGACATGTTTCCATTTTCCTATATTTATTTCACATACATTAGAACATTTCTGACATTGGTCTCTTTTCTTTGAAATAGATTCCAAACCAGGTGAATTGTTTTTCTACTCAATTTCTGAACCAAAATAAACAAGAAATCATAGACTCTTGAAATTGGAAAGGATGTTAGAGGAAAATTGTTTCAATTCTTTTACATAAATATCCAATATAATATGAACAAAAATGTATGTATCATTCCATAACCTAAGTTTTTGAGAATAACATGGTCATAATACCTAAAAAACTGTTATCAATTGCCTTAGCACTTTTTGTTTCTGTTCTTGATTCTTACAATAAATCTCGTATCTTCTTGAATATTAAATGAGTGGCACAAAAGAATGTACACAGTCCCCTTTTTTGTCTAATGATAAATGTGTGAATTAATGTGTTACTCATGAGTTCTAAGAAAATTTAAAGTACCATATAGATGATGTTATGATGATTAATATCAGTTCTTAATGATAATTATTAATATTATTTATTGTAGCCTGACATCTCTGACATCTATAAGTGGAAAAGTGGAGCGAGTTAGGAGGAATATCTTATTTATTTTCTTTAAATAAAATTCAGTATGACTCAAACACCCTTCAATTCAGTTCAGTTTTAGTCGTTATTAAGGCCTCCTTACATAGCTCACAAGCTTCAGCTAGGACCTTTAATCCACTTTCCTCACATGCTAGTAACTGACAGGACATTTGGAAACCACGCCTGAAGGAACACTTGATGTTATACAGCCTTTTATTTATTTATTTCCATACAC
Source organism: Spermophilus citellus (assembly GCF_964194105.1). NCBI lineage: Eukaryota > Metazoa > Chordata > Mammalia > Rodentia > Sciuridae > Spermophilus > Spermophilus citellus. The sequence goes on from NC_138196.1 coordinate 4,317,218, forward strand.
TTTGGACCTTGGAATACATGGTGACTAGGAATTTAGATGCTTGCCCTCGGACTCTCTTTGTTCTCCTAGAAATTCCTACCAGGAGTCAGAGCCATCACGTGGAATGGCTTCAGATTTGTAGACCATCGATGCTCCTTTCCTCTACCACCAGAGGCAGTGAACTACAGGGTAGTGAACTGAGGGTCTCCAGTGCTTTGAAGAACTGCAGTCTCAGTCTTAGGGTACATTTTTGTTTGTTGTTTGTTTGTTTGCCTCCACCCCTATTTTCCCAACTAGTATTAACCTCACAGGAAAGCAGACCATAGAAAACAAAAGCCATAGAGCAAAGTAACTACAGGTGATTCCTGCTTTTATCCCAGTAATAAAACCCTTCCTGGGACAAGGTAAACTAAACAATTGGATTCCTTGGGAAGCAGTAAGGGAAAACACAAATTGTTAACTCATTCATAAACTAACTGCTGCCTGGCAGATTCCATAGGAAGTAGACCCTAAGGTCCTGGATAATTGTTAAGGATTGCTCTCAGGATTAACAGCTATGAGAAAGGAAGGAATCAGAATTAGGCAAAGGAAGAAACTGGGAATTCACAAATTCCACAAAAGACTGGAAACTTGGGTATCCCTTCATATTTGACCTCAGTTTGACAGAAGGGACTGGACCTCTATACACCTTCACTGGTTAGTTGTTATATGCAGGTTTTTTCTAATAAGGGGGCCAAGAGCTTGGGCAAAGCAGCTCTTTCCAGTCACAGGTAACTCTTAGGAAGAACTAACAGGAATACTATCAGTAGGCAGCACTCGCAGAAACAGGGATTTGAGTGGCACAACAGGGTGCTCACTCCAGTTCATTGACTTCTTTATGTACGTTCTCTGAGAAGCAGCAGGATTCTGGCAGGACTCTTTTCTTGGGGAAATGTCTAAAAGAGAGGTCAGTGACATAAACAATAATCCCTGCAACTGCCGCTCTTGGTGATACAACTAATACTTTTCTTCTCTTTTTATAATCCATTTTAAATTTCCTTCACTTTTAATGTTTTGCTGTTCCAGGTGACTGACTTGGTGGAATAATTGAGCCGTCTTTGCTGAGATCTGAGTCCTTGTCCTGTCCCCCAAATCCTAACTTTTCCATTAAACTTCAAAGTTGAACAAAGAGTACCAAGAGATGTCCAAATGTTTATTACTAATGCCAAAACTCACTTCCTGTTCTCCTGGAGGAACAGAATACCTGCTTCCTCCTGGTGATCAGAATTAATTATCTTTGCCAGCCTGGCGATTCTTGCTTCTGTCCACTGATCCCTTGGCACAAAGAGCCCAAAGTGTGAGGAGAGCCACTATATCTAATCTCATGGAACTCTTATGTGACCTCGTTTAAGAACTAAGATTTTTAACCCTATAAATCTCAGGCCTTGAGGATGTGGAGAAAAGGGTACACTTGTACATTGCTGGTGGGACTGCAAATTGGTGCGGCCAATTTGGAAAGCAGTTTGGAGATTCCTGGGAAAGCTGGGAATGGAACCACCATTTGACCCTGCTATTGCCCTTCTCGGACTATTCCCTAAAGACCTTAAAGAGCATGCTACAGGGACACTGCCACATCGATGTTCATAGCAGCACAATTCACAATAGCTAGACTGTGGAACCAACCCAGATGCCCTTCGATAGATGAATGGATAAAAAAAATGTGGCATCTATACACAATGGAGTACTATGCAGCAATAAAAAATGACAAAATCATAGAATTTTCAGGGAAACGGATGGCACTAGAGCAGATTATGCTTAGTGAAGCTAGCTAAACCCTAAAAAACAAATACCAAATGTCTTCTTTGATATAATGAGAGCAACTATGAACAGAGCAGGGAGGAAGAGTAGGAAGAAAAGATTAACATTAAACAGAGACTGGAGATGAGAGGGAAAGGGAGAAAAAAGGGAAATTGCATGGAAATGAAGGGAGACCCTTATTGCTAAACAAAATTACATATAAGAGGTTGTGAGGGGAATGGGAAAATAAACAAAGAGAAATGAATTACAGTAGATGGGGTAGAGAGAGAAGTTGGGAGGGGAGGGGAGGGGGGATAGGAAAGGTAGCAGAATACAACAGTTACTATTAGGGTATTATGTAAAATTGTGGATGTGTAACCGACGTGATTCTGCAATCTACATTTGGGGTAAAATTGGGGGTTCATAACCCACTTCAATCTAATGTATGTAATATGATATGTCAAGAGCTTTGTAATGTTGTGAACAACCAATAAAAAAAAATAAAAAAAAATAAATCTCAGGCCTGTGAAACTTTTATCCATAAACAGATATTGAAAGAGTTATAGGCATATAATTGTGTGTATTTATGTAAACAAGCATCAATATGTAAATGTAGATCTTATATAAGCAGATTATGGATATTAAGTGTGCTCTCCAATGTAATGCCAAGATTGTATGCCTTGTGTCTACTCATGTGAAAACATCAGACAGACATATATTGAGGGTCAACTTACAGTGTGAGTGCCCTGTACTCTTTAGAATTTCCATAGAAATGAGAAATAGGGAATGAGTGATGATCTTGAAGGAGTCCAATGAGCCGTGGCAGCTATATGCAGCCTATATTCTTAAGAACTAGAAAGGTTAATGAGGTATTGTAAAGAAATGTAACAAACTTTGAGTTGCATCTAGGAGCTGGATAGTAGTGTTGCTATCAACATAAATTTTCTGAATGGAAAGGCTATATGGCGATCATGTATAAAGCCTCTTTGCTTTTGAGGACAGACTGGAGCTTCTGGAGGTAATAAAGCATTCTGTTAGAAGAAAGACTACATATACAAAGAGAGAAAGAGAGGGTGATGAAACAAATGTGGTACAACATTAATAATGGGGGAATCTGGGTAAAGAATATTGGGGAGTTACTTTTACTATACTTGCAATTTTTCTGTATATTCACATTATTTCAAAATTAAAAAGATAGAATTGCAAATAAGGCTTTTTAAACCTAATATGTAGCATTTTATCAGAAAAATCTTTAACTTTGAACCTCTCAGTTCAAATATGCTACACTGAACTAAAAGATTACTGTATAATTTTTGATACAGAGGTAAACCTAATGAGATATAAAAAGATCACTCTGTGTAATTGCTGAGAACTGAAATCTCTCAGCTAATAGTACTTTGGCTAAATCAATATGGCCACTGGCCATTTTCCAATACTTAACACAAAAAGGCCAAATGGCTGAAAGGAAAAGACAAAGCAAAGCATTACAAAAAAAAATTCTACATACACTCCTGATGACTTTCTTTGAAATCAAAATGTTCCTAATTTTAAAGTTTCCTCACTTTCTTTTCCTACTTTCCTCTTTATTACTTTTGTGCAAAGACCATTTTCTTTTTCTTTATGTTTTACAAGTTTCTATGGGAAAGAGCTCTGTGATATTATACACTTATAGTTGTGAAATAGCTTTTCTTGATTCTTTTGTTTACTCTCAAATATGAGTCACTAATGTTTCCCAACAGTTCTTGGGAAATAGAGGCCTTGTTAATGTCACAAGCTGTCTGTTCCTGAAAATCAACACATGAGGAAACCAGAATGAGTCCAACTGGAATTTAACAAACATATCTTTCCAACCAATGGTAATTAGTGAATGTTTCATAAGAATTATCATGTATTTTTTTTTTCTTTTGTAAGAGTCTGTGTAAGTCCTACTGAAGAAAAAAAAATTCTGATTCACCTGTCATCCCTACTGAACAAACTCTTTTAAAAATACAGACTCATTCAAAGGGAAATGAGTTTCTCACTTAGAACCTCTCAAAACTGCATTTTATTAACTGTTATTTTATTTATTTTATTTTTTTTAAAGAGAAAGTGATAGAGGGGGAGAGAGAGAGAGAGAATTTTTTTTAATATTTATTTTTTTTTTAGTTATTGGCGGACACAACATCTTTGTTGGTATGTGGTGCTGAGGATCTAACCCGGGCCGCACGCACGCCAGACGAGCGCGCTACCGCTTGAGCCACATCCCCAGCCCTATTTTATTTTTTTTAATTAACTGTTATTTTAATGTGTTTAGTTGCAGAGTCTATTTTAAAGCCCAAATAATTATGCTTGCAGAATGCATGCTTCTTCTATTGGAATATGTATCTTTGTCAATTTTCTTCACAACTAGTTTTCTATTTTATTGGCTTCTACTATATTGTTCAATTTATCTATTAAAGGCTTTTTGTATCCTAATACCTGGCTTCCTTGCACTTTCCTTTTCTCCATCTTTTATTTCATTTGCCAGTTGGGTAAGGAAATCAACTCCTCTATTTTGTATTGGTGCATAAAATTGCAGACCACAGATACTCAGTAGTTTTACTCTAGCCCTCACTCTGGCAGGGAAAAGGGAGAGAAGTTGGAAGTAAGAAAATGTGAAAGCAAATGATCCTTCTCCTTCCCACCATGATCCCATAGTACTATGCTCTGCCTTGTTTTTTCTTCTCTGTTTTGTCTCTGTGTAGCATGTCCTTTAAGAAAAGGGAATGAGGATTGTCCGTGTGTGTGTGTGTGTGTGTGTGTGTGTGTGTGTTGGGGGATGTTCATTTTTTTTTGAGAAACAAAAAACAACAGGAAAAAATGGTCTGTATTTTTTTAACCTAATAAAATTGTGTGATGACCATTTGGAAAGCACTGAGCTAGAAGAGAGTTGGGGTTTATCTTTTGCATATCCTCTTTTCTGAGGCTGTTAAATCACATGCTCCATGAGAGGACTCATGCTTAGGACCTCCATTTTGTAGGCATAATCCTGGTTTATTTTATTTGAAAAAAATAGAATGCCTTCTTTGAAATTTGTGGAATGCATACATTATTTTCCTAATTCTTTTTTTTTCCCCAAACTTTTCTTCAAACAGATATGTGATCCTAACTCTTTGAGTGAGTATCAGGGAGGGGTAAGGTTTCCGCATCAGAAGTAAGGAATTGGTATAGAAGATAACAGTCACGATAAGGGGACAGAGTTGACACTACAGGCTCTACATTTTTGTAGCAACCCTGTCCTTACAGATATGTGATACCGATATGCATTGCTCCCTCTCTTCAGATACTACAAAGTGAGGTCCTAAGGGATTAAGTAACTTGTCAAGGAGGCTCTTTCTTTTCCCTCTGCTGAGATGTGTCAGTCTCAGTTCTCATGGCTGTCAATTCTTCATTCATTGTTCGGTTTCCAGTTCAAATGCCACAGGATCTTTGATTATTCTCCTCAATAATCCCACTGCCCACTAAACTCAGTAGTCATTATCACATTACTCTTCTGTATTTCCTTCCTAGCATATATCACTTGTGACATTTTTTGTGAGTTCCAAGAGAGAAAGAAACATTTCTGTCCCCTTTACTTTTTTTTCCCCAACTGCTTACCCTATGTATCACATAAATAATTTTGGATGAATAGATTTTCAAACAGACTTCCAGCCTATCCTAGTTTGGAAGGCAGAAGAAGCCCTTAGGAGTTTGAGAGCAACTATCTCAACAGTCTTCCTTTAGTTGCTCTGAAGACGTTTTTTCTGCTTAAACGGTGAGGACCCACATTCTGACAACAGCTTGAACACATTTTGGACAGTGTTTCAGACCAATTGATGATTCTGAGATATGTTGGCCTTCACACTGCAAATGGACTCTCAGCAAAAACTATCTTCTCAAATTATTGCTTAAGAAACAACGTTTAATCTCTCATGACCTTGATATTAAGTAATTTTCTATTGGTATTGTTGCCAGTTAGCCAATGCACAACATCAAAGTAATATTTTTATGGAAATTATGATCAAAAGATACTGTCTATGGCTGCAAAAATAATTTATCTTAGAGCTGGGGCTGGGGCTGGGGCTAGGGCTCAGTGGTAGAACACTCGCCTGGCATGCTTGTGGCACTGGGTTCGATCCTCAGCAGCACATAAAAATAAAATAAAAGTATTGTGTCCACCAACAACTAAAGATAAACATATTTTTAAAATAATAATTTATCTTGGTAATATGCTGATCTGATAAGGAAAGAGCTGATGTTTGATTTCATGACAATTACAGTGAAAACTGCTGAACTAAACAATATCTCTCTCTACCCTAGTGGATCATTATCAAAATTGTCACTTAAATAAAGATAGTTGGAACAGATATGAGGTTTCCCTTTATATTTTCCCTCAACCTCCTCTTTACATCATTTTTAAGTACCCAGGATTCACTTTTCACTCACGGATTTTAAATGGACTCATTACTGCGTCTTGGTATCCTGTCTCCATGTGTTTATAAAGGATTTTTTGTTTGGGGATTTTTGGGGTGTTTTTAGTTTTTGCTTTTTTTTTAATCCCCATTATTTTTAAGTAAAGCAATGAGCAAACGGAATAAAACTAGTCCTCTAATATTTCTCACTTTATGCCAACAAATCATATATTTCTCTCATCATAATTTTTTGACATTATTGCTTTATGTGTGACTTTCCTTTAGTCTGTAAATACATAAACATCTCTTGTTCTGGGAAACTATCTTTTTATTATGTCTGTTTTATTATCTGTTAGCTGAAAGGTATAAAAGCTAGATCTCTGGGGATCTTAAAAAGATGCCATGGACATTGAGTGGAAGAGCAACTAAAAATTGACTCAGAGAATTTCCTGATGAAATGGAATAAGATCTTGTTAGTAAGGAGCCTAATAATCTATTGGAAATAGAAGAACCGCAGGGCAAAATTTGAAACAAGAAAAAATACAGAAGAATTGTTAAAATATTTTTTTCTATTTAAAACGTTTTGTTTGTTTGTTTTTGTTGTTGTTTTCTTTGCCTAGATGTATACTGGCTTCATTAACAAGCTGTTTATTTCATTTTAATATTGGACTAAATTATTCATTCATTTCTCTCCCAGAAATTTTTTGACAGAATTTAAAGATCACTGGATAAAATATTGCTAGTGTGACATATACTCTTGTTCAATTAATTAATATTTATCATTTTATCTTGATATAAAAATAAAAATTTATTCCCAGTAAAATTTTATTAAATAATACATCAAAAGCCTTTATAAATTTAAGTAAAAGCTACTTTCTTCCATTATATATTTTGGTAATATTTGATAAATTATTCTCCATTTCTCCTACTTATGAGTTGTTAAAAAATTTATCTTGGTGGTTGCACATGGTGTCATTTTTCTTAAGTTGCTTTCAAATGTCATATTTTTCCTCTCTGCCATGGAAGGTAAAGGTTTAATTTTCTAGAAAGTAGTGGAATTTAGAGCTCTGCTTTTATTATTATCATGACTAATAAAAGATGGAAATAGCATAATTTTCTTATAACTAAATTTCTGTATTGATATCTGTCACAATGATTTGATGAAATGATTCAGGGAAATCTTTTTTCTATTAAAGAGAACTACTGTTATGGTTTTAATATGAGGTGCTCCCCCAAAGCTCCTGTGTTAATAATGGAATATTGAGAAGTAAAATAGTTACCTCTAAGTTGTTGAGGGTGTTTTGGTCACATTGGCTCAAAAGCTAACTAAAACAACTACATATAAAATTAACCTTTAGTTATTTTCAAATAATTTTTAATTAAATTATGATATGAGCTAATCTACAATAATGGGGCCAGGGAGAGGAAAAGTAGAAATAAAGTGGATTAGACAAAAGGAAATGAAGGGAAGGGAGGGGGAAATAGGAAAAGCAAAGTCAGTGGAATGAATCTTACATAATTTCCTATGCACATATATGAATAAACCATGGTAATCTCACCATTGTGTACATCCACAAGACAGTGATCCTAATAAGAATATATCATGCTTATATAATTATATCAAAATGGACTCTACTGTCATGTATATCTACAAACTCTAAAAGTTATCATATTATGCAATTTTAATCCTATGAATTACATTAATCTTACAAAATCATGACATCTTTGAAGTTTCCTGCTTTAAATTTTTTAGAATTAGTATTTTTATTACATAGATGAATTTGAAGTTTTGTAAATTTTTAAAAATTTTTTAAAACTGTGTCCTCTTTTGTTAAAGAAATTATAAGTAATGAGTCACTTCTTAAAATGTATATTAATAGATAATTTTTTTAGTAAAAGAAAAGTGATGTGAAAAAGGAAAATATCAGAAAGAGAAAATTTAACTGACAATCCTGCTGCATATTATATCACCTAGTTATATCAGAAACATCTTTTTTCTCCTCGAATCTAAAAACCTCAGAAAATTCAGTTGCAGGACAGATACATAAATTTGGGGGCATTCATACAATGTTAACAAAGAATATATGCTAGTGATATAGTCAACAACATGAAGACTTAAAAGCATTATGCCAGGAGAAGAAACTAGACACAAAAATTTACATATGATGTGATTCCACTTCTGTGTCATTCTAGAAAAGGCAAAGTTACAGAGTTTAGTGGCTGACAAAGGCTGGGATTAGCAGAAGAACTGGCTATAATGGAGCACAAGGGAACCTTTTAGAGTAAGGAAAATACTCTAACATTAAGTGCTAAGAAAGTATTAACTTTTTATGTAAATTATTCCTCAATGAACTTGCCCGCAATAAAGCGGTCAAGTCTGCTTATAGGAAAGTTTAAAATGCTTTCACGGATGAATCTGGAAGACATAATTCATTCAAAATTCATTGTTTTCTCGTGAATTATTTTTCTAATTTATTTTTAATTGACCCACGAAAACAAAAATTGTACATACTAATGGGTTACCCTGTAGTATTTCAATACATGTGTATTTAAATGTCATTTAATGTTTAAATCAGGTTAGAAGATGAATTTTCATAATGAACTATCTCATAAAATAAAAATTAACTTTCTTTATAATTGAAAAATAGCACCTTGAACAAATTTGGTCTTCTGTTAAATAGACAAAGTTAACTTTTAGAGCTAAAATAACAACCGGGAGGGACAAATGAAAGCACATTGAGCTAAATCTTCATCTTTTCTAAGAGAAAGTCAGTAGGCAATTTTTATAGTTGATATATAAAGAAATAGGATTATGAGAATATTATTCAAAAATGCTCATAGTACTTAAGTGTCACAGGAACTAAAGCCTAAAGTGACTTAAAATAGTATATTCATATAAATTGGGAAGATTGGAAAAGGACTGTTGCTTTTTATTATAACCTCTTTTGAATAGTATTTGGTTTTTCAACTGTGTGTATATATTACTTTGACAAGCAGCATGTTTTATAATTTAAAAATCATATCATGTCATTAGCTGACTACAATGAACTAGTCTTTGGCATCTCTGTGTCCCTTCGTGACTATTTGCCACTCTTTTTCTTATGACTCTCTGTTTAAGAGGCTCCTCTACATGGACTGTGTCCACAGGCTTCCTGGCCCTTAAGACATTGGTGACACTGGAGAGAAGGAAGAGAGTGAGGTCAGGCAGATCCCTTCAACAAAGTGCATAGGAATGACTGTGTTCCTCAGCAGAACACCAGTGCTCCTATCAACTGGCTTGGTGTACTCAATACCTTCTTTCCAGATTATGATAAGTAACTTCTTTCTTTTCTATTCACTCTAGGTGTAGTAATTCTTAAAGTTCCCTGCAACTAGCCCCAGGGTACTATATTATCATTGGTAATTTTTATGCCTTTGTGATTAGTTATTTAGTAAATCTTCCTTGAATGATACTAATTTGAGCATGCCATTATTTTCAGTTGGGTCGTAACTGATATACCATCCAAATAAGCATTCTCAGAAAAATGAGAAATAAGGGGGATGAGCAAAGGATTATAACAAGTAAAATGTAGATGGACTCTTGAATTAACAAATATAACTTATGCTGCGACACTTGTTTTGAGAGGGTAGGCAGTGACTCATTTACTTTTGTAGTATGTGTTTCTCTCTCTCTGTGCTTTCAGAAGTAACTTCAGGAAGGCAGAGTCTGATGTGGTTTTGTAAAAAAGACCAAAATGCATATGTTACTATGATCTCACATTCATAAAACCTGGACCTCAAGACACCATACCTTCCATGATCTTCTCTTCTCATATGTATCAAATACCATGTCTCTTTCAATGTGCAGTGAATATTGTTTCTCTTTCCATTCAGATTTCTTTTACTTGCTTTTTTATGTTAATATTCTGCCTTATTGAAATATTTTTCTTCTCATTCTCAATGGCTAATTGCTAAAGCCAAGTGTGACTCCAATAATGGCCTGTTAGGAAAGTAATGCCAGATAGTTACCAATATATACAGTCATAAAAACGAGTAGCATCAAAATGAGTGGCAGACTTGTTATGGACTGAATATAGCCGGCCAGTTTGCCCTTCAGATTTATTGGGGAAGCTCTAACTGGCAATGTGATGGTATTTGGAGGAGGGCTATTCAGAAGCAGTTAGGTTTAGATGATTAGGTCATAAGCGTAGTATCCTCATGATGAGAAAAGGAAAAGGAAAACAGAAAAATTTTTATTTCTCTGTGAATCTGAAAGGAATAGGTCATATGAGACTATAATAAGTAGATGCCTATAACAAACCAGGAAGAGGGTCCTTATAAACAAACACATTTGCTGGCACTTTGATCTTGGATTCCTGTTTCTATACCTGATATTCAGTCCATGTTATTATCATTGATCCACAAAATACTTCTTTCGTTTCATGTTGTTTTAGCCAGCTTTTAAGCTGCTGTGATAAAAGATATGATAAGAACAATTTTAGGAGGAAATGTATTTTGGGGTTCATGGTTTCAGCAGTCTCAGTCAATAGACAGCCAGCTCCATTCCTTGGGGCTTGAGGTAAGACATCACACCAGGAAGCAGAGACAGCTCTGCTTAACTAGCACAAAATATAAACACCAAAGGCATACCCCAGGGACCCACATCCTCTAGCCACACCCTACTTGCCTACAGTTACCACTAAATGAATCCCTATCAGGGGAGTAATTCACTGATTGGATTAAGGTTCTCATAACCCAATCATTTCACCTCTAAGCCTTCTTGTATTATCATACACATGAGCTTTGGGGATACCTCACATCTAAACCATAATACATGTATTTATTTATTCTTCTTAACCTTATTATCCTCTCATTTTGCAGGCCCCTATAGGCAAGCATTATGATATAATTTATTTTCTTAATTTAATAGATATGGAAAGTAAGGCTCAGAAAGATCACATAGTAAGTGATTAACAAAATTTGATTTTTCTCAGAACCCAAATCCATGTGGTGTATTCTCTCATCATTGTTTTGATCAATTTTTAAATTTTTTTTGTAGCTCTAGATGGACAACATGCCTTTATTTTATTTGGTTTCACTTTTATGTGGTACTAAGGAACTAACCCAGTGCCTCACATGTGCTAGACAAGTGCTCTGCCACTGAGCTCCAGCTCCAGCCCCTGTTTGATCAATTTTGACATCATAAATATGGAAGAAAATTTATGTACATTATCCTAGAGAATTTATAAAAATTTCAGTGTTAATTCAAACTCGAAAATGTAAGTCTTACTATTCCACGACATACTCTGAGTTGAAAAGATACACAAGCAAAATAAAAATTTTAATATTGAGTCAAGAAGTATCTTGAATATGTTTTATTTGGGAAAAAGAAAAGAATTATGGCATTCCTTTGAGAACTACCATTTGACTCCCATGATTGTGATTCAGACTACTAATGAGGTGGAAGTCTCTATCCTACTACTTACAGCATTTTCCATAAAAACTTGTGCATATTAATTTAGGACTAAGCATACTATTTCTCCAAGCTTTCTTTTCCTCCTACCATTTCATTGTTTGTGTAACAGGTCCCAATGAAATGGAAAAGGACAAAAATACAAAATTGTTATAGAATTTCTTTAAGAAATGACCAAATGAGATTCCTAAACATCACTTTCAGGAGTTCTAAAGAGCCTGGGGACATTCTTTTTAACCTGTTTCCCCTTTGACTCACCCAAGAAGACTTTCCAAATCTTAGTCTAGGAAACCCAGTGTATTCACAAACGTGTGTGAGTGCTCAGAGCTAACATGGAAAGCAACAATGGTGTCCACCAAGAAGAAAATTTAACATTATGTTAATAAAGCTTAAACTTCAGGGGTCCTCACTGAAAGGGCTCTTTCATTAGCGTCTTGTGCCTTAAAAACTGTATTTATAATTTTATATGTTTTTCCTAAAGGAGTTCCCCTGAATTTTATTGAAAATATGTATTTTGTAGGAATCCAATTCATTAACATCTAAAAAGATGGATCTACCTGAGCCTGCTTTGGTGTTACCAGCTCTAATAAATCAGTTGGATATAAACTCATTCTGTCATGTCAAATATAGATACAAGTTTTAGCTTCAAAGAGAAAAAAAGTACAAATGGATAACCAAGACAAACAGTGTGAGCAAAACTGCTTTAATTCTTTCTTTAATGAAATATAGCAAAGAAAAATCAAAGCTTCCCCCTCTGTGATCTCAGTATGGTGAAAGATTAAACATGAGTTTAAAGTAAAAATAGCTGACTATACTAAGTCTATGATTATGCATTAAATTTCTGTACTAAGAGAGTCCACTTCATTAGGACCTATCAAATTTTAATTGGCATTCATGATATAACAATTAGATTTCATTAAATAGGAGATTGCCTCCCCCATTTAAGCGCATTCCTGCAATTATACTTAAGAGTTTGAGTAGAACTATTCTATCAGTTACCAATACTGAATATCTACAGCTTTGTTAGCAATCACATTCAATATAGTGACAATGATTTTTTTGTTTGTATATTTGTTGGGGGATTGAAGTGAGGGGCACTTAACCACTCAGCCATATCCTCAGCCTTTTTATTTATTTATTTTTTTTGCGACAGAGTCTTGTTAAATTGATTAGAGTCTCACTAAGTTGCCAAGGTTGGCCTTGAATTTGTGAACCTCCTGCCCCAGCCTCCTGGGAGCTGGGATTATAGACATGTGCCACCATGCTTGGCTCAGACATCATTTTAATCAAGGAAAATACTCACTTTCTAAATATAAAGGAATAAGCTAAATTTGAGTGGGCAAATTGAAAGCTACCTGTATTTGTGATACATAAATAAAAGTAATACAACTCCCCAAATTTTTAAATTAAAAAATGAAAAAATATAGAATTCAGTAGTACTTTCAAGATTGACATTTCATAGAAAACATGCTATGAAATATTTTCAGCTTTCTGAACTTTTAAATATTCAACCTAAATTAACAATCATTGCAATAAATGAAATATCAATATACAATTGATATATAAATAAAATTGAAATTGTGGAATAAATTTTTGTACACAAAACGACACAGGTTTTTATACTTTAAAGTATTGCTAATCATGTTTGGCAAAGAAAGAAAAGAAAGAGGAAGGAAGAAAAAAAATTGGAGGAAGGAAGGAGGGAAACAGGATATATAATACTTAGCATACACTGTGAGATAATGTTTTCTTTTCTTTTTTTTTAGATCACTTAGTGTTTTTATTCTATTCCAAAAATTATACAAATTATCATCTCAGCAGATAGAAAGATGAAAAAAATTAGCACAGGGCAGAGGCCAGCAATAATTCTGAGCTGAGCACATACTCTGGCAGAGAGAGAAAGGAAGGGAGAAACTATTTAATACAAGAGAGGAGAGAATAAAAACGGCTGGGCCAAACTGAGTTTAAGATAATGTTGTTTCAAAACACAAAATATAAAGGAGTCATTAACTAGCAAAATGTCAGTTTCCGTAGAAAAAAAGAAAACATATTAGAATAAGCACCTGAGCTTAATATATATATATATATATATATATATATATATATATATATATATATATATATATATCATATCAATAAAGAAGAAAACATTCAACAGATAAACTAGTACAAAGTAAATAATCATGCAACTTTCTGGCACTTTTATTAGTTGGGAATCACTTGTAGATATATGACATCTACAAGTTGGAGAAAATGGGAATTTGGCTTACGAATCAGGAGTCTCATTCTAATTTCTCATCATTCTTTTTCTCTATGGGTTAGCTTTATGCCCGCCGACTAGCTTTGCCATTAGGCTGTCTGAAAGAAGCAATAGGCTCAGATATTTTCAGCCTTAGGACCCCAGATCAAATTTGTAAAACATCTGGGAAGAACTCTGGACAACCTGGGGCATCGCTCATCCTTGAAATGACAGTGGCCAGGAGCAGAATGCTGTAATTGGCATGTACTTGGAAAGGTCATCACTCCCAATACCAATTACTGTGTGCAGAAAGTGATTTCATATAAAAAAGAAAAAGAAAAAAAAAAAGAAACAGCTATTTCCCTTTCAATCACTTGTCTTAGGGAACATAGAAAGCTGTCCTAAAAGAAGACAGCTCTCATTTCTAATTAAAGTCTTTTGGTTTTTCTTTAAAATTGATTAAGAAACTCTAAATGTATTTATTCCATATTTTTAAACCGGTGGGAATCTTAAAGTTGATTAAATCATATTGTACAATCATGACGCACAAGCTATGAGTACTAATACTGCGACTAGAACCCACTCCCCTTTGCTCAGAGGCCCAGGACTTTTTCAAGACTTTAGACTAGGAAATCATATTCTCAAACTCTGATTCAAAGGACAATTAAGGAGCTATGGATAAGACATATAGTAGAGATAAAGAGGATGAGGTCTTGTTTGTAGACAGTGCCACTAGTAACATACAGGGCTAAGGAGGATTTCTGTGGATGGTATTTTATTTTAATAGAAAAAAATTAAGGCTCACTTTGCAAGAGAAACTTAACATAAATGTACTTTTATGTTTTTTCCCTTTTAACATCCAAGCAATCTATGTAAAGGGATACCTTTCCTCAACATTTCTATTTATACCAAAAGAGTCAAAGTATACCTTCTACTTATGACCTAAGACTGGAATCAATTACCTTCTGAAGTGAATAATGCTGGAAGAGAATAAAACATAGCACTCTAAGGACAAATAGTTCTCTCAAACCATGCTATATTAATTGAGGGTGGTTTCCTCCCTCAATTTTATGGTTTTTATTTAACTAGCAGTGAATCCCCTCCGGTATCAGGTAAGCTAGTTACCCCATTGCTTGCTTCCTGCCAGGAAATGATTTAGGAGACTTATTCAGTACTTAGGGCTGAACTCATTTCTTTGAATGCCATGGATGGTAAGAGAGCTTGAGATTAGGAGTTGGGATGCTTAATTGTTGGGCACTCTTAAGGCACAGATGTCATATATGAGAAAACAGTCTATAAAAACAGATCATTCCCTTATTGACCATAAGCACACCACATTCACCACATCTTTGCTCATTGTTTGTCTCCTATTTTGAATCTTTTGGAACTCATCCTGCCCATCCACTGAATCTCTACATAAGGCTTATTTCATGATTCCCTTCCAAACACTGTAACCCGCACTCAAGTGTTGTGTATCCTTTATTATTAGGTTTAAGTTTGTTGTAGATGCTGAACTAAGACCATCCATTGAAACATTAACTCATTCTTTTCATTCTCTAAATATTTGTTGAGTGGCCCCTTGTGTTCCAGGCATTGTTGTGGATGCTGGGCTCTTAGTCATTTATATTTTTCATAATGATTGACGCAGACAGTAAATGAATGAATTGATTGATTGGTAAGTAAATAAATGAGAAAGTGCGTACTGATAGAACTGGAACACATTGTGATGTAAAAAGAGAAAATTGCTTTTAAACCCAAACTAAGGCAAAGGGCCACAAGTGATGTTACTACAAAATTCTGATAGAAGGAAGTTACACCAATGCATGGCACCAGTGCAAGATATTTTATGAGAAAATTCAGAGCCAGAAATAGTGCTTTATTTTACGAGCTCTGGAAATAGTTTCCTTTTACTGCAAAGAAATAGTGTTTTAACTCCATGGAAATATGAAAAATTACAAACCTTGCCTCCTCAAACTATATATTTGGGATAGAGAAAGTTAAGTACTACCTTTCATTTTCATTCAATAAATGTGTGACTAAAATGTTGTGAATATTTATATTTCTTTAACGTAAATTGTTTTAAAAAAGCATTGTTTACAGGGATTCTCTGTGGGGTTCTTTCTACATTCTTTTGTAATGTAAATTTCCCAAAATCTTATCCATGTTTCTCAAATCCTAGCAGTTGTGTGCTAACAATGTTAACACACAAAGCTGCTTCATAGAGGTGGTGAAATCAGCATTTAGTGCAGCAGTTTTGCATTTCTTGTTATGGCCCAATGCAAAGGTTCTGATTAAAATTCCTGGAATCTGATTGTGTTTGGCCTAAATCTGGATACAACACTTGTACAATGTGATCTAGGAATAGGTTTTCACTTTTCTCATTTATGCCTCAGTTTACAAATCTATATAGTAGGGAGAATGATTGTACCTGACAAGGGTAGGCCATTTAATATCTCAGTTATGGTATTTCATGTACATACAGATATATATGGTTTTGGTGCAAATTATTAATAAGTAATCTAAAAATAAAAGAGCTAACTGCAAAGTATAAAATCCCTAAAAGAGTATACGTCAGTTATGTTGTCCCTACTTATAGTAGTATGCCTTAGAGGAAGAATTATAATGCAATGAACATTAATAGATCTATGGGTAATGGCTGCAGAATTTGCAGTTTAAAATTCAGATTTTTTTTAAAGAGAGAGTGAGAGAGGGGAGAGAGAGAGAGAGAGAGAGAGAGAGAGAGAGAGAGAGAGAGAGAATTTTTTTTTAATATTTATTTTTTTAGTTCTCGGCGGACACAACATCTTTGTTGGTATGTGGTGCTGAGGATCGAACCCGGGCCGCACACATGCCAGACAAGCGCGCTACCAGCCTGAGCCACATTCCCAGCCCTAAAATTCAGATTTTGATAAAAAAAAAAAACGCAATCTACTCTCACACAATGGCCCAAGGCAGGTATTACTTGCTGGCAAAGGCAATTCTCTTCCATGGTGTCACACAGAGACTCAGGTTGATGGGAGCTCTAATGAGCTGAAGGCATCATGGTATTAATCCCAGGGAGCTGTAATGGATAGATGTAAAACATTTCATTGGCTAAGCCTGGAAATCACTTGTCACCTCCTATAATATGGATACACAATAATGGTAGGAAAGCTAAAAATTATTATCTAATTTGGGGTTCTAGAAGAAGATGATGTTGTTTTTCTTGTTTTATTTTTATGAACAGCAAACATTTTCTGCCAGTTTACCTTCTGCTCATAAAGTATGAACTGAGTAGCTTTTCATCATACTTAAAGGAGAACTTTCTTCTCTCCAAGTGAGGTAATATAAAACCCCATTCTATTTTTGGTCCCACTTCAAATTCAAGGATATTTGGAAGATACTCAGTCCTGCTGTTAGGACCAGTTATGTGTTCTTGTGTTTTAATTTCCATGACTGAAAGGTAGCATACACTTATGAAACATAAACATGATAACCATATGAATGCTCATTTTGAGAATGGAAGAATGTGCAACATTTGGTTCATAGAGCAATAATCAAATCCTTCCACATTGGCACTTTTAAGTTTCTTCACACTGGCAATGAAGCAAATTTCATATTGGTCTTGGGTCTGCATTCTGGAAAAAATCCTTGATCATTGATCTCCATGGATTCATGAATTCTGTTGCATCTCTGTTGAGGGAACTGTCTTGCATATTTCTTTCCATAAATGCTTTTAAATGGACATTTAGGAGGATTTTTCTCCCAGGAAACAGCATAGGTTTAATCCCATTCTTGTAAAATAATTTCATGGACATACAATTGATTTAGAAAAACACTGCACATGTTTATTTTTTAAAGTTTTCAATTGACAAAGTTATATATATATATATATATATATATATATATATATATATATATATATATATAATATATATATATATAATATATATATAATACATATATTATATATACATATATAATATACAAAATGTTTTAAAATATGTATACATTGTGGAATGGCTAACTTAAGCTAATTAACACATGCATTACTTTACATATTTACCTGCATGGGTTTAATGATGATACCATCACCACCATCAAGTATTAAATATAACTATCTCCCCCAACAATTTCTTTGTGTCCCTTTGTGGGTTTTTGTTTGAAGAGGTAAGACCCTTACCATGACTTCAATACTCTTACATTTTTATGTGCCATATATCACATTGTTAGCTATAGACTCTATGTCATGTAAATCTCTGGAACTAATTTATCTTACATAACTGAAATTTTAAACCCATTGTGCAATAACTCTTCATTTCTCCCTGGAAACCACCATTATATTCTCTGCTTCAGTGAATTTGATTATCATAGATACTTTATGGAAGTGGAGTCATGCAGTATCTGTTTTTCTGTGGTGACTCATTTCACTCAGAAGTTGGCTTCTCCCAACATTACCAGATCCTTAATGTCTGCCTGCAAAACACTCAGTTCATTCCCAAGCTCACTTACTTCTCATTGTACTTAGTCAAATACATCAAGTAATAGCCAAAACAAACAAATATTGGTATTTTCTCTCAACCTTCTTCCCTCTAAGCTACAGTTTTGGTAGAGTATTAGTCTTCAAAATTTGCAATCCAATATTTTAAACAAATATTGAGACAAAGTGTAACGGATGTTTCGAACACTTTAGCATCTAATATATATTTCTTACCTGTGTGCTGCAAATAGTAGATTTAAAGAACATAGTACTCCTATCCATTCTAGTCTTTGGTGATGAACAAAGGGTATGAAGACATGGAGAAAGATTTTTTCAAGTTAGGGCTGGACACAGCACATTTCATTTCATTCAGCCCATATTTCTCTGTATAGTAGGAAGGCACATGACCAGACCTAACTGCAGCAGAGGCTGGAAAATGTAATGTAGTTTATATGTCTAGGAAGAAGAGGGAAGGTATTTTGGTGAGTGCACAGTAGTCTGCCACAGCTTCTCATGGGTTTAGAATGTACATTTATTTTTTACCATTATAATAAAAGCAGAACTAGAGATTTTACCATAGGTTCTGTCTGAAATTTTTTCAGGAAATTGCCTATTTTGAGTTGTATAAATAAGGATTCCTCACTATTTACAGATAGAAATCTTATATGGGAAAATGTACATTTTTAAAAAATGCAATGAGATTTTATCATTCTTAACTATAGGAGAAATTATAATTATGACTTTTTAACAGAGCATCCTGTCGTCTTCATACTAGCATGAAATCATAGTGTGATAGCTGAACATCATCTAAACTTTCTTATGTATCTTAGAATCAAAATGTTCCAAGAAATATTCATTTCATGTAAACATATTTGAAACTTTTGAAATAGAAAGGGAAACTTCCCCAAAGAAACACTTTAGTCAAGGAAACAGAGAAAAATATAAGAAATATTAAATAAAAGTAGATCCAACTCAAAAAATTCAGAGACCATGTCTTTCTTTACTTTTGAATCTAACATCAAATAGAAGCTGAGCAACTAAAAGCTACTAAAAACATAGTTGATGAACCAATGAGTTTAAGAATAATACAAGAATCAGAATAGCAGCCATTGTAAAGGGCTATGGGATCTCAAGTTCTCCTATCAAAGATATTATTATACAAGTCTTTATAAATTTTATGGCAAATATGTGGTCATATTTCCAAATACTAAGGATTATTGCTGTAATTATGTGGTAATTACTTAGTGTAAGTTATTTTTAAAATACATAAAAAATACATATCACTGAGACCCAGTCACATTATTTGATTTTTATATTTCAGTTTTGCTGAGCAGAAAGTATTTGTATGATATTTAATGACTTGGATACCATAAGAAATTTTAAAACAAAATGAAAAATGTGACCAAAGATGAAATTATATTAGCACAGTAGATGATTAGGATTATTATTGGCCAGCACAGTGGTGCACTCCTGTAATTCCAGTGGCTTGGGAGGTTGAGGCAGGAGGATCGCAAGTTCAAAGCCAGTCTCAGCAAAAGCAAGGTGCTAAGCACTCAGTTGAGACCCTGTCTATCAGAAATACTTATATCATCACTAACACTCAGAGATCAAATATCAGCAAAATATTTCTAACAAGAAAATATTTCTAGCAAAGGAGTACCAGTCACATGTTGGGCAACATGCTTCAAGCAGGGACTAAAGTGGTTAAGGGTGACAGGCCAAGAAATATAACTCTTGATGCTACAGTTATAGTGAGCTTTCCTCTGGTCTATATAACTGGAAATGTTGAAGGACAGAAATTTGAGACTAATCCTTCCTTACGCTGCCTTACCTTATTCTGAAGAGTAACATCTGGACACATGTTTTCCTCTGATACTATAGATCATCTTTTTGAAAATGTGATTCAATGGCAGAGTAGCAAGTAAAAACAGGAGGAAAAGAGCAAGAATGGAGAATTCTTCCTGCAATAGGATTATGTATGAAAAGCTTAGTAAGTTAACATTGAATAATGGACACCACGTTTTACAAATAGCAAAACTTTCATCGCCAAGGAAAAGGGTCAGAAATATTTTACTCTACATAATTTACTAAGAATAGTGACATTAAAAAAAAACAGGAAAGGAATCCAATGACGGCTAAATTGTACTGTGATGAAAAAGAGTACTGACAGAATTTTTGTTGGGAACCTTCAAAAGCAGGCATAGGAAAAATGAGACAGTGTGTTTCATAGACATAACTATGAAGACAAAGTAGAAGACCTAATAACTCTTTCATTCTTTAATTTCATTGTTTCTCCATCAGAGTGAAACAAGAATTGTAAAAATCTAAGCCCCCACTGTGCTCTGTTTGAAGAACAAGGTATTCAGTTCTTGATAAATGTTATGTCTCTGTCAGAAAGAGTAGAAATCTTGACATCACCCCACGGGTTTAATTTTAAAATGAATATAAATGGCTTAAGTACTTTTTATAGTTCTGTTTGTTTCAGCAGTGTGAGCCATAGGTCTTCCTACATTGCACTGTAAATAAACAGCATGTCACTGGCGTTAGGCTTACTGTGATGGATGGTGCACCTTTCTCAACCCTCAATTGTCTCATTATCCAGGTTCTATTGGATCATTAAGCAAACATTAGAAATGTGGATACTTTCTCTCCCTAGAATAAAATCAGTCAGTTGGGGCTCTTAGCTCCAGAATGACTCAGAAACTGAAACCTCTTCTGAAACTATATAAGTACAACATTAATCTCTCTCTCTCTTTCTCTCTCTCTCTCTCTCCCTCTCTCTCTCTCTCTCTCTCTCGCTCTCTCACTCACTCACACAATTTATTCATATACATATATTCATGTGTGTATATACAGGTGTACATGTACAAACACATATATGTCAGTGCTTTTATAGCATTAGATGTATGGTAAAGCATATAAAATACCTCTTTTTAATTTTTAATTTTTTAATTTTATATTTTTTTATTTCTTTAGGCTAATGCCTCTCACTTTTTATGCAATGTTTGAATTCTGGCTAATTCTATAGCACAGCTATAGTCGCAGTTTATTATACTACAGCTTATTATAGTTGCAGTTTATTATAGCACAGTTAATAAACTAGTGTTTTTTTAATGTTACATGTTCAAGATTTATGTTTCTGCTTACATTTTTCTTAATACTAAATATTAACTTCAGTAAGAGATTCTGTCATATTCATAAAATATTTCAGAGAACATTGAGTATTTTGTATTACACAGATTCTGCGTTTCGTACAAGATGGTCAGTTTCATATAAAGAGCAAATAATTAGCCCTGAGAGCAAAACTGTACAAAGACAGTAGAACTGATGCACGTGTCTCTTGTTCTCTTTCTTCTGCAGCTATGAGATTTGGTTTTCCCTCGACAGTAATTCATGTATCTGTGCCTTCAGATTAAGATTGATACAGACAAGTCAGAACACCAAAGATTAATAATGGAGAATTTTGAATACATTGCACTTTATTTTCAAAGAAAAAGATGGACGTTTATGCATTTTAATTCTGATTCTTATTGATCTATAGAATCATGAAATTTCAGCATAAAAAAATGTTTTAAAACATGTCTGCTGCTTCTATGGAAAGAATGGCTTTATACTACTGAAAACTTTAAGTAATCTAGTCTTCTTTACATATCACAGGACAGAGACCAGCTTTCTAAGCCTAACAGGAGAATTTCTATCCCCCCTGCCTGCTCAGTTCTAGCACTTCCTGGGAAGGAAATGAGAAAAGAGAGATTCTTTTCAGTACTAACAGTCAATCAATAAATTGACCAATCAACACATACGTACTGAGTATTTTCTTTGTATAAGATACTAGAACAGACATTAATAGCAATTTTAATAAATGACACAATGGTTACTAATATTAAAATTTGATTTAGAAAATGTATAATAATTAAATTAAAATATATTAATAACTGACAATAATAGCATAGTGACTAATACTTTAGCATAACAATATAAATGGTGTATTTTCAAAGTGATTCATTTGCAGTTTTCCTATTTTTTGTGTTTTTACTTTTTTATTTTAAACTGCTATGATTATGAAATTAGATGGAGAAGGTAGAAGATATCATACTTCTTTATAGAATATGTGAAGTCAAATAAATAACTACATTTTCCCTTCTTATTTCTGCTAATCTTGGCCTGCAAAATTCCAGAGTTACACAATTCAGAGTTGGATCCCTAATGGACATCACATTCAGGAAATTGAACTCCTCTTTGCACCCAAACTGAAAGTACAAAATTTTGATAATGTTTACCCCTAAAAAGAAGAGTATATTGTCTGAATATTTGTACAAAATACCTCTATTATGTATTCACTGCGCTACCACATTTTTTTGTATCAAGATTATGCAAAAACATGTCTTCTCTGAAACTCTGATTTGAAAGCCACAATCTGTCCAATTAAATTGGACATCCTGTGTATTCTATGAAATCAGTGTCCTCCTTCAGTCCCTGTGTATTAGCCTATAAAAAGAGCAATGTGCTGTATAGTTTGAACCCTTTTATTAACTTAATAGGAACATTCTTGGTATAACCTCTTACTTCTGTATAATTAGCAATGCACTATATCAGAAAGGGGGCTGGAGTAGCAGCCTATAAAGTAAATCTTGAGGGGTATTAAGGCAAAAGAGTCCTAGTTTCCTCTGAGATTTGCTTTTGTGGTTGTTCTGAGTTTTTCCAGTAAGATCAGCAAGCATAATACACACATAATACACACATAATAAACTCTAAAATTATGACAACCTATGTCTATATGCATCTAATCAAAAGTCAGGACAAATAGTAAATGTGGACTATTTCCTTTGTTCAGTTCCCTATGACTTTAAATTATGATATGTAATGTGACATATTTTTTAAACATTTGGAATAGATCCTGAATATAAACATTTCTTTAATGGGTATAAAAGTTTTCTTTGCTTGATAAATTAATGTTTACACTTGACAACTTAATATGATTCACTAAATTTAAGAAGAAATTGTATTTTATAAGATATATTACCCTTCTCTTTGTTCTCAAATCTTTTCAGAAATAATTTTAATGTCAGGTATTTTAGAAGAGAATTATGGATACATGACATGAAGATTTTGATTTTATACTTGAAAATTTTAACCCCAAATGACTTCATATTTTAATTGCAGGCCACTTTATGCAATGTTTGAGTAGTCAGCTCTCTATGTTCAAGAAAATCATGGTTCCACATACACTATAAAATAAAAATAAAACAATTATATGGAAATATAATTTGAAGGATTGATCAAGTAGTTATTATGCAGTTAAAATTTTACTCTGCCTTCTATGTGAAGAAAAACCAGAATCTTTAATTTTAACTAGAGTAGTGGACTTGGCAGTTTTCTTTCCTTGGAGATAAGTAAGTGAGGCTCAAATTGTTTCGGGATCACAATTACCTAAATTGAGAACTGGTAGTAACAATTTAGGTCTCCTTTCCTATTTGTTAAATGTCTACATATTTTGACCAAGGTGGGCTAATTTTGAATCCTCCTGACTTCCCCTCCACAACTATTATTAGGGACTGTCCCAAATTTCATTTTATTTTCTCTTATATGCAGACTTTGCACATGCTTTTTATTCTGAATAAGCAAATGATTTAAAATTCTTTCTTTTAGTGGAATTTCACAGAATTTGTTCAATTTGAAAAGTTTCATTCAAAAATGGCACATCACATATGTATTTTATTTTAACTGGAAACAGAAATACATTCACTCACTAATCCTTCCCTATTAATACCAGTTCTTTTAAAAACTGATGAAGCTGCCTGGGTTTGAGGCTTAGTGGCAGAGTACTTGCCTAGCATGTGTGAGGTACTGGATTCAATCCTTAGCACTGCAAACAAAAATAAAGACTTGCTGTCCGTCTACAACTACAAAAAAATAAATAAATAAACTGATAAAGCATGAGTCCCCAGATGTTGATTTTGTCCATATCTTTCTTGAAAAAACAATGCCGTTGATTTTGTCTGGATTTCTCCAAAGCGGAATAAGAAACATTTATAAATCCAACTTGAGTGTACTGTCCTTTTAGAATTTTACAAGCATTAATAAGTTTCCTACCCTTAACTATTTCACTGATTTTTATAACACATTTGTCTTATTTTGCTTTCTTTTATGTTCGTAATTAATTAAATTA
Organism: Spermophilus citellus; assembly: GCF_964194105.1. Lineage (NCBI taxonomy): Eukaryota > Metazoa > Chordata > Mammalia > Rodentia > Sciuridae > Spermophilus > Spermophilus citellus. Next base: position 4,341,701 of record NC_138196.1, read on the forward strand.
AATAATTGCAGTAATAAGTGCATACTACTGGGCCATACATATTGGGGGTGATTTCAGATATATTTGGGATTCAACTGTTAGAGCAGGAAAATAGGTCTGTACCAGGGAGAATCTCCATCCTAACCTATGTTGTAGAATCAGACATGACAGAGAGCAGAGTGTTAGGATTCTGTTGAATTGCTTTGATGAAGGTTGTTTATGAAAGCCTCTTTTGAACTTAGCATTTCTAAGGTTAACTGAAAAAAGTGACATATTTAGTAGGATAGAATTTTTAAAAAAAATCTTCAGATTTAAATCCTCCAAACCTTCATGGTTTCTACTCTGCTTCCTAAATACACCTGAATTGTAGATCTGGAGTTTCTTGAGTAAATCACAAAGTCACAGAGAAGTTCTTGCATCATAAGCTGTTTTGAAGATCTGCTAAAAGCCATGAAAGCTCTTTTTCTCTAACATGCACCCAACTGTGCTCTCTCAGGATTACTAAAGCATATGGGATTGGAGTAAATTGCCTGAAATTGAAACTTGTTATTTGAGGGCAGTATAGTTGATCATATTTCATTTACAAAATAGAATTTACTTATGTTTGTTATTATATTGTCAAAAACGTGTATCAAGGATTACACTGTTTGTCTCATAATAATGTATTATACACTACAATACAAAAACTTCCAAATAAAAAAATAAAGTTTTCAAAGACTCATAAAGATAATGTTATTTGGTTTATATAAACATTTACATTATGACATGGTATATAAAATGACAATGTACTTATCATTTTTTACATTAACTTATTTTTTTACTCTTTGATTCAAGGACAACAAATGATTCTCAGAGGTTCCTGTATTAAAATAGCTATACTCAAAGTCAAAGTTCCCCTTGCCAGAGGAAGCTGTGCAAGACACAACAGAATTCTTCCTCTTCCAGTTGGTACCTATTCAATTCAAGTCAATGGTGTTGTTGACAAGCGCTGATACTACTGTGGGTGGCTAGAGAATCACCAGGTCACTAAGGGTCTGTTTGGCAATGCAAAAATCTACATACCCAACCTATTCCCACAATGGTGGGCTCCCCACAATGGAACAATGGAAAGTTTATAGAATTGTTTGTTTCTTTCTACTGGGTCTTGTGACAACAGTACATTTTTGATCGAATTTGTAATTAGTTTATACTAATAAATAATTGCACAAAGCCCGGAGAGGGCTTTCAAAGAAAGTTTCTTAGTTTCCTGTTTGGCTATGCATAAGCTGGCTCTGAGGAAACTGAAAAAATGCTTTCTACTCCCTCATCAGTGTACCCAAAGAAGCAGGTTCTCTTCATTTTTCCAGTTCTTCTTTGATGTATATTAGAACCACCACTGGACCATATCCCAAGCATCCAGTCTTTGAGTTTAACAAATACTTAAAATCTGGTACTTCAGTACCCTTCTGTGAAATGATAGCTGGGCAGGACAATTTCTAAGGCCTGTCTTACTCTACAAGAAAAAATATTGTGTTCCCTTTTAAAATCTAACATAATCCTCCAAATAATGCTGCTCTTTAAACAGAGTGACTTAGAAAGTAACTACCTGTGCAATTTTTAAGAAACAAAGTAACTTCTCCCACAAGCTGAATTTCTTGGGCTTGTTCTACTTTGCTTTATTTTATCTTGACCTTTAACTTTGGCATAACAGAGAATCAACTTAAAATAGAAAAATTCCACTGTATGAAGGCTTGATTTTGCCTTAGAAGGGGACCAAATCACTAATGAGAGGTTTTCTTCCATTCATAGTATATATGATTTATAGAGGAATATTTGAGAATTTACTGTGTATTCTCTGATAAAATCATAGTGGAGATAAACTTATAGTCCATCTTCAAAAACAAGTGAGACACAACTATTCCAATGTCTCCCAGTGTGAGGCTGTTAGTGGCATAGGCATTTTCTTGACCACTTGAGTCCAAGATTATGTAGGTGATCTTTATGTTTAAGATGTGAATGATGCTTACTCCTGGAATACTGTCTTCCACATCTTTCATGGGATTTTCTACCTGTGTTCTGTTTATTGCCTTCTCCAGTTTATAGTGTCTTAATTCTCCAAAATATTTAGCTTTACTTAAAGAAATACTTGCCATGAAACCATCTCCTTAGAAATAATATTCAGGACCTGATAGAAGGCTATACAATAATTTGCTCTTGGCAAGGGAAAGAAAATTTCTAGGTTTATGATGTAATGAGATTTCTCCTTTCATGGTTCAGGGCATTTACAGTTCATTGGTCACAGAATTGTAATGGAAGCTGACTTTCATTTTCCCTAATGAGAGGAAAGTAACATACTGTTTCATACTCTTCTTTCCTGAACAATATGAAAGATTCCTAGATGGTTCCCTAAATTATGGATCACCAAAACATGTTGAAGCCACAAAATCATGGATTTGCATTGTTTTTTTGTGAAATAAGCCTGGTTATGGGCAAAATCCAATATCTGATGTCCCAGAACTGCTACTGAAAGACAGATCTTTTAAAAGTATAAATTGTATGGGGGTCACAATTCTGTTTAAATCCCTTCAGTTATTTCATCTCACATTATGTGAAATAAACTTTAACTAAAAGCAATACCACCTTATCTGACTCTGCCTAAATTGTAACTCCCCTCCTCCCCCTCCTTTTCCAATAAACATCAGGCACTCAGGCCTTTTTTAGGTTCAGGGGCATGCTAAGCTCTTTACTATCTCAGGGACAAGTACTTGTAATTCATTGTACCTTAAGCCTTTCTCACCCAAGATTTTAACACTCTTGATCACTCATATTTTAGGTATCACTTAGTGAAGACTATACAGTTTAAAGTAGGAATCCGGGTATTATAATGCACCTTTATTTTCTATATAGAAGATAGTACTTCCTATTATTTTTGTTGTTTTTGCCTCTCACATTACAATAAAAGCTGTAGCAATTGCTCAATAAATGTATGTTAAATTAACAACTTAATGAATATATTAAGTTTAACCTCTAAGTTGCCTTTTAGCTCAAAATTATTTTAATGGACTTAATTTGTAGAGCAGTTTTAGGTTCACAATAAAATCTAATAGAAGGTCCATAGATTTCTCAAATAGAGCTTGTCACCAAGTAGTCACAGCTTGTCACATCATCAATTCCTCTCATCAGAGTGGCACATATTTTAAGACTGATAAACCTACATTGATATTTTTTTTATTGTAATCTATGGCACAGATTACATTAGGATTCACTGTTGGTGTTATATATTGAAAAAGTTTAGATAAATAGTATAATAGCATGTGTCTGCCATTATAGTATCATACAGACTAGTTTCCCTTCCTGAAAAATTCCCTGTGCTCTGCCTATTCATCTCTCCCCACTAATGACTGGCAACTACTATGTCTTTACATCAGTTTGCATAACTTTGCCTTTTTAGATGTCATACACTTGGCTTCTTTTACTTAATAACATACATTCATGTTTCCTACATGCCTTTTTATGACCTGCTAGCTTTTCTTTTAGCACTAAATAACATTTAATTACCTAGATATATTATGGGTTATATCACACACTAAAGGAAATCTTTGGGAATTATGAATAAATCTGTCCTAGATGTTCATGTGCTGGTTGTGTAGATATGAATTTACAACTTCTTTTGGTAAATACTGAGGAATGTAATTCCTGGATCCATGATAAGAAGATATTTAGTTTTATAAGAAGCTGCCAAACTACTTCCAAACTGGTTCTCTCATTTTGCATTCCCACTAGAATGAATAAGAGTTTCTGTTGCTTCACATCCTGGCCAGCATTTGGTGTTTTCAGCGTATAGGGTTTTGGCCCATCTAATATGTGTGCACTGACATGTTACCTGGGCCTCTCAGGACCCTGTTCTGGCACCAATTTCCACAACCCTCTCATCTGTCATAGCCCACAGCCATTAATTTTGGAGATACTGGATGCAGAAGCAATGGAGGATAAAGAAAAGACAGCCACACATGGGGAGAAAAAGCTGGAACCAGTTGGATAGCCAAGCCCTGGTGAGGCTTGACTGACTCCAGAGCTAGCTCAGTAAGTTTATTATATAGGTTCCATCATCAAAAGACCAATTGTGGTAAAGTTTCAGCAAAGCAGACAATCTAAAGGACACAGGACTGGTGAGACATTAAGGGTCATTTTGTTTTACTCAGAATTCACTATCCCTAGGAGAAGGTGCTGAAGTCAAGGCCTCAACTGATAGAACCTAGGGCCTTCACATGTAGCCCCCCACCCCCAGCGTTACCATGACAACTGGAATTGTTATGCAACCCCAGTTGACCTGCAAGTTCCACAGGCAGCTCCCAGCACAAACTCAGCCAAGAGAGAGCCGGACAGACCATAATTCAAATCACTTCTCTCCACAATATGTCATTGTTTTAATTTGTATTTATCTGATAATATATGACATGAAGCTCATTTTAATATTTGTTTTCCATCTCTATATATTCTTTAGTTCGATATCTGCGAAGATCATCTTCATTCAGGTTTGAGTTTTGAGTTTTAAGACTTCTTTATGTGTTTTGGATAACAGTCTTATCGTAGGTATGTCTTTTAAAATCATTTTCTCCCAATCCATCACTTGTTTTCTTCATTCTCCAGATAATATCTTTTGCAGAGCTATTTTTTTTTTATTTTAATGATGTCCAAATTATCGATTTTTTCTTTCATGTACTGTGCTTTTGGTGTTATTTCTAAGTCACCAAACCTAAGATCATTTAGGTTTTCTCCTTTGTTGTCTTCTAGGAGTTGTATTGTTTTACATTTAAAGTACTTTGAGTAAATTTTGTGAAATGTTAAGTCTGTATCTAGATTAATTATTTTGTGTGTGGATGTCCTATTGTTCTACTTGTTGAAAAAAAAAGCACTCTTTTCTTCATTTAATGCCATAACTCTCTTGTTAAAGGTCAATTGTTCATATTTATGTAGAATTATTCATGATGTTTCTTCTATTTTATTATTCTATATATTCTTTGTCATTACCACTGCTCTTATTGTCTTGATTACTGTAGCTTTAATTGCCATCTTGAAGTAGAGAATATAAGTCTTTCAACTTCATTCTTGTTCTTCAACATTTTGTTAGCTTTCATGGGTCATTTGTCTCTTCATATAAACTTTAAATTAAAATCAACAGGCCAATACTCAAAAAAAATAACTTGCTGGGACATTGATTTGTATTATTCTGAATCTTTAAATCAAGTTGAGAAGAAATGAAAGCTTGACAGTGTTGCATTCAATCTGTAAATATCAATTCGCTTATTTAGTTATAATTTTCCTCCTACAGATTTTGAACATATTTTGGTAGAATTGTACCTATTTCATTTTTAGGATACTCGTGTAAACAATATTGTGCTTTTAAATTCAAATTCCAATTATTCACTGCTGATATTTAGAAAAGTGATTGCACATTAACCCTGCATTCTGCAACCCTGCTATAATCAATTAATTGCAGGTTTTGTTGAATCTGTAAGATTTTTGACATAGGTAATCATGTCATCTGTGAATACAACAGTTATAGTTCTTTATTTCCAGTCTGTACACCTTTTATTTTCTCTCTCTCTCTCTCTCTCTCTCTCTCTCTCTCTCTCTCTCTCTTTGCATTAACTGGGGTTCCAGTATGATATTGAAAGATGGTAGCAAGAGGGGACATTCTTGACCTCATTCCTAATTATTGTTGTGTATGATATTAGATGCATGGTTTTTTTAACAGATAGTATTTATTACAATGAGTAAGTTCATTACATTGAACAAGTTCTCTTCCTTCCCCTCCTAGTTAACTGAGAATTTTTAGCATGAATGGGTATTGGATTTTGTCAAATGCTTTTTTCAAAATCTATTGACATTATTATACAGTTTTTCTCTCTTAGATTTTAAATATATAAATTAGCATTAACTGAATATTGAATGATAAATCAGTCTTATAGACATTGAATAATACCCACTTGATTATGGTATATAATTTTTTGCATATACTTTTGAATTCAATTTACCAAAATTTTCTTGAGGATTTTCTATCTGTGTTTATGAGGGATATTGATCCATAGTTTTCTTTTCTGTAATGTCTTTGTCTGGTGACCTACACTTAAAACATCTTTTGTAATAAATTTGTTTTTAAATGGTCAGAACAAAGTGTTATAATTCTAGAAAAGCTGTAAAAAGAATCGACTTTCTTTCTCATTGGTTCACATGAGTAATATTAACATGAATTCAACTATATTCAAGTTTTTCTTAAAATAATCCTTGATCTTTGTTTAAATCAAAAGTTAAAACATGTTTATATATTTCCTGTAGATATTTATACAAAAAAGGTAATTTTGGTATTTTTATTTATTTGACTTCTGTAGCAAAATCTTGATGAATATTTTTAATCATATTTCCAAAGTGTTTTCCTCTGATTTTTAAAATAAACTTTTTTTAAAGAGAGAGAGAGAGAGAGAGAGAGAGAGAGAGAGAGAGAGAATTTTTTAACATTTATTTTTTTTTAGTTTTAAAAGAAAGGAATCAAAGTTAACTTTTAATTTTGGTCTAGGCAAATTTATGAATGATCTTAATATTTGTGGAGAAATTCTTAAGAATCAGTAGAGAGGCCAAGGTTCCTAAGTCTGTTCAATTTTAAGTTATGAGAAAGAAATATAAATTTGGGAGTATTCAGTGTATTAAAAGCCAGAGTATTTATCTGGCAAAGGGCACAGATAAAAAAAAAGAAAGAAGGTTGAAGACACCTAGATCACTCTAGTATTTATCAAGTGAAATCTCTAAGTTGCTTTATTTTGGATTTAGTTGCATTGTAATCTGAATATAAAGCACTTTTTTTCTTAATATCTCAGGTCTATAAAAAAGATAAAGCAATAAGCCATGCTAACATTTTATCAACACAGATGAGGCATTCAGTTTAAGAAACGCTTTCCATTCTTCCAAGAGACACCAGTGTGTGGTTAGTATCATGAGACAGCTGTATCTGCACTCCCTCACTCCTGTACCTTTTAGCCTGTACTCAAAGCTGTTTAACTCCCAGTAGCACTTTAATTTTTAGTCTCTGATTCCTTACCAGTTTAGCTTCCATGTAGTAACAACATATATTTTTTACTTGTCTTAAAATTGTGGACAACATTAAAATCAAAGATAAATGCCCTAAATATCCCACTGAGGAACTTTCAGGAAAGCATCAGCATTTGAGGTTCTTAGTATTCTTGGGGAACATAGGATTCTTAGAGAAGACCATTGCCTTTCCTACTCAAATGCAGAGGAGTGTAAGAAAACCACTGTCAAAAATTGGACCATGTAAAATAAGGGTACTCCTATTTTAGGAAAAATTCTTAGTGGATTTCCTGGTTTAGAACTTTCCATGTTTCTCTGAACAGGAAAATTAGAGAATTGAAAATAATCATGTTAATTTTCTCATCTTTTGCCATGGCAAGGATATATTTCCTGTGGGGCGTGGGGAATGTGGACACTTATAGCAATTCTGTTCAACAGGGCATTGGTTGGCTTTTTAGGGAATAAACAAGTAAGTTAGTCAAAAAATGCTATGGATGCTTGTTTTGAATTAAGTCCAATTCTTTGGTTAAGTCTCTATTTTCACATCTTTCAATTCTCTCTTGTGTACATAAAAGAAAATCAACCCCAAATTTCTTTTTTTATATGTACATGTATGTTTGGCACCCTCAGTTCTGCAGCAACAAAGCTGACTCCAGATATGAGATCACAGATTGTAGAGAGGGAAAATGTTGTCCTTCTTAATAAAGGAGAAACAAATCTTCAGAGCTTGAATTCAGAGTCAGCATATGCAGAAGTAAGGGAAAGTAGTATGAGATTCATGATGATGTACTCCTCTGGCTCATCATAAAAAATACCTCAAGTAAATTTATACCTCATGAAATAGACTTTATGTCTATTTCCCCATCCACCAAGTATAATATAATATTTTTTTTAAATACCAAGTAGCTAAACATATAATAAAACTTTTCCCCCCCTACCCCTTAGTACCAGGGATTGAACCCAGGGTACTTAACCACTGAGCAACATCCCCAGACCATTTTATTTTTTTATTTTTGAGACAGGTTCTTACTAAGTTTCTAACATAAAATAAAAGACAAAAAGATACTTCTCTGATTCCTACTGAAGACAATTAAATGTTCAAAGTCAATCTTAAAAATATCACATGTGAACTCCTAAGAAAGGTAACTCTTGCAATCTTGTATTTTACTCTGAGTTGTCAAATTTTATCTTTTCAAGGGGAAATGTTTAAATTTTATCATCTCTCATCAATATTTTATTAAAAAGTAAATATGAATCAAATTAGATGGGTACATATACACACGTATATACACATTGAACACACAACCTTGCTTTTTTTTCTCAGTTCACTGAAAAATGACTTGTAACTCTGATTCTATGATCCTGTACCAGCTGTGTGAATTAGTTTGAAAATCTCTAATTTCAGAAAATATTCTATTTTATGATATTAAAAATAAATTTCAATTATAAAAACTGTTACCATTCGATGGTAGAATTTCTATATAGGAAGGACTTCAGAAAAGGAATCTGGTTAAAACTTAGGTGGACCAGTGTGACAGGGCCACTAGAGAACTTTACCTAGAGACTCTATTTGCACAGCAAGCCTGTTGTTCTCACTTTCAAAAGATTTGTGTGTTCAGATGAGAGGGAAGTGGTTGTTCTTTAAAATCTCCTAAAGTTGTCCCTTGGGGCTGCCATGATTTAAATCAAACTAATCTTTTTTTCTATATCCTTAACTTAGTGTCCTTGTAGAATCTGCTTAGCCTGCATCTAGAAGTAGATCACATCATTTTATATATTTTTTCATAGAATCACACTGCAGGGTAGGCCTAAATCACTAAGAAAAAGAACACTGAATTCTACAGTTAGTATTTGACCTTCATAAAGAAAACTTTATTTTAAAAATAAATTCTTTCCAGTTTCAAAATGATTACATTTCTCATTATATGTGCTTATTTCTATTCCAAAAATACTGGTTTGGAGTGTCTGAGTAAAGGTTGAAACAATATTTTACAAGTTCAAAATGAATCTCTTTTCCATGCTTCTTTAATTCAAAAGGAGCAGATGGATTTTTTAAGAATAAAATAAAATTTTATTACCCAGGCAAACATTACACAGACATCTTTAAAGCATGTGAGAAAAATTATTAGGTATAATGTCACTTTGACCTTTAATTTTCACATTCCCTCTGTTAACTCATTTCATAGATATATAACTGAAGAATCCTTTCTTATAAAAAGACACACAATACTTTATCAAAGCCCTTAATTTTTATTGTGTGAATTGTTCCACTTGGTCTAAGTTCCAAATGCTATTTTCGAAAATTACAGGTGTTGGTGTGTGGAGGTGGAAATGGATAGAAAATGTAACTGAGTAACAGCCTACAATGATTACAGCCTTAATTTAGGCTTTGTGTTTATTAATTATAGAAGTAAAGTGGAAGGCAACGTGGAAACTTTTGTAGTATAAACCCCTTACCAAAAAGAATCATTCAGCATGAAAGTTTTCAGCTTGTTGGAGGTTAGTCTTAAATCACAAACTCAAAGAGACAGAAGAGAAATATTTCTCACCAATTTTAAATTTTCTTTTTGAAGAAGATCGAATTTCTATAAAATCTTACCTGTCTTTCCCATTGCTTAACTAGTTTGCACTAAACTCACCTTTCAATGGTTCTCTGTACTCTTTCACCAAATGGTCCTTGACTCAATGAGGGTTAGTTTCCTTTCAACTTGCAATGTCCCCAAATTTTAAGAAATATTTTGTGTTAGCTTTTTGTCACCATAGCCAAAATACCTGACAAAAAAAAAAGTAAAAGTTTATTTTGGGCTCACATCTTTAGAGGTTTAGTTCATGGTCAGCCAACTCACTGCTGTGGGCTCAAATGAGGCAGAACATCAGAGTGGTAGAGGAACATTTCTGTGCTCAAGGTGGCTGGGAAGCAGAGAGAAAGAGAAGAATATCATAGGGAAGATTCATCCTTCCAGAGCATGTCCCTAGTGATTCACCCCCAGCCATGCTACACTTATCAATAGTTACCACTCCATCCATTCAAACTAGGATGAACTGATTGGGTTATAGCCCTCATGATCTATTTATTTCATCTCTATAAATTCCTGCCTAACACAGGCGGTTTCATGGAACATCTCAAATTCAAACATTAACATAATTTTAAAATTATCTCATAAAAGTGTACTTTTGAGTGTTGACACAGTGGCTGTAATTCAAAATAGAAATTGGTGTTGCACCATGGATACACCTATGTGTATGTGTAGCTAGCTAACTGGATAGAGAATGAATGTATTGTATTATCTATTGTGGCACCTTTGTTATACAAACATCAAAGAGTTGGTTTCTAGAGATATCTTTTAGCAATTGCATTAATCAAATCTAGTCTCTATGTCCTCCCCACCTTTCCACTGTGTGTTTTTCTTTTCTTCCCTTAATATAATAAGAATCTATCTCTGTGATTTGGGATTTTGCTTATACTGGGAAGGCAAATTCTATCTCCTCCTTGATGTGTTTCCCAAGTCTTGGAAGGCATTTATTTATCAACCAGTCAGGGTACTTTTATTCTATTATGCATTCTTTTCCAGTTTACTAGTGTTTTCACTTTGGGAAACTGAAAAGAATAAAAGGATAAAAGGAAACTAAAAAGGATAAGTGTATTTTGAGGTTTAGTAATTCATATGGTTTATTAGATGCCAAGAAATGCATTGTTTTCCAAAGGTAAATTATTTAGCTCATTGTAGAGTTCTATTTCTTCCTTGGGAATTAAGGACTACCTTTGACTTTACCTATAATATCAAACAAAGTAAATATTTGAGGAACTTGTACCCAGTTCTTCAGGGGACACAAATGCATTTAATGAATTTTTCTTCACTTTCAATGAGCTTATGCTGCAAAGACATAATATTGTGAAATAGCAATCCATAGAGATCAGAGAACAGGCCTCAGAGTTGGGATATATTGATTCATGTTTAACAACCTGCTGCCCACTGGAGTGTTCACTGATTACTTCGGCATAAATACTTTACCACTGCTGATTTCAATCTGTTAGTGGTTTAATAATTGGTTGCCAAAATTGCTGCAGATTTAGCAGTTAGCTTTCTTGAGCAGGTCAGAGCCAGCTCTGACACACCACTGATCATTGTCTTGGAATGTTAGCGTCTACTCTGTTTAGCCTCTAAATTATCTGTGAACTCAGGAGTAATTTTCTTATAAAACAAACACTTCAAATGCTAAAGTGTTTTATCATTAGTAACAAGTAACACAATGAGCTTAGAATACCTACTCTGACTACCAACTCTCCTCTTGCTATTTTGTTAAAAATAACAAGTGTTAAATTGGGAAGTGTTAAATCTTCTGTACATAAAGATTTATATCTCTTATTGATTCTGGAAGTATTTTAGACATTAATCTCTTCCTTTGCCCCTTTTTCCATTTTTCTCTCCCTCCTTCTGGTTCTCCAATCAGATTTCCATTCATCTTTTTCACTCAATGCTCCCTGCTTTTTAGCTCCTTTTCTTATCTCTTGTATTTGTAGTACTTATCACCACCTAACAAACTATATCATACTTGTTGTATTTTATTTATTACTTTTTGTTCTTGTCTCTATAATGTGAGCTTCATAGCAACAGGGATTTTTCTCTGAATTTTCACCACATCTAGAATAGTGGCTGAAGCAAGTGGATGCTAAAAAAAATATTTTAAAGTAAATGAATAAGTAATATAATAAGTTGTAGTTCAGCTCCTTAGCCCATTTATTGTTGGTTTGTTTGTTTTTGGTGTTAAGTTTTTTGAGTTCCTTATATATCCTGGAGATTCGTGCTCTATCTGTCATGTTGTGTGGCAAAAATTTGCTCCCAAAATGTAAATTCTATTTTCACCTCATTGTTTGTTTGTTTTTTCTGAGAAAAACTTTTTAGTCTGAGTCCATCCCATTTATTAATTCTTGATTTTATTTCTTGCGCTTTAGGAGTCCTGTTAAGGAAGTCAGGGCCTAATCCAACATGATGAAGATTTGGGCCTACTTTTTCCTCTATTAAGTGCAGACCCTCTAATCTAATTCCTAGGTTCTTGATCCACTTTGAGTTGAGTTTTGTACATAGTGAGAGATAGGGGTTTAGTTTCATTTTGCTGCATATGGATTTCCAGTTTTCCCAGCACCATTTGTTGAACAGGCTATCTTTTCTCTATTGTATGTTTTTGCCTCCTTTATCATGGGTTAAGGAGCTGAACAGACACTTCTCAGAAGAAGATATACACTCAATCAACAAATATATGAAAAAATGTTCAACATACTAGTAATTAGAGAAATGCAAAACAAAACTACTCTAAGATTTCATCTCAATTGAGTCAGAATGGCAGCTATCAAGAATACAGACAATAATAAATGTTGGAGAGGATGTGGGGGATATATGTCCAAGTTTTCATATCATGTATTTATTTTGATTATTGCTCCATAGCTCTTTACCCCACTCATAAATTGCTGGTGGGACTGCAAATTAGTGCAACCAATCTGGAAAGCAGTATTGAAATTCCTTAGAAAACTTGGAATGGAACCACCATTTGACCCAGTTATCCCATTACACAGTATATACCAAAAGAATTTAAAATCAACATACTGTAGTAATGCAACAAGATCAATGTTCATAGTAGCTCAATTCACAATAGCTAAACTGTGGAAGCTATCTGGATGCCTTTCAATAGATAAATGGATAGAGAAACTGTGACATATGTACACAGTGGAATATTACTCAGCATTAAAAGAGAATAAAATTATGGCATTTGAAGATAAATGGATTGAGTTGGAGAATATCATGCTAAGTGAGCAAATCCCAAAAACCCAAAGGTCAAATGTTCTCTCTGATAAGTGGATGCTGATCCATAACAGGAGGAAAGGGGGGTGGAGAAACTTTGATTGGGTAAAGGGGAGGGAGGGGTAAGGAGGGGGTATGGGGACAGGAAAGATGGTGAAATGAGACAGACATAATTACCCTAGCTAGGTACATGTATGACTGCACATATGGTATGACGCTATATCATGTACAACCATAGAAATGTAAATTTGTGCTGCAATTGTGTACAATGAATCAAAATGCATTCTGCTGTCATATATACCTAATTAAAATGAATTTTAAAACAAACAACCAAATATAATAAGTTGTGTTTGGTAAATCTAGACATCCAGTGTCTCTAAAAGTTGTGCTTTTTTTCTGATATTTTCATTTCCTCATAAATGCAAGTAAACTCTAGGAGAGTACCTATTTCCTAATATTTACCCTTCCTCCCCAAAACTCCCAAGTTTGTTTAAAATGATTTACTTTGGTTGTATATATATCAGTTACTTCTATTATCTCGGCGCTTTTAATTCACATCCCATATTGCTTTATCTGTGCTTTAAGACAGACTTAGAGATCAGTCTTTTGCTAGCTCTTCTTAGTGTTTCAACCTCTATATAATTGTCCTGTTTCAAGTTTTTTCTTAGTTTCCTTTTGTATCTCCCTCTGGTTTTCATTACTGAATTACTACAGTGGTTCATAATGTGATTAAGTAATTTGTTAACCTGAATTAGAGGTAACCCTTCATATTCCCTGAGTTATATATGTCCAAGTGTTCATATCATGTGTTTATTTCTAATGTGAAGCAACAGTGTGTTTCAAAATTGTGCAGTGTCTCATATCTGAGCCTCTTTTTAACTCAGGCATTGGTTAGTCTGTAGGAGAAAGATTGAAATGTTTTCTCTTGCAACTCTGTCCTTAGATGGATTTAGAGTCTACTTTTATCTCTAGTTACTTTGTCCCTGGTCTAAGTGCATTGACTTATGTCCACTCTGATAACTGTTGTTTATCATTGCCTCATGCCTCCTTTGTGATTTGTACAGACCTTCCTTATATCTCTTCTCTTTCTATTCTTTTTTGACTCTCAAAGAGAAACATTAACAGCATATACACTAGTAATATGCAAAATAATCACTATACAAATTTGCACATAAATTTAGACTTGTATTACCAAATAGGTCTCAAGATGTTCAGCTCTTTGCACAAAATCCTTCCTGTCTATCTTGCCCTCTGTGGTCACTATTTTTCTGTGTCAGCATGGTTAGGCATAGTGCCCACTTGTTTGGTCAAATATGATTCTTGATGCTTCCATGAAAGGGTTTTTGTGGATATGATTAATTTGTAATTATTTGACTCTAAGAAAATTACCCTCGGTGCCATGGTTGGGTATCATTCAATCAGTGGAAGGCCTTGAGAGCAAACTCTGAGGTTTTCAGAGAAGAAAGAATTCCTCTTCAAGACTGCAACATAGAAATCCTGCTGAGTTTTCTGCCTGCTAAACTTCCCTACAGATTTCAGACTTGTACTGCCACTACAATTGCTTGAGCCAATTCCTTAAAATCAACAGATCTCTTGTTACCTTTCTTTATGTATAAATCAGCCAGTCATTTTACCTCTCTTTATATATCATATCAATTCTATTTCTCTGGAAACCCATCAAAACAGATATTAGGACCAGAAAGAGTCCTGCTGTGATAAATACCTAAAAGTATAGAAATGGCTTTCTAGTTGGCTATTGAATAAAGACTGGAAGAGGGGCTGGGGATGTGGCTCAAGCGGTAGCACGCTCGCCTCGCATGCGTGCGGCCCGGGTTCGATCCTCAGCACCACATACCAACAAAGATGTTGTGTCTGCCGAGAACTAAAAAATAAATATTAAAAATTCTCTCCCTCTCTCACTCTCTCTCACTCTCTCTTTAAAAAAATAAAAAAAAGAAGAGTTTAGAAGCACATGAGACTAAAAGGTCAGATCACCTGGAAGAAACTATTGGTAGAAATATGGGCATTAAATGTTTTTCTGGTCAGGGCTCAGAAAAAATAAAAAAGAAGTGACAAGGAGAAAGCAATGTGATAATAAAGGCAGAGATTGCAGTGACACATCTATAAGCCAAAGAAAATCAAGTGTGCCTGGCTGTCACCAGCTTCTAGGAGGGCAGCATAGACAGATTCTCCTCAGAGCCCTTGAAGTGAACAACTCTGCTGACACCTTAATTTTGGACTTGGAGCCTCCAGAACTGTGAGTCAATAAACTTCTGTTATTTTAAACCACCTAATTTGTAGAACATCTGCCTTAGGACACTAATACACATTCCTTCTCACTTCCAGGAGATAAAAGAATTCTGATAACATACCATTGTTAAAAATATATTATCATACTTCAGCAAAAAAGCTGCTTTTAAGTAATATGAATGTAATGGAATCATATTATTTTATGCCCAATATTTTATATCCTAAAACCTAGAAACAGTCATGATACTGTGCTTAATTTGACAATAATTTTTTATAATTTATTTAAATAATACAAATGACAGATAGAACATTTAAAATGGAATATTTACATGTAATAAAATTTGTGCTGGAAGGATTACATCTCTTTGCTTAGTGGCAGAGCTAAGAATAACTTCTGAAACCTAAGTGAATATGGATCATAAAGCCAAGTTATTAGAAAATAGGAAAATATTATTGATACCAATATACATCTTTAGTGAATTAATAGAAAAATAAGAAAATAATTTTAATATGACTACTTTTACAGTAATTTATAATTTTAAAAAATAAAAATGGTATCAATATGAATACATAATTAACTTAAGATAGTGCTGTCAATTGATTGGAAAAAGTCTTCCCCCAAATTACAGAAATTTTAGCTAACTGCATAAATCAGTATGTCAAGCAGGATGGGTGCATTCAGCAGGATTTCTATATTTCTCCAAGTGGTAAGTGACAATAAATTCTTTTGGAATACTTAACTAGAAATATCAAATTCTTTAAAATGTTGACACTTGTTTATTAAGTATATTTCTTACCTTTTAATAATTTGCTTATAGTAGGCTTGAATCAGTTGTGAAAAGAAAATCAAAGTGATGAAATGCAATGTAACTAATCCCTAATGAAGGATTTGCCTGTCTCTTGCCTATGAAGTGGTCCCTTGAAACCTAGTGTCCATTACTGGAAAGCTTCCAACATGGAAACTCCAGTTTCCATTTCTTGCTTCCTGAAGGGAAAAGTAGTCTGCAGCCATATCACCCTGAACACACTCGATCTTGTCTGAAGGAAAAGGTATCTGGCCTCCCTGTGTCTCTTTCTGTTCTCAAGAGCACTTAAAAATTGATGACGGAAGCTGTAGAACCTCTTTTTTTTTCCTACAATGGCTATAGGAGGTGTCATAAAAGCTTCTAGTCATGTTAGTTGCATTGATTATGAAGATTCTCAGTGGAGTTGAAAGAGGCTAAGAGCTCTGAATCCTGTCTCTCTGCCACTTTAATGCCTGAATGACTTTAGATAAGTGATGTAATACGTAAGAGTGATATAATTTAAAGATGTCTGAGCACAAGTTGTATTCCAGATGTAGTTTGTATGTGCTTTTTATTCATTGCCATACTCTTCAGAATAATCTTCCAAAGTTGGCATCTTTACCTTACACTTCAGGAATCTGAGGTCCAGGCATATTGAGTTTATCAATTATGATCACCATGGCAAGCAAATAATGATGGGATTCACATCTAGATCTGTCTCATTTTGTTTATTTATAAATTAGAAATAACTCCTAGTTCATATTGATGTTAATATCACCTTCCCTCTTACTCCTCCTCATAGTGAGATCTGACTGGAAGAGTTTAGTATTTGCTGATGCAGTTCCGTGGGCAATAAAGAGACCTCAACATGCAGGAAGTTTGGATTATTTGTAAGACTGTCAGACTTAGAGGTAGTTGGGAGAGCCAAATGACCCTCAAGGCAACAGTAAAGAACAGGGGAACAGACAGCAAGAGTTTGTCAGAGGCTGACTTCATATATGACTAGCAGGGGATCTAAGCTGGGACTCCATGACTCTCACCCTTTGTTAGTGGGAAAGGTACTCATTATCTCTTTAGTCTATGAACAGGGTCAAAAATTTACAATGTGCAACCTTCTTAAATAAGAAACACTGCTCAAATTTTTTTATCAGAAAGGTTGATGTTTTCATTGCAAGCTGCTGCAAATCTCAGGCAAATACTTGTAGGTGGGGTAGAGGTGTGGGGGAAGAATGAGGAAGCCAACCTCATGCATCAGGTCAGGAGTAAAACTCTACCTGAGGAGACCCATACCTCTTGTTCTACATAAAGGAATTCCCCCCTTGTTTGCTTTCCCTTTAAACCCATCTGAGATTGCTTTACCTTATTTTAAAAATATTTTTCAATATATTTAATGTATGTGTAGTCAATCATATTGCCTAGTGGTGATTATAAGGGTCAGAAAGGGTGTCTACTCTGTGACATTCTGTTCTAAGCATTGACAAAGAATGTGGAACCAAAGGGAATTTCTCCAAGTGGTAAATGACAATAAATCCTGAGCTTCTACTTGGGAAGCACCAGAGACCAAGCCCAAGGTACAGTGGGCTGAACTTCCCAACCACCCCATCAGTTAAAGAAACTCCTTAAGAAGAGAATCAGAGAGGTCCCAAGGCAACTATGTTACTTGACAATTACCGATGATATAATTAAAGCACATGGTATAAACTCAGCACATTCTAGGCATGCATGAAGATGGTAGTGGTTATGGAAATGACAGTTATGACTGTAAAATGATCTCCACTCCAGTGAGTCTGTTATTTGAATTGCTTGGCTTCAAGTAAGCCCTGAAGGAGAGCACATATCACTTTTTTTAATTCTTTTTTTTTTTTAGAGAGAGAGAGAGAGAGAGAGAGAGAGAGAATTTTTAATATTTATTTTTTAGTTCTCGGCGGACACAACATCTTTGTTGGTATGTGGTGCTGAGGATCGAACCCGGGCCGCACGCATGCGAGGCGAGCGCGCTACCGCTTGAGCCACATCCCCAGCCCCACTTTTTTTAATTCTTAGAGCCTAACCTGCACAGCTCCCATGAGTGCAGAAAGTTAATAAAAATAAATATAATAAGTATTATGGTGAAAATGATATGATTTGCTCTAATAACCAGTGATTACCACAGGCATAAAAACAGAAAGAATGTCACTGTAACAGCAGGAGAAAGAGGAATTTCTACACATTCCATATTCTAAATAAAATAAATGCAACACTGATGATTCAACAACAGGTTTATTTGTTTGACTATAATATAATTTACATGCACCCTTGAGAAGTAAGCAGGAGAATTTTAGCAGAGTTTATGTTTCTGAAAAAGATGGCAATGAAAACATAAAATAGTTTTCATACTCAATGAAACAGAGATGCACATAAAGTTAGAGACAATTGGTAGCACTTTGTATGTTTGAAACAAATTTTCTTTCAACATAGCCTAAAATCATGAGTTATTTTGAAAGTATTTCCTCATTGCAAATATATTTCATAGAAAACTCTTATTATTGAGGCTTGCTCATAGATTCAAGTTTTTATAGATCTGTTCACTATGAATTCTATATATATAATATTCCCAACTGTTTCAGAATTTTGGTTAAAACTTTTCTGAGGGTAATCCTCATCTGAGGACAAAGGACAATGATTCCTTTTATGTTTTAAAAGGAAAAAAATATAGAGTAGAATAATGGTTATCAGAAGCAGGGGAAGGTACAGGGTGAAATTGATGGGGAGAGATTGGTCAATGGGTATAAAATAGTACTTGGATAAGAGGAATGAGTTCTGGCATTCTGTAGTACAGTAGAGTGACTGTAGGTAACAATAATGTGATATATATTTCAAAAAACTAGAAGAGATTCTGAATGTTCTCACCATAAAGAAATGATAGATATTTGAGGTAATAGTATTCTAAATAATCATGATTTCATCATTATACAGCCGTGTGTATCAAAACATCATATTATATCCCATACCTATGTACAATAATTATTTGTCCATTAAAAACAAAATATTTTTTAATAAAATAGACTTGTTCAAAGAAATGGGAAGGAGGCTATTGAAACAGCATGTAGAAGACTTAAGTAGCCTTAGGTCACATCACCAATCACCAGTCACCACCCTACACAGTAATTCCCAGACACTGGTTAAAGAGGAAGATACTTCAATAGGAATTTGCACAAAAGGTACACTGTGATGTTTTCCTGGTCTCTGTTTTGCATGTGAGTGGGAGGGGAACTCTTTCCTCAAGCAACAAAAAGGAAGCCACAAAAACCTCATCGGAGATAACTGGAGGGAGCTTTCCAGATGGAAATGCATATGTTTTTCTGGTTGGACACTAGAGAATGTACATAGATACATTCTAACCTGCTCCTGGTGGACAATAGAAAGAAATTATTGAGGCAATTAAACATATGTCCCCTGCAATTTGTAGGTCACAGAAAATGGTATATGACTTTACCTGGCAAAATGCAAAGGAAGGAGTTTGGCTGGAGGAACCTGGGATAATGATGGGGCAATAAGACTATCCTTGAAGTAAATATCATTGATGATGTTTAGTTGGGAAAGTGTTTCAAATTTTGCATGGGCCTAAAATGCAGCCTAAAAATAACCAAACTAAAGCCATCTTAAAAGGACCTTGACCAAGGGGGATGTCTTCTGGTTTGAGGGTCCTAAATTAAAGAGATACAGGAGAGTCTCCAGATAGTAGAATGTTAGGTAACCAGGTGGTGACTAAATCCCCTGCATCAGGCAGAGATGCTAGGTAGGGCTTCTTGATGGAGACTGACTTTCTCATATTTGCCCCTCAAGAAAGATTTGGATGACTGCTCAACAAAGGTTGATGATCATCTTGTAAATTCAAAAGTCAAGTTTTGCTTTTTATCTGTGATTCTATCTTCCCTCTGCCACTTATTTTAGGAGAAGCCAGAAACAATAATTCTTTTAGTTGAAAAAGAGTCAGAACTGGACACATGTCCTTTTTCTAATACAAATACCAATACTTGGGTTCAGTCTGAGGATGACAAGACACGTCTTACATTGAACATGAAGTGGTAGTACTGAATAAGACTGAATTTTTACTACCTGGAAGTGAGCTGTATTTATCCAAAAGTTACTGTTTTAGGTAGCTTGTCACCACTACAATCAAAATATCTGAAAGAACAACTTAAAGGAGGAAAAATTTATTTGAGGATCACTGTTTCAGAGGTCACAGTCCATAGATGGCCAATTCCATTGCTCTAGGCCCAACATGAAGTAGCACATCATAGGGGAAGGGCCCACCAAACGAAAGCTGCTAAGCTCATGGTGGGATTAGGAAGCCAAGAAGAGGGTTTAAGGGAATGTGTACTCTTCCAACACCTGCCCTTAATTACCCACTTCCTCCAGCTACGCTCCACCTGTCTATTGTTAAAACTAGGAAGGACTGGTGAGGTTACAACTCTCACAGTGCAGTCATTTTACCTGGGACTATTCCTGCAGAAACAGGAGCTTTTGGGGGACATCTCACATTCAAACCATAACAGTAAGCAAAAACGTAATCATCATTTTTGGAATGATACCAAGGAACAGGGCAAAAAGTGGCCAGGAAAAATATACTGTGGGCTGTATCACAGTCTACTGAAGTTGATCCAGTTCAGAATTAACAAACTCTCTTTCCCACATCTGTAAATATGAAAACTATTCTCTGTAATAAAGGAAATTTGAGTCTTAGAGAAAGGAGAGAGAAAGAATGTGAATCAAAGTTACAAGATGTTAACTAGCCCAACATCAGAATAGACATAAGAACAGTCAATAGTCAATCATATTCTACATGACGATTCGGAGTCAAGAAAAGTGTTATTATTTGTTTAAAGCTGCATAACCATATACATATCTTGAGAAGATATGTTGCTCATAGTGTTCCTGGCTCTTAGGCAAGTTTTTGAATGATCACGGGGGTGAATAGTTTACCTGAGATATACAGGAACACATAGAACTGTATTTTACATGTTTTTTAGATTATTAGTTCTAGGTTTTGACCCCTTTTAGTCTATTAAACCTTCTGTGGAGTTGAAACCAAAGACATGCTATGAGCTCCAAGTGATGTCTTTGTATATTTTGGGGTCCTACTATAACTTGGTTTAGATTCTCCTTATACTCCCTCAAATCAAACATACATATACCATTAAACACACATATCCCATATAATATTCTCACATAAAATGATACAAAAAGTAGAATTGAAGAAAGAATAAATTGCAGAATTAATTTCTTCAGGATATTTTCTGTCTTTTCCTCAAAGGAAAAAAAAATAGCTTTCAAGCATTGGAGAATCTTTCTTCTCAAAAAATTTGATTTCTAGCAATAAGTTAATTTTAAGAAAATAAAATAACAAAATGATTTTGACTTCTCAGTTTAGCTGATTCAAATTGACTTTATATGCATTTCTTAACTGATAACTATATTAGAAAAATATAAAGAGACTCCCCTTTTCTATACCAAAATGATGAGTTACAAATAGGTTTGACACAATTTAAGAATGGTAAATTGCTTCTTTTATTTCTAGAACAAAGCAAATATATTACACTCTTTGTAAATTAAAATGAATAGTTAAACTACCTTTAGTGCTTGGAACCATGAATATGCATTAAATTGCAAATTGCAGAAAATTATCTCATTGGAGTTTATCAACTTCATACATGTAAGTTAATAGGTCTTTGGGCTGGTGTATTCAGTGTCATAATTGTATGATCAAGGACAGACATTCTATGAAACTTTCTCTTTTCTATCAGATTTTGCCCTGGCCTGAGTCATTTATGGGCCAATTCCAGTTACTGGAAATGCTACAGCAAATACTGCTGTCTGTATATTCTTAGTCCATTCTGCTTTGCTCCTAACAAAGATTTAACTTTATTTATGGTTGCAATGCATTTTGGTTAAAAAATACATTCTCCCTTTTATGATTTAAGTTTTTTTTTTTTTTGCT
The DNA here is from genome assembly GCF_964194105.1 of Spermophilus citellus. Classification (NCBI taxonomy): domain Eukaryota; kingdom Metazoa; phylum Chordata; class Mammalia; order Rodentia; family Sciuridae; genus Spermophilus; species Spermophilus citellus. The sequence goes on from NC_138196.1 coordinate 4,363,558, forward strand.
AAGTACAAAAGTTGTGTGGAGTTTCCAACTAAACTTTCTAAATGAGATGGGATTTCTCTGTTTCTAAATCTTGTTGATGATATTAAAACATAGTGACGTAAGATAAAAGATATTATTAACCAAATAAACTTTCAGAAAATTAGGCCATTAAAGAAAGAAAGAAAGAAAGAAAGAAAGAAAGAAAGAAAGAAAGAAAGAAAGCCACTGAGACTTCCAGCATTGATCTCTAAAAGAAACAGGATTGAGCCCTTCCTCCCTTACCCTTTTGCTCCTTCTCTTTGGTAGGAATACGGTTTTATGCTTGGAAATATAGACCACTCTGATGACTTTTTTGAGCTTCGATGCTACCTCTGTTGTTCAATCTTCAGATTTTCTTTAAATCTTTAAAGGCACCCTTTGCAACAGTCTCAGTTAACAGCAGATACTAATTATAACTGATCCAAATACCATGTTTGGGTTCACTTGCCCTGGTTCTGGATCAGTCATTGCTAAGGGAACTGAGATTAGCATGACTAGTTTAAATTGAAGATTCTCAACCTTGACTGTAGTTTAGAGTCACCTGGGAGTTTTTAAATCTTAGGCTCTATGTCAGGCAAATTAAATCAGAATCCCTGAATTGAATCTCAAGAATCATATTTTTAAAGCTCCATAGTTGATTCCAGTGTGTAACCAACTGGTTTAGATTATCCAGCATCTACCCTTAGAAGGAAGGTTGATCTCCAGATCATATTTCTGATACACAGAAAAGGGGGAGAAGTGGTCTGGACATTTTGGAGTCAACTCCAACCTGTATTACAAACTATGATCCTAAAAATGCCAATAAAAAGGGGGTGGTGTACTTTAGAGAGAAATAAGCATATTAAACATAAGGAGAAGTTTAACAATTATGTTTCCTTATTCCATCATAAGTAATTAGAAAAATTTAGGGGGGAAAACTAGACTTGGGCCTGTGTTACCATGCTGGTTGTTGCTGTCCTTTCTTTTGATAAAGTTTAAGGCTATTTTACTACATGCTGACACTGCAAACAGAAAGGTGCACACTTCTCATACTGTATAAAAGAGAATTTCTTTATTGACAATTTTTCACTAAAATGCATCCTTTGCAACTCTATCAGTATAGAGAACAATTTTTTTTCCAGTTTACAATGGACTCTTAACGTGACTTGGCCTCTAAGAATTGTAGAGAATCACTTAATTAGGAAAGTATAAGTATCTTTTTCCAAGTCTCCCAAAAGTATAAGAACAGCAGAAACAAAATGATGAGTATATTCCAATTGTTTTTAGTATCTTAAATGGAAATCTTAATAAATAGAAAATATGATACACCAGAATATCAGGAAAATGTAAAATCTATGCAAAAGGTACATTTTTAAAAATTTATGTATTTATTTTAATTAGGTATATATGACAGCAGAATGCATTTTGATTCATTGTACACAATTGCAGCACCACTTTTCGTTACTCTGGTTTTACAGGATGTAGTATCTCACCATGTGTGCAGTCATACATGTACCTAGGGTAATGATGTTCATCTCATTCCACTATCTTTCCTGCCCCCATACCCCTCCTTATCCTTCCCTCCCCTTTGCCCAAAGTTCCTCCATTCCCATGCTCCCTGCCCCATTATGGATCAGCATCCACTTATCAGAGAGAACATTTAACCTTCGTTTTTTGGGGATTGCTTTACATCACTTAACATGATATTCTCCAACTTCATCAATTTACTTGCAAATGCCATAATTTTATTCTCTTTTAATGCTGAGTAATATTCCATTGTGTATATATATCACAGTTTCTTTGTCCGTTCATCTGTTGAAGGGCATCTAGGTTGTTTCCACAGTTTAGCTATTGTGAATTGAGCTGCTATCAACATTGGTGTGACTGAGTTACCCTAATATGCTGATTTTAAGTCCTTTGGGCACAGATCAAGGAGTGGGATATCTGGGTCAAATGATGATTCCATTCCAAGTTTTCCAGGGAATCTCCATACTGCTTTCCAAATTATTTGCACCATTTGCAGTCCTACCAGCAACGTATGAGTGTGCCTTTTCCCCCAAATCCTCGCCAACATTTATTGTCATCTGTATTCTTGATAATTGCCATTCTGACTGTCATGATATGAATCTTGGAGTAGTTTTAATTTGTATTCCTCTAGTTACTATAGAGATGTTGAATATTTTTTCATATATTTGTTGATCAAATATATATCTTCTTAGATGTATCTGTTTAGCTCCTTAGCCCATTTATTGATTGGGTTGTTTGGGTTTTTTTTTTTGGTGTTAAGTTTTTTGAGTTCTTTCTATATCTTGGAGATTAGTGCTCTATCTGACATGTGTGCTGCAAATTTTGCTCCCAAAATGTAAGCTCTTTGTTCACCTCATTGACTGTTTCTTTTGCTGAGAAGAAGTTTTTTTTTTTTTAGTTTGAGTCCATATCATTTATTAATTCTTGATTTTATTTCTTGTGCTTTAGAAATCTTGTTAAGGAAGTCAGGGTCTAATCCAATATGATGAAGATTTGGGCTTATGTTTTCCTCTATTAGGCACAGGGTCTCTGGACTGATTCCTAGGTCCTTGATGCACTTTTTTTTTTTAGTTGTTGATGGACCTTTATTTCATTTATTTATATGTGATATTGAGAATTGAACCCAATGCCTCACACATGCTAGGTAAGGGCTCTACCGCTGAGCTACAATCCTAGACCCTTTGATCTAATTTGAGTTGAGTTTTGTGCACGGTGAGAGAGAGGTGTTTATTTTCATTTTGTTGCATATGGATTTCCAGTTCGCAGAGACAAACCCACATAAATATAATTATCTCACACCAGAAAAAAAGAATCAAAAACATACATTGGAGAAAATATAGCCCCTTCAGCAAATGGTGCTGGGAGAACTGGGAAAAGATCCATATTAAAGTAAAAAAAAAAACAGATGTGGTAAAAATAGAAAGATTTTCTTTTATGAAGTATCAAAAGTAAAAGTAAGAAGGTTTGAAGGAACTATTAATCCTTCAAATGAAACAATTACAAAATGCTACATTCTGAAGCTGCTATTTATAAATATTGATTCTGAGTGTGATCTTACCTCTTTTTCTAGATGACATCATTGAAAAACTCACTATTAACAATGTGTTTGATTTCCAGTAATCCTTAAGTGGAGTGCATGAGTATGTGACCATGCCAACACTGCACACAAGTACAATTTACAGTCATCATTGTCCTCATAGTTATGTATGTTGGTGCCTGTAGCAGACAATGCAAGTATTTAGCCTTCATTTCCAACACCTGAATCTCAGCTAATTTTCACAGAGCTACTATGGACTACTGAAGTCACTTTGTCCACACTCAGAAACAAGGGATCATGAGAATTTAGTCATATTTCATTAATCATGGACTGTGCATCTGAGAATTCACTTACTCACTAAAACTTACCTGTAACCTCTAAATCAATGATCTGTCTTATGGGGGAAATATGAATGTTAGATAAGCTTCATGAAGGCATGAATCAGAGTGTTAGTTACCTGTGGGTTCAATGTCAATGACTCAATAATGTATGTTAAATAAAGTATCTTTAAAACAGAAACATACATAAAATAACACATTGATTGGTTAACAAAAATGTGATGAGTACTTCATAGTAGCTTAACTGTGTGTTTCCTCTAGGACCAATAATCCATATTTGCAATTCAGCATTCATGAAGCTTTTCTTGTGTGTGTGGTGCTGGGGATTGAATCCAGGGCCTTGTGCATGTGAAGCAAGCACTCTACCAACTGAGTCATATCCCAGTCCTCAGAGTGATGCTTTATAAAACATAACTACCATGAATACTGAGAATGAATTGTCAGAGCCAACTTCTGGGAAATTTGACCCAAGACAAGGAATGCAACTTAAATATTTTTATTTTTTTTCTTAACATGAGGCAAGTATCCATGAAGCTGTTTCTCAGTACATAGCTGCTCCCAGCCTATCTTTCACTTCACCTCCTCTTCTAGTCTATGACTTGTTTCTTTCTTTCTTTCTTTAATATTTTTAGTTGTAGATGGAAATGATGCTTTGTTTTGTTTTAGTTTTATGTGGTGCTGGGGATTGAACCCAGGGCCTCAAACATGCTAGGCAAGTGCTTTACCACTGAGCTACAACCCCAGCCCTGCAACTTAAATCTTATAGGAAACTATAAATCTTACAGGAAATTCCAATGTGGGAGTCTGATATAATAATAATAATAATAATAATAATAATAATAATAATAATAATAATAATAAATGATAGTTATAATTGCAATGATAGTTACCATAACATTTATAAAGTACTATATACTGTGTTGTAAAAACTTGATACTTAAAACACAGCACTACACTATATAGCAAGTATTTTAATCACTTTGTATATTAATACAAAGGAGAAGACTCAGGTTGAGACAGCTTGAGTGAACTAAGACTGAACACTAATTTATTATACAGCCAAAATTATAAATATGACCCATTTATTTCTAAATATTCTTGATATCCATTAGTAAATTGACCTTTTGTGTTTTAGTTATAGAATAACTTTTGTTTAAATTTATACCAATAATGCATCGGCCATGATGCTGAAAATGACCGCCAGTAATTTCATTCATCCCTTTCCTGGTCCTTTGATGGACAGGAACAGGCTCTTGGAGGTATTTTGCTTTTTTGTTTGTTTTGCTTTGCCTCTTGCTGGTTTCTGTGTGGAGGCTTCTGCCATGCTCTGTTTGGGCTACATGGGAGCCAATCAGGAAATTCTCCATGTGTTGTCCTGCTATTCCTGAGCTCCTTCTGGAGCACATGTTCATTCTTCTTCCCACATTTCACAAGGTTCCTGTTTGTTTCTTCTTTTATGTACAGTGTGTTTTAGTATGAGAGAAGATAAAAAGAAGGAATAGAGCTATTCTATCTTTGTGTAACCAAAGTTTCTGGGCAACATTCTGAAAGAAAAAAAATTGGTTTGGTGGAGTGGGGCAGACAACAGTGGAGAAATAAACATATACAAAAAAAAAAAAACCCTACAAAATGGAAAAACTATTTCTTTGTTGTTGTTGTTAAATATGTTTTCTAGTTGAAGTTGGACACAATACCTTTATTTATTTATTTTTATGTAGTACTAAGGATCTAACCAAGTGCCTCATATGTGCAAGACAGGCGCTCTACCACTGAGTTGCAGCCCCAGCCAGAAAATCTGTTTCTTCCTACCTGCTTTTATTAACACATCTTCCTGGGACTTTCTGTTTAATTTTCACATGTAATCATACTTTTTTGCTTTCTGACTCAGAGACTGACTTTATATAGACATTGTAAAATGATTATAGAATTTAAAATATTTTGTATTTTAGAGCTCTGCCTGATAATTAGATTATAAATTTCAGTATGTTGGGGATAAAGTTAGGGTCTTATTTTTAACTCTCATCTCTGTGCTGAGTACAGTAGGAGATACCATTTCATTGTTAAAGAAAATTATTCAAATTTATTTGCTTTTTATTTACTTGTTTTTGTTTTTTTAGTTATTATATTTTCTTTCTTCAAACCCAAGACAATAGCCAATGTCTCTGAAGTGTGAACTGTGCAGGAGTTTCATCTACTGATAGCCAGTTTTATGTTTCAAAACTTTATATAAATTAGATTTTATATGTATAACATAGAACTCAGAATTTTGCCTTATAATGTGTTATTAATACAGACTCAGAAACTCATCTCCAATACTACCAGAAATACATTGTTTAGTTTCATCCCTAAGTTAATGAAAACTATATATTCTCAAGAAGGAGAATATCTAGTAGAATGTTACAAAGTATGGTAATTAAGCAAAACCTGGAATCTTAGTTCTTAAAGTGGTGCTTTAGGATTTGGGGGGGGGGTGGGACTGTGTGTTTTGCTTTTGTTATAAATTTGAGTCACATGAGTTAGATACTCACAGCAGGTACTACTATAAGACATTTTAAAACTTCCTAAGATCATTGTACTGTCATGTTTAACTAATTAAACAAATAAAAATAAATAAATAAAAAACTTCCTAAGAAGACAAAAAATATTTTGATAATTATGGTTTGATCTAATACTGGAATTAACCTCTTTCAGATATACACCATAGCATTTATTCCACAGCCAAGTCTATTAAAATGTGACATTTAAAATCTTGATGAGAACTAATCTCAAACTTAAAGGTAACTTTGAGACAGTTGAAGTAGAACAATATACCTCAATTCATAAGGAAGAGTTCAGAGCAGTGAAACAGGTGTAGGGAGTGGATTTGAGTGTCAACAGGACCTTGTAAACAAATATTCTGGAGAATGAGAAAGAAACATTAAACGAAACTGTTGCTCTTCTGTGTTTTGTTAGGTAGATACGATATTACACTCAAGTTTATTTTCTAATTATCAACTGGAAATAGCAGTCTAGAACTCACAAAAACAAAGGATAGGTCTCTGAAGAGTGAAAGTTACTGACACAAAGTACTTATAGGTGATACTTCAAGTTTAAGATTTAAATCACAGGGCATAAGTAAGAGATTCAGTTGTGTTCCTCCCAAATAACATGGTTGACCCTAACCCCCATGTGATAGGATTTGGAGATAGAACCTGTAAGGTTATGATTGTAATCAAATGAGGTCATAAGAGTGACCCTGATCCAATAAAATTAATGTCTTTATGCAAAGAGACTTCAGGGAGCCTTCACTCTCTCTTTCTGCACAAACTCACCAAGGAAAGGTCCTGTGAATATTAATGACATTTAAATTTAACATAATGCCAAGCATATACAAAAACTGCAGTTGAAATTGTACTGCAGCAATTTGGTTTGTCATTAAGAAAATTAAAATATTATCTCAACCACATATCAAAGTAAATTTTAGATATAGTGTTGATTTTAAATGGAGAGAAAAAGAATACATAAAATAATGATGAGAGAAAACATATCTAAATGTGACCCAGAACTCTATATCCACAACACCAAAGTTAAAAACCACTTAGTAAAGTATTGACTTGGTTACACAAAAATTCTAAATGGTTATGAATGTTAATAAAATAAAGCAATAGGTAAACTTCAAAAGTAATAAAATTTACAGTGTAGTAGATTCCAATAGGAAAAAATTATTAAAATTTCAACAAGAAAAAAATGCATAGATTATGAATGTAAATAAAAATAAAAATTTGAAAACATTAAACACAAGTAGTTATAGAAATTATATATTAAGCAATTAATTATATGTGGCTTACATAGAAAAAATGAGACTGAAGAGAAGAAAAAGTGTCATGTCCTATGGCAGAAATGTAAATTTCTACAACTTATCTCTAGACCAATTTAGAAGATAAAACAAACCCTGAAGATTTACAGACTCCACTCCTATGCTTGTAGTCCAAATATATATCAACTGCTCTTGTGCTTAATATATATTAACTGTTATATGCACATATGTAGAAAAAATGTCTTTTTAAGAGAATACTCTAAACACAGCCTCATTATTCAATAGTATCAGGGTTACTGAATAAATTCATGTAATGGAATAATATGCATTCATTAAAAACAATGAACTGAACTTAGCTATAATTAACTAAACGTTTTTTGGGTTTGTTTTTGTTTTTTGTTTGTTTGTTTGTTTGTTTTTTGAGTACCAGGGGATTGAACTCAGAGGCAGTCAACCACTGAGCCACATCACCAGCCCTATTTTTGTATTTTTTATTTAGAGACAGAGTCTCACTGAGTTGCTTAGTGCCTCACTTTTGCTGAGGCTGGCTTTGAACTGGTGATCCTCCTGCCTCAGCCCCACAAACTGCTGGGATTACAGGTGTGCACCACCACACCTGGCTTAACTAAACTTATTTACTTAGAAATATTTTCGTATTTTATTGAATATACACGATGTATAAAACCATATATAGAGAAACACCCTTTAAAATTTGTTTATATATATGTGCATAGAAGAAAGTCAAGAAAAATAGGTACCAAAATATCAATAATGCTAATCTCTATATTTTTCTCGTGCATATATTTTCTGATTTAAAAAAAAACTCTAAGGGACACACACACACACACACACAACATATATATGTGTATTTATATCTTGTAAAACAAAATTATTTTATTTGCATAAATAAGAATTTTCAAGTACCCTAATTTGGGCAGAAGAAAAGTAAATAATTGAAACCAACAGAAATAGGGATTGAGGTAGAAAATAAATTCTAGTGTTACTGAAATTGAAAAGGGGAGATTCTAAGGAATAATGGGGGAAGTAAGGGTGTCTATTGCTGACTGATTAATGTACTGCCTATAATGTGCTCAGTACTCTTCTAGGTGCTGGTGGTGAAAGTGAAGTATACCATGGCAGAACTTAATCCACTAGGAGGGAGGGTCAGGATGATGCAGATGATCAATCATCTGCAAGGCTTACTTGGAATAATGAGGTGGCTGTGGAGACGGAAGGAATTAGATGGATTCAACACATACTTTGGATATAGATTTCACAAGTTTTTTTTTTTTTTGATAAGTTGAATACAAGAAAGTGAAAAGGAAAAAAAAACTATTAAGGAAAACTCCAGATTTTTATCTGCTGTCAACTACTGAAATTGATAACATGGAAGGAAAGACAAATCAGCAGTTGTTTTGAATGTACTAAATAGAAAATGTACTTGAGTGGATATATAATATGTTTGAAAGTTAACTGAGAAGTCAGAAGTCATAAAAAATATGATTTTTAAAGTCAATATCACTAAATGTACAGATGACGTATGACTGAGCTCTAGACCTATTAAATATGCTGATGCTGGAGAGGAAGAAGCCTGCCAAAATGACAGAGGTAACCAGCAAGAAGAATGAACCCAGGAGAGTTTGACATCACAAGCCATAAGAACAGAGAGTTTAATGAGTCAACAATAGTTTATTGGGATAACTAGCAATGATAAAACTTCAAGATGTCCACAGAGTTGGGCAACACTAATGTCAAGGAGATGAACCTCCTCAAAACCAGTTTCAGTATGTGATGGAGTTGGAAGCCAAACCTGAGTGGGCTGAAGAGAGATTCAGGAAGTGTGGATGAGAATGTTGTTTATGGAAGAAGATAGAGCCTGGGAAGGAATCAGGAGAGACATCTTTTGGTTTAGATGGGAAATATTACAATGGGTTTTTAATATAATTTAGAATGAATCCATGAGAATAAAGTGAATGATGGCCTTGGAAGGAGATGGGACAACTAAAAAGCAAAGCCCTTGAAAAGATACGAGAGGAAAGGATGGGTCACAACACACACTTTAGCATTAAAATTTGCAGATGAAGGAACTTTTCTTCTGTCAGCAGCAGAAGTCAGAGAATATGGCTGTAAATGTTAATGGATACAGATTTAGGGAATTAGGCAGGGGAAGATGTAGGAATTCTTGTTTGATTTTTATCTGTGAAATGGAAGACAATCTTAGAAGCTGGAAACTGCTGTGGTGTATAGGGATTATTTGAAAAGTGATAAAAATCTGCCAAAAATAGAACTAGGAATGTTGGAAAGAATACTTTCTAGGGACATGTAGTAGGATTTCTAAGCAGTACTTTGTGTCCATTGGAAGCAAGAAGGTAAAAATAAGATTAACCTGTTGTATGATTTTCTACTAATATTAAGTACTCTTTAAAAGTAGAAATGAAAGAAGTGGAGTGTTAGTTTTGATCAGAGTTTAACTGTTTCCCAGTTGGTACTACAGAAGAAGGGACAAGGATATAAAGGGCATATGGGAGAATGTACAGATGATGGAAACTCAAACTAAATTGAAGCTAAGGGATAAATAATGAGATTTCAGTAATAATTACAAATAAAAACCACATTAATGAATTAGAGGCCTTAAGTACCTATTATGGTACTAGAAAAAGTGAACTCGAATATTATACTAGGGCTGCTAGAAACTGGGAGACCATCATCTGATTTTGGGAGAGTCTATGGGAAAAGAACAAATAGTTATATATAAAGTGATAAAAGAATTGAGAAATCAGGATATTAACTGGACTATCCCTTCTCATAGTGAATTCAGAAAAAATAATATTAGAAAAGAAAAGATACTGTGCCTTAGGAATTAAATTAATAGCAATCACCTAGAAAAGAGAAAACATTAAAGGAGATGACTGGAATTTTCTTTTTAAAGGAAAAGAGGAATAGCTTGGAAGCTGTATTCCCAGAACTGAAATTGCTCATCTTTAACCTTCCCAAAGCTCTTGTACACATAATACTTCTAAGATAATGATGATGCTATCCTTCCAATTACTAGAAATTAAACCAAAGACCTCTTAGTTATGCTGCACCCATTGAACTGTGTAGGAACCTTAATATAATCTGGCAAGGAGTCTGAATTTGGAATTCTTATATTCTAAGGATTCAAGAATGGACTGTATAATAATAAGAAAAATTGTGTTCCAGGCAATATTGGCTCAGAACCTAATTGCTATGGTTAATATATAGTTTGTCCCATCAGAAATTTGCATTGAAGTTTAATCCCCAATGTGAGGTATTAAGAAAGCAGAAATATAATTCAACTATAAAGTTTAGACCTGGGGTCTTTGAGAGGTGATTTAAGAGAGATAAAGCAGCCAGGGCAGAGCCTTCATCACGGAATACAGATGGCTTTATAAGAAGAGAGAGACCTGAGGGTACACACACACACTCTCCCAGTCTCCCTCCATGTGATGGCCAGCACCAAGCCATCTCAGCACTCTGCCAGCATGAAGGCCAATGCCAGGAGCAACCCCTAGATCTTCAACCCCAGCTGTGGGCCAAAGATAAACCACTTTTCTACATAACCAACCCACTCCCATAGTCTTGTGTTATTAGCAATAGATAATGAACTAATATACTAATGAAATCAATCAACTCTCCTCCAGACTGTCTCACACACATGACATAAGGAAAGACACAACCTCTACTCCAATATTTTTTTTAGAAGCTGAATCCTCAAGGGATATCCACAAAATACTAAGAAAAGAAAACCTAGTCCAAGAAGAAACTAGAATGTATCACAAATTGGATGTTTTGGAGGACATACTGAAAAGAATTAGGAGGCAGGAGAGAACGAGGGTTTGGATAGGAATAGAGGCATACCCAACAGAGTAAGGATTCGAGAACCTAGGGACAGTGGATGGCTTGGACATCTAGGAATGACTGAAATAAATAAAAACTACTTACTTCAATTCTCTCTGAGGACAGATTGATCTTAGTGTTTCTTAGAAAATGTTGGTAATTTGTCAAATCTAGAGTTCAGCAAATTTAGTTATTTTGGGATAGAGAAGTGAAAGAACAAACCTTATTGCATAAAGTTTTTGCATTTTCAAATTCAGAGTTACTGTTTTTAAAATACTGATGAGGTCTTTTGAATTTATGCATAGCCTGATGGGCGTAGCCTAAATCAGATAAATAAGGGTCATATGTAGAAAGTGGGATGTTATGCCTGAGAGGCCATGAAGGACAACAGATTCTCAGATGTAAATGGTCATGAATGCTGAGTCCCTTATCACCATCTTCAGTATCTCAGTGGCTCCAGGGAGGTTCCTAGTTAGGATAATTTGAATATCATTTAAGAGTTGGCAACTCCTGACATATGGAAACATGTAATATACAAGAAGGGAATATATCAATGCCACATAGTTCAATAGGATAAGTGAAAAAAGAGAACGAGGAGCAAAGGAGGAAGAAGTGCTATTGGAAAGAGTTGGTAGGGAATAAGGAAGCCTGGAATTGAGCCAGCTCTGAAGTTATTTTAAATAAACAACTAATATTTAACATTGATATATTTTGACTATGGGTCAGACACCACCCTAAGATCATTATAATTTAACTTATTTGATCCCCATTGAAAAACAAAACAAATTAGAGAATGTATATAATTATTTATCTTTTAAATTAAGAAAGGGAGGACTAAACAGGTAAAGACCCTGCTAGAATCATGCAACCAGGGTTTACCCCAATTCTGGCTGCAGGGCTCTTTGTCTTATTCACAAAGGATGCAAAATAAAAAAATAAAATTAAAAGAATTGAAAGCGGTACAATAATTAAAGGATATTGTTTTAGCAGAAACAATGAACAACTCAGAAGTGTTAGAGAATAAATCGATTAAATAGATTATAGAAAAAGATTTAACATGTCTATCAGAATTACCTTCATAAATACCAAGTATAAAAATCAATTACTTACTATTTCTAATATAACATTTTTGTTCAGAAAAATATATGTGGTAAAGAGGGCTAGCTTCATGAATATGCAACCTGACAAGTCATATGATTCTATACATTCACTGTAGCCCCATGCTTCATTTAATGCTTCAATATACCAGAGCATTATTCTTAATAAATCTTGAACAGAGGACCTTGCATTTTTCTTTTGCACTGGGTCTTGGGAGTTATGTAACTGGGCCTATATGTAGATAGTGAAATGTTTGGCAAATCATTTCAGGAGGCCAATATACTTAAATTGCATCTAATTTTAACCCAGGGAAAGCACTGAAAAAGATTATGACTGAAGATTTGAAATGACTTTAAAAAAAAGAGAGGGTTTATCACATGTGCCATGTTTAAAACAAAACCCATCTCTGACTTTTAAGACAGAAAAGTCAACTGCAACTAATTAACTAACTGTAAAGTAGTCTAGAAGAGTAACTGAATTACTGGTGAGGTAAAGCCTCAGAGAGAGTTCCAGGAAGCAGGTGCAGCCAAGGAGAAAAAAAGAAAAAACAAAAAAACATATCCAACTTAGTTTCAGGAAGAAAGTACACAGAGGAGTGAGAAGACAGACCCAGAGCATCTGTCAGCAGTACATGGGAAGACAGTAAGAGAACAGATGGGAATAGAAAGTAAACACGTACATACAAATCCAGACATCTTCTGGCCAGCAGTAGAGGCTTCACCACAATAGGCTAAGTCTTCCAGGACACATCAGCCAAAATTGATGAGAAAAGCCTTCCAAATCTGCTAGGTTTTAGCTAATACCACTTTAGTCATTAGCATGAGAGATGAAAGAATGTCAAGCAAGCCTGTAAGGGCCCAAGCAGAGATGTGCACGGCAGCATGTGGTCTCTTTCAAAATCTCTACTTCAATACAGAGCTCAATAAAGTACAGAGAAAGGAAAGTCTATTCAGTTCAATAACATATTTTTTATTAAGTACGTCCAGAGTGAAGATTTAGCACTCCAAATAAATGTCATTCTATAAAAAGAATGACCCTGGATGGTTTGTTCACTAGATAATGGACTGTTTTAAGTCAATATAGACTTTCGACAAAAGATCTATTGCTACACCAAGATTCTAATAGTTGTTTTTTCTTCTTCTTCCATTTTTTTGTTTGTAAAATTTAATAAGCACATATTACATGATTAAGTGCTAAGGCTTTGGATTCAAATTTGATTCAACTTTAAATAAGTAATCACTTTTGAAACTTTTATGATCTCATCTACGGAAAGGAAATAATCTCCCTTATACCTGAAACATTTTTGCAAGATTTAAAAGCCTCATTGGGTATAAAAGTAATTGTATTCAGAGTATTAAAATATGTTATATTAGCAAAATAAATATATTCTTTGTTCATTCAGCAACGATGATTTTTGTACCACTTGACAGCAGTAGAACACAGACAGATTAGAAACCAGTTCATTAGATCTGCTCTCCAGGGTTGTTGAGAGCTCACTTTGATTTTAATTCTTAAGTTTGCTAATCAATGATGTTATAGGTACTTTAAGCAGTTAATGTTGTAGTATTCGAAATTTCTTACGCTTAGTTTAATATAGAGATTATTTTGTGAACTGTACTTTCTCACATAATTTATATACCCATGGTAGTTGCTTCCATTGAATCTTAAAATTGCCTCATTACACTTTAATTATATTCCATAATATAGTTTCCCTGGATTGTTTTTAAATTGTTCCAGGTCATTTTCCAGCTACTGAATTTTTAATGGAAACCAAAATGTATTTTTAACAAAATGCATAATTTTAGTTATTTCATTTTCTCTGCTATGCATATCCAGAATCCTTAATTGTGTTCATACTTATTTGACCTAACATCATAAATTTAATTTCTATTAAATTTGTAGGCCTTGGAAATTGTATTAAGGGGCAACATTAAATGCATTGTTGTTAAATGATGAGAAAATATTTATGATGATATTCCTTTGAATGAGTCATTTGCTGTTTTCATGATTTTTTTCTAAAGACAGTTCTTTAAAACAGTTTTAAGTTTATAGAAAAATTGAGCAAATAGTACAAAGTTCCCATGTAATACCTCCACATGGTCTCCTGTATTACTAACATCTTTAATGAACTAGTATTAATATATTGTTAGCAAAAAGTCTTTTGTTAACAATTGCTTCAGATTTTTATAATTTTTACCGGATACCTTTTGTATTCCAGAGTCCTGTCCAGGATACCATGTTAAATTTAATCATCATGTCTTCTTAGGTTCTTCCCACGTATGAAAGTTTCTTAGATGTTCCTTGTTTTTGATGACCTTGACAGTTCGGGTGAAAAGTATTGGTCAAGTATGTTGTAGGATGGCCTGCTAGTGGAAATTTTCTGATGCTATTTTATAGTTATAATGGGATTGGGGATTTGGGGAGTAGGATCATAAAGGTAAAAAAAAACTATTTTCATCACATCATGTCAAGAGTATATACTATCAACATGATTTATGACTGTTGACATTGACTTTTATCAACTGGCTAAAACCAGTATTTGTCAGGGTTATCCACTTTAAAATTAAACCTTTAATCTTCCTCATCTTATACTCTACTTTTTGAAAAGAAGCCACTTGTAGGTAAACATAATTTATTTGGAATTCTTCTGTACAGAGAATTTGTATCATTCTTAAATTATTCAATCATTTGTATGAATCAGTATGGACTTGTGTGTATTTATTTTATACTTAGGATTATAATGCACTACTTTGTTGGTTTTGTTGCTCAATTACTTTCCATCTTTTAAACCTTGGGAGTTTTTCTGTATTTTTGAAATACTCATTGTACTGTGGGCCTATTTGTGTTTGAGAGCTTTATTATTTATGGCAGCTCAAAATGTTCCAGGCTGATTTTAAATATTTCCTATCTCTACCTATATTAATCTAGTTGTCTGGGGATCTCCAGTACCATCTATTAAGTATTAGAAGCCAATATCTGGTTACTAGGTATGCTTGCTGAGATGAGATTGTCACTTATTTTAAGCCCAATCAATTCTGCTGATAGGGGAAAGAAATGTGTGTGTTAACTTTTTCAAATATATATTTCTACACATAACCATCCATAAAATTGCATTTAATTGATATTCCCAGTTATGCTCTGTTAACACATTTATATTCTAGCATTCTCTCTCGCTTATCTGTACATTTCCATTAAAACTGTGAAAAATTTGGATCCTACCAACTGCCATCTATTTACTCAATTGTTCAATATTAGAATTGTTTATCCATACTTATTGGATAAACAGCTTTATGAACTAGAGTTCAGTGTCTGTACTCAGTTTTTTGCCTTTGGTCTAATAAACTCCTATTTTTATTTTCATGTAATTCAAACTTAAAACAAAATCTTAGACATTTCTTCTTTGAACTATTTATGTGTTTACAATATTAGGGAATTTTTCCAGCTATATTTCTATCATTTTCTAAATTAATCTCTTGCACTCCCAAAACATACCTTATCCAAGAACAAGAAGGTAAAACTTTCCATCTTCTAAGATCTTCTTTAATTTCTTTTTTTAGTGTGGTGTAATTTTTATTGTGGAGATCTTTCATCTCTTTCATTAAATTTATTCCAAAGTTGTTGTTTTTTTTTTTTGAGGCTATTGTAAATGGGGTGGTTTTCCTACTTTCTCTTTTAGCGGATTTGTTCCTGATGTACAGAAATGCCTTTGATTTATGGGTGTTGATTTTATATCCTGCTACTTTGCTGAATTCATTTATTAGTTCTAGGAGATTTCTGGTGGAATGTTTTGGGTCTTCTAGATATAGAATCACATCATCAGCAAATAGTGATAATTTAAGTACTTCTTTTCCTATCTGTAGCCCTTTAATTTCTTTCATCTGTCTGATTACTCTGGCTAGAGTTTTCAAGAACTATGGTAAATAGAAGTAGTGACAGAGGGTATCCCTGTCTTGTTCCAGTTTTTAGAGGGAATGCTTTTAATTTTTCTCCATTTAGAATGATGTTGACCTGGGGCTTAGCAAAGATAGCCTTTACAATGTTGAGATATGTTCCTATTATCCTTAGTTTTTCAAGCATTTTGAACATGAAGAGATGCTATATTTTATTAAATGCTTTCCCAGCATCTATTGAAATGATCATATGATTTTTATCTTTGTCTATTGATGTGATGAATTACATGTATTGATTTCTGTATGTTGAACCAACCTTGCATTCCTGGGATTAATCCTACTTAATTGTAATGCACTACCTCTTTTATATGTTTTTGTATTCAATTTGGCAGAATTTTATTGAGGATTTTTGCATCTATTTTCATTAGAGATATTGGTCTGAAGTTTTGTTTCTTTGATTTGCTTTTGTCTCATTTTGGAATCAGGGTGATATTGGCCTCACAAAATGTGTTTGGAAGTGTTCCCTGTTTTTCTATCTCATGAAACAGTTTGAGAAGCATTGGTGTTAGTTCTTCTTTAAAGGTCTTGTAGAACTCAGTTGTGTATCCATCCATCCCTGAACTTTTCTTGGTTGGTAGACTTCTGATGACATTCTCTATTTCCTTGCTTAAAATTGATCTGTTTAAATTGTGTATATCATCCTGATTTAGTTTAGGTATATTATATGCCTCTAGAAATTTGTTAATGTCTTTGGTATTTTCTATTTCATTGGAGTACAAATTTTCAAAATAATTTCTAATTATCATCTATATTTCTGTAGTGTCCATCATAATATTTCCTTTTTAATCATGGATGTTAGTAATTTGAGTTTTCTTTCTCCTTCTCTTCATTAGTATGGCTAATGGTTTATCAATTTTATTTACTTTTTCAAAGAAACAAATTTTTGTTTTGTCAATTTTTTCAATTATTTCTTTTGTTTCAAGTTTATTGGTTCCAGCTCTAATTTTAAGTATTTCCTTTCTCCTACTGCTTTTTGGGTTTATTTGTTCTTCTCTTTCTACAGCAGAATTAATATTGTCAAAATGACCATACTACTAAAAGCACTATACAGATTCAATACAATCCCAATCAAAATCCCAATGGCATTCCTTACAGAAATAGAGAAGGCAATCATGAAATTTATCTGGAAAAATAAGAGACCCAGAATAGCCAAAGCAATTTGTAGCAAAAAGAATGAAGCTGGTGGCATTGCTATTCCAGATCTAAAACTATACTAAAGATCAATAGTAAGAAAACCAGCATGGTACTGACACCAAAATAGACCTGTAGACCAATGATACAGAATACAGAACACAGAGTCTAACCCACATAACTTCAGTTATCTTATAATAGACAAAGGCACCAAAAACGTACCTTTGAAGAAAAGACAGCTCTTCAACAAATGATGCTGGGAAAACTGGAAATCCACATGTAACAAAATGAACTTAAACATCTATCTCTCACCATGCACAAAACTCAATTCAAAATAGATCAAGAACCTAGGAATAAACCAGAGATCTTGCACCTAATGGAAGAAAATGTAGGCCCAAATCTTCATTATATCAGTTTAGGCCCCAGCTTTCTTAATAAAACTCCTGTAGTGCAAGAATTAAATAAATAAATGGGATGGATTCAAACTAAAAATCTTCTTCTCAGCAAAAGAATCAATCAGTGAAGTGCATAGAGACCCTACTGAATGGGAGCAAATCTTTACCACAAGCACATCAGATAGAGCACTAATCTCTAGGATATATAAAGCACTCAAAAACTTTAACAGCAAAAATAAAAACAAATGACCAATAGATAAATAGGCCAAGAAACTTAACAGACACTCTCAGAAGAGGATATACAATCAACAAACATGAAAAAATGTTCAACATCTCTAGCAATTAGAGAAATGCAAATCAAAACTACTCTAAGATATCATCTCACTCCAGTCAGAATGGCAGCTATTAAGAATACAAATAGTAAGTGTTGGCAAGGATGCATGGAAAAAGGCACACTCATACATTGCTGGTGGAAAGCAGTATGGGGATTCCTTAGAAAGCTGGGAATGGAACCACCATTTGACCAAGCTATCCCACTCCTCAGTTTATACCCAAAGGACTTAAAAACAGCATACTACAGGAACACAGCCATATTAATGTTTATAGCAGGTCAATTCACAATAGCTAAATTGTGAGACCAACCTAGATGCCCTTCAATAGAGAAGGGATAAAGAAAATGTCACACACACACACACACACACACACACACACACACACACACAATGGAATACTATTCAACATTAAAAGAGAATAAAATCATGGCATTTGCAGGTAAATTGATGAAGTTGGAGAATGTAATGCTAAGTGAAGCAGGCCAATCCCAAAAAACCAAAAGCCAAATGTTTTCTTTGATTTGAGGACACAGACACATAATGGCAATTTGATGAGGTGCATGGGAGCAATGGAGGAACTTTAGGTAGGGCAAAGGGGAGGGAGTTGAAATGAGGGGGCAAAAGGGTAGGAATGATGGTGAAATGAGTTAGAGATCATTATCCTAAGTACTTGTCTAAGACACGAATGGTGTGAAAATATTCTGTATACAATCAATGTTTTGAAAAATTGTTCTCTATATGTATAATATGAAATGAATTGCATTATCCCATAATGTATAACATAATATATATATATATATATATATATATATATACACACACACACACATACAAATACCTTATGTGATTTTTTTTTTATTCCTTTAAAATTTGTTAACATAACTTTTGTGGACCAGAATATGGTCTCTCTTGGTTAATGTTCCACATAAGCTTCAGAAAATGTGTATTCTGTTTTTGGATGATGTATTCAACAAATGTAAATTAAATCAAGTTTGTTGATTTAATCTCCAGTTTAACTATATCCTCAGTGGCTTTTTGCCTACTAGTTCTATTAACTACTGAAAGAGTAGTGCTTACAACTCCATTTTCAAATAATAATATATTGCTTCACTGTATATTGATTTAATTGATGCTTCATATCAATTGAAAATGGAACATAATATTAATTCTATCTTATTTAGTCCTTCTCTGATACTTTTCCTTTCTTTATGTAGACCTGGTTTCTGATATACTTCATTTCCCCACTTTCTAAAGAATGTGTTTAACATTTTTGCAGGCAGGTCTACTGGAGATAATGTCCCTCATTATTGCTTGCCTAAGAAAATAGTTCACTATCACTTTTGAAGGATAATTTTACTCGATAGAAAATTATGGTTGATGAGTTAAGATACCTTAACACATTATTCAGAGTTGTTTTAAAATTCCTAACTGATAACTCTAAAATTGGTATCATAAGTGGGTTGGTTTCTAATACTTAATTTTTCTCTTCACATGGTTTTTCTTTTCTTTTTTTAGTTGTTTTTTTCCTGATTAGAACATTATAGTTATACACAGTAATTGGGTTAATTTTGACAAAGTCATACATGCATGGAATTTGATGTACTCCATTCAGTCCACAAACCTCCAACTTGCTCTCCCCTCCTGCCTGCCCCTACTATTCTACTCTACTGGTCTTCCTTTCATTCATTTAATTTTATCTTTTATTGGAGCTTTTACATACATATAAAGGTAGAATTTCCTGTGGTATGATTATATATGTACATAGCAAGATTTTATTAAATGCATTCAGCATTTTCTCCTCTCTTCAGTCACTCTTGATCTTCTTCTATTTCATTGATCTTCCCCATATCTTTGTGATACTGATTACAAACCATTTCCCCCCTTATTTTGCTCTAATTTCCACATAGGAGAGAAAGCATTCAACCCTTGTTCTTTTGAGTCTGGCTTATTTCACTTAGCATAATGTTCTCCAGCTCCATCCATTTACCAGCAAAAGACATAATTTATTTCTTCATTGTATATATACCACATTTTCTCAATCCATTCATCTATTGATGGGCATCTGGGCAGATTCCATTGCTTGGCTATTGTGAAGTGTCTTCTATAAATACCAATGTAGATTTACTGCTATAGTATGCTGATTTTACTTTGTTTGGACAATAACCATGAATGGGATAGCTAGGTCATAGGGTGGTTCCTTTCCTAGGTTTTTGAGAAATCTCCATAATGCTTTCCAGAGTGATTATACTAATTTTCAGGCCCACCAAAATATATGAGTGTACCTTTCCCCCCACATATTCACCAGCATTCATTATTATTGTACTCTTGATAATGCCATTTTGACTGAAGTGAGAAGAAATCTTAATGTTGCTTTGATTTGCATTTCCCTGATTTCTAAAAATGCTGAACATTTTTTATATATTTGTTGTCTATTTGTGTTTTTTCTTTTGAGAAATGTTGGTTTAGTTCTCTTGCCCATGTATTGATTGGGTTATTTGAGGGGTTTTGTTTTTTTGTTTGTTTTGATTTTGGGTGTTAAGCTTTTTGAGTTCTTTATATATTCTGGATATTAACTCACTGTCAGAAGAGTATCTGGCAAATATTTCCTCCTATTATTTCAGTTGTCTCTTCTCATTCTTGTTTTCTTTGCTGTGCAAAACTTTTTAATTTGTTTTCATCCCACTTAATGATTATTGTTTTATTTCTTGAAGTTTAAAAGTCTTTCTAAGGAAACTTGAGCTTGTAGCAATATGATGGAATGTTGGTTCTATGTTTTCTTCTAGAAGTTGCAAATTTTCTGGTCTAATTTTTAGTTCCATGATCCACTTTGATTTGAATTGTATGCAGGTGAGAGATGTTGATCTACTTTCATTCTTCTACCTATGGATATCCAATCGTCCCAGCATCATTTGTTTAAAAAAAAAAAAACTGTCTTTTCTCCAACATATATTTTTGGCATGTTTGTCAGATGGTTGTAAGTATTTGGGTTTGTCTCTGTGTCTTTTTTAAAATATATGTTTAGTTGTAGATGGGACAATGCCTTTATTGAATTTATTTATTTTTATTTGGTTCAGAGAATTGAACTCAGTGCCTTACATGTGCTGTCTCTGTCTATTTCATTGGTCTTTATGTCTGCTTTGATGCCAGTACCATGCAATTTTTCTTACTATATCTCTGTAGTATAATTTGAAATCAGGTATTATGATGCCTCCTACATTGCTTTTTTACACAAGATTGCTTTGACTATTCTGGGTCTTTTATTTTTTTCCAAATTAATTTAAGGACTATTTTGTCTAATTTTGTGAAAAAAAATCATTGGTATTTTGATGGTGATTGCATTAAATCTGTAGTTTCCTTTGGTAACATAGCCATTTTGACAATATTAGTTCTGCCTATTCATGAACATGAGATGTATTTCCATCTTCTAAAGACTTCAATTTTTTTCTTCAGTGTTATATAAAATTTTTCATTATAGAGATTATTTATCTCCTTGGTTATATTAATTCCCTAGTGTATTGTTTTAGTCCACTGTGAATGGGATACTTTTCCTGATTTTCCTTCCTGGTATAATCACTCTTAGAATGTGTACGAATGCTATTCATTTATAAATATTGATATTGCATTCTAATATTATGCTTAACTCATTTATCAGCTCTAGTAGTATTCTGGTGGAGTTTTGGGAGGGAAGGTTCTAGATATAGGATCATTTCATCAGCAGAGATAATTTGACTTTTCCTATTTGCATCCCTTTAATTTCTTTCTCTTGCCTGATTGCTCTGACCATTGCTACAAAGAATGCTCAAAGATATACTACACACAGAGGATCCCCAAAATAAACCCCTATGTTCCAAGATACATGAAGATCACTAGAAGAACAACTAACTAAATGAAAATCATGACAGAATTAAATATACCAAACAAACCAAAATGTCAGGAAAGAATAAACATTTATCATAACACTGAATGTAAATGATCTCAATTCCCCCACAAAAATATACATTTGCATAATGAATTTATAAAACAAGATACAACTATATGCTATTTGCAAAAGACTCTTAGGAAAAGATGCCCACTGGCTGAAAGCAAAAGGATGAAAAAACAATTTTTATGCAAATAGAGTTTGAAAGCAAGCATGAATAGCTATTCTAATGTCTGCCAGAACAAACAAAGAAAGCCACTACATACTGTCTTCTCTTGTTTTGTTGGTTGTTTGTTTCTTTGTTTTGAGACAAGATCTTACCATGTTGCCCCAGGTGGACCCAAACTCCTGGGCTCAAGTGATCCTCCTGCCTCCACATCCCCAATAACTATGACCACTTGAGCCTAAAATACACTGATTTTAAAATGCCTTTTGGTATTCTTGTAATTTTCTATTGAAAGATAGACATGATCTATCAGGTAATAAAAACTACATAAGACAGGTATTTTTGTGCTATTTTATGATAATCTGGCTGGGAGTTAGGCTTCTCTCTCTCTCTTTCTCTCTCTCTTCTCTCTCTCTCTCTCTCTCTCTCTCTCTCTCTCTCTCTCTCTCTCTCTATCTCTCTCTCTCTCTCTCCCCTGATGTCTTCCAACTCTCTAAGAACTCCTTTCTAAATAGGTCATGATTTTCAACTTTCAAATTTGATAAAATTCACTCTTATTAGAGTAGCTCTATTGATATTGTGGTGAAGAGGCAGTCATATAATTTATGACTAAATTTCACTTTTAGCAAATTTGAGTCCTGGATTGTGATTGTTTGAAATGATTCTCAGCTTCAGCTTTTTAATTTTCTCCATATGGATGAGACATGAAAATTAGAGGAGGTTTGAATTGGCTAATTGTCTTCTTCTGGATTGGACAATGCTCTGGTAAATTATTTTCCCTTGAAGAATAAGCATTTACTGTGGAGAATATTCTTGGAATATTTCAAAGTGGTTAGTTTTTTTTCCCTGCCAGAAACACAGGATGATTTTTCTGTGCTCTTTTC
This sequence comes from Spermophilus citellus, assembly GCF_964194105.1. Taxonomy (NCBI): domain Eukaryota; kingdom Metazoa; phylum Chordata; class Mammalia; order Rodentia; family Sciuridae; genus Spermophilus; species Spermophilus citellus. The sequence continues at coordinate 4,386,486 of NC_138196.1, forward strand.
CATGAGAACTTTGTGAAGCTTCTGGGGATAAAAGATAAAAATATGAGGCTCTGGAATTCTGACCTGAAGAGTATTTAACTACCTTGAAAGGACATAATCCTTAATCTGACTTTTGTTTCTTTGATTGCTTTAAAAAACTTCCCTGTATATTGTTTTACAGTTTCACTATGATGGTTTATGTATGGATTTCATTTTATTTATCCTAATTCTCAGGTATTTTTAAATCTGTGAGTCCATATATCTTACAAATTTTCAACTGTTCTCTCATCTTTGGAGGGTTCTTTTACATTTTTTTCTTATTTTTAATTATTACAAATTAACTGAACAAAATAGTGAGTTTCACTCTGACATTTCCATACATACATACATCATGCACTGATAACGTCCACCCTCCCTCTCTTCCACTCTCGCTTATCCTGCTCTCTTCCTTCCCAGCCCCACCCCCTACCCAATCCCTAATAATCCCTCTTCCACTTTAAGATCATTTTTTAAAAATATCCACTTATGAGAGAAAACATATAATACTTTTCTTTTTGTGTTAACTTATATCACCCAACATGTTGTCCTTCAGTTCCATCCATTTTCCTGCAATTGATAGGATTTGACAATACTCTACTATGCACATGTAATGTATCTTCTTTACTCATTCATCTGTTGATTGACACCCAGGTTGATTCCATATCTTGGCTACTGTGAATAGTGCCATAATAAACTTCAATATGCAGGTTTCTCTTTGTATGCTGGCTTTGTTGCCTTTGAATATATACCAAAATGATACAGCTGGATCACACAGCACTTGTACATTTAGTTTTTAGAAGGGATTTCCATATTGTTTTCCATAGTATCTGTACTAATTTACATCCCCACCAATAGCACATGACGGTTCCTTTATCTCCATGTCCTTACTATTATTTGATATTTTTTGTTTTTTGAAAATAACCATACTGATTGGGGTAAGATAGAACCTCAATGTAGTTATTTGCATTTCCTTGGTGGCTAAAGATGTTGACCATTTTCTTGTATTTATTGGCCATTTAGACTTCTTTTGAGAAGTGTTTCTTTAGGTAATTCACACTTTTTATTGGATTGCTTGTTTTATTTATTTATTTATTTATTTATTTATTTATTTATTTATTAGTTCTTTATATATTATGGATATTAACCTTCTATCAGATGAATGGCTGGTAAAGATTTTCTTCCATTCTGTAGGCTGTCCGTTCACTCCGCTGATAGTTTCTTTAGCTGAGCATAAGCTTTTCAATTTGATATAACCCCATTTGTCAATTTTTTATTTTCCTTCCTGAATTACTAAAAGTCTTATTCAAGGAAATATTCCCCTGTGTTTCCTTTTGGCAGTTTCAAAGTTGGAACTCAGGCAGGAAGATTTTTTATTCATTTTGAATTGATTTTTAAACTGCTTTAGAAATGGGAGTCCAGTTTCAGTTCTACATGTGGATATACAGTTTTCTCTACCCCATTTACTGAAAAGGCTGTTTATTCTCCAATGTATGCTTTTGACATCCTTGTTAGTAACCAGTTGGGTGAAGATGTGTAAATTTATTTCTGGACACTCTATTATGTTCCATTATTCTAAGTGTCTGTTTTTATGTCAACACAATGTTCGTTTTTATTGTTGCTCTGTCTTATGTCTCAATAGTATGATGAAGCCTCCAGTCCATCATTGCTTTTATTTTTTCCCACCATATTGCTTTGGCTCTTTGGGGTCTTTTTTCTTCCATATGAACTTTAGGACTGTTTTCTAATTCTGTGAATAGCATTGGTATTTTGATGGAGATTGCATTGATCTTTTTAGTTCAATTTTTGTATATGACTACTTTAACATTATTGAGTTTCCTAATCCATGAACATGGGAGGCCTTCTCCAACTTATGGTGTTTTTTTCCCCAATTCCTTTCTTCATTGTGTTTTAATATTCAATGAATTGGTCTCTCACACCCTTAGGTTTATTTCTAGGTATTTTATTTTGTGTGTTTGGCTATTTGGAATGGGATTTCTTTCTTGGCAATTGAATTATGGGCATATGGAAATGTTTCTGATTTTTGTATGTTGAATTTTTATCCTGCTACTTTACTGAACTTTTAAAATCAGATTTAAAAGTCTGAGATGAAATCATTAGAATCTTCTATGTACAGAGTTTTATCATCAACAAACAAGGATATTTGACTTTCTTCTTTCCTCTTTTTATTTCTTTCTATTGCAAATTTGCTCTGGCTAAAATTTCTAGCATTATGTTGGGAAAAAAAGTGGTGAGAGTGGACTCCCATATCTTGTTCCTGCTCTTAGGGGAAATGCTTGCTTTACTATGTTGCAATATGATTTTTCTATACTTAATTTATTTAAGGCCTTTATCAAAGGCTTTTTCTGCATCAGTGAGATTATCATTTGCTTTTTATTCAAAATTCTATTTGTGTGTTGTATTACATCTATTGATTTGCATAAGTTCCATAAGTCAAACCATTCTTGCAATCCTGGAATGAAACTAACTTGTTCATAGTGAGTAATATTTTTAACATGCTATTTGATTTGATTTGCAAGTATTTTATTGAGAATTTTCACATTTATGTTCATCAGGGATATTGGTCTATAGTTTCTGTTTTAGATGATCCTCATTAGGTTTTTATAGCAGGGTGATACTGCTTCATATAATGAGTTTGGAAGGTTTCCCTCCCTTTCTACGTTATGGAATAATTAAGAGCATTGTTGTTAATTCTTCTTTAAATGTCTGGCAAATTTCAACAGTGAATTCATTATGTCCTGTGTTGGTTTTTATTGGGAGACTTTTTATTACTCTTTCAATCTCATTCCTCATATTGATCTATTTAGATTTTTTTAAACCCTCTTTGTTTAATTATGGTGGGTCATATATGTCCATAAATTTGTCAATTTATTCTAGATTTTCCAACTTATTGCCATATAATTTGTCATTTAATATTGTGTTATTCAATCCCCATGTTGTTGCATAATTTCTGCAGTTTCTCTTCCTGTTGATTTCTAGTATTCCACTGTGATGAAATAAGATGCAAGATATTATTTCAACTTTTTAAAATTTGTTAAGACTTGTTTTCTGCCCTAATAGGCTGTTTGGGGAAAAGTTTCAAATGCTGATGAAAACAACATGTATTCTGCAGCTGTTGGATGGAATATTCTGTAGATATTCATTGACTCCCATGATTGGATTTGCTATTCCTCCTATTCTGGATATAGGATTCCCTTAAGTATCTTCTGTAGTTCTGGTCTGATGTTTATAAATTCACTTAGTTTATGCTAATCTCAGAAGGTTTTTATTTCTTCTATGATTCTGCAGGATAACTTTGCTGAGTATTATAATTTTCATTGGTAGTTTTTCTTTTTCTTTTTATCAGGACTCAAAATACATCATTCCAAGCCCTTTAAATATGAATTGGCACTTGTCTTACAGATTTTAACATTCTTTGCTTGTCCTGTACTTTTGACAACCTAACTATAGGCCATGGAGAAGTTCTTCTCTGTTCATGTCTACTTAGGGTTCTACATATTCCCTGTACTTGGATGTCCATGTCTTTTTCAAGTTTCAGAAAATTTTCTGTTGTCATTCCATTGAACATGTTTGTTATGCCTCAGTCTGGAGCTCTTCTCCCCATCTATTCTGAATATGCAAACATTTGTTCTTTTAATGGTGTCCCAAATAAATTGTCCATTCTCTTTATTCTTTATTTCATTTTTACTATTAAATATATTTCATTAAACTTCTCTTCAAGCCCTAATATTCTTGGTTCCGCTTGTGCTAGTCTGTTTGTGAGGTTTTCACCTTAGTGTTTTATTTGACTTATGGAATTTTGCATTTTCAAGGCCTCTGTATAATTCATTTTCAAAATCCTTTGTCTTTCAATTGAATTTCTTATTCATATTCTGCATTATTTTCCCCAATTCATTCAATTGTTTATTTGTATCCTCTTATATTATTGAGCTTTTTAGAAATTATTCTTTTGTATTCTTTATTAACATTTCAACCATTCTGAAACTTTTGGAATCTGTTACTATAGGATTTACAAACTTTAGACAGTGTCATATTGCCTTTTTACATATTTCTTGTGTTTCTATGCTGTGATATATGAGTCTGTTGGTGAATATCTCTATCATTATATGTGAAGGTCTTCTTAATAAGTTTTTTCTTAATGATTTTTTGGGAGTATGGATGTGCAGAGTTTAACTCCAAGTGGGCTTTATGATGTAATTTCTATGGTTTCTTTGGCTATGACTGGAGAGTTTTGACACAATGTGTAAAGTGTCAGAACCTGATGGAGCCACATTTTCTGTAGCTCATGCAAAAGTGGGATTTATCTGGTATTTTAGACTGTTGTTTTATAGGCCACAGAATATGTGAGGTTCACTTTCGATTTGTGGTTATTTCAACAAAGTAAGTGGATGCTTCTGTTAGATGGTAGGGGTTTCTATGGGCATTGTTGGCATTGGCTCTGTCACATAAAAGCCATTCTGGTATTGACTGTTCTAATCATGGGGAAGGCCTGAAGTTCTAACCACTACTAATGCATTTCTTGGTGTTTCACATGGAGAGACAGGGCTTAGATCAGTGCTTCCCCTCTGTGGCACTCTCATCTACCTTTGTCCCTGATGTGTGATCTCACAGTTTGTGGGAGAGACTGATGCCAAGAGCCTTCATGGTTGTGGTATCCACAATTCTACAGCATGGTGTTATTTCTCTTTGCTATTACTATGGGACTGACTGTGTAGGAATAGTATATCAGATAGCCCTAGTTGTACCCACTTATGGATATATCATAATCTGGAGCCTTGTGTCCCCTTTTTATTCTTTAAATTGAAGTATCTACCAAGGTTTGGGTGGGACTGGATCGTGGTTTGAGCTAGTTGCATTTCCTCTCATCTGTGCTGGGAGTGTGGCTCAGTGTTGGAACACCCACCTAATGTGAGCTAAGTCCCAGGTTGATTCCTAGTTCTGACGAGAGAGAGAGAGAGAGAGAGAGAGAGAGACAGAGACAGAGACAGAGACAGAGAAAAAGAGACAGAGACAGAGAGAAACAGTAAAATAACAACAGAAGCAGCAAGGAGTAGCATCAATGACTGAAAAAGAAAGAATAAGAAACTATAAAGTAAAAAGACAAAATAAAATAAAAATCAAAAAAAGATTAAAAACAATGACAGTGTAAGAAAATTTAGAATAAACATATTCTTTAAAGAAAAGAGATAAATCAGGATTAAGAAGCAGGAAAAGAGATAAAAAGTGAAAAAAGAACAATTAAAAAGAGGAGTAATTAGAAAAGTGTAGAGCAATGTTTCTATTCAACACCCCTTTCCCATTTCTTTCCTTGCCTGGTGACTGGGTGAAGTGATTTGTGGCTAAAGCCCTTTGAATTTCCCTTCAGGTGATTTGCAAGTTGGGATGAGCTAGTCTGGAGTGTGACACTCGCCAGGCAATTATTCTTTACATAGTCACTTGTCTGCTTGCTCTAAAGGTGGGGCCTAAACTAGCATTAATGAGCCAGCATAAAATGCCAAGCTAGATAGGCAAAATATCTTTCTGGAGCTCCCTAAGCTACATGTTGTAGGAGCATAACAAAAGCTGGGTTGGTCTGTGGGTGCCCCTGTGAGTGGAGAGGGCACCAAGCGCTGAAAAGGTCTGTGCTATGAGGTGTCAAGTTCCTTGCAATTCACCACCCACAATCCTGGATACCCCAAATTACATTTCACCCAAAGTCACCAACAATTCTCCTCTCCCTTGGGCTTTAATAACTGATTTCCTGAACTACCAACTTTTTTTTTTTGTATCAGGAATCGAACCCACAGGCACTTAACCACTAAGCCACATCCCAAACTCTTTTTTATATTTTATTAGAGACAGAGTCTCACTGAGTTGCTTAGGGCCTCTTGCTAATTTGTTGAAGCTGGGTTTGAATTCATGATCCTCCTGCCTCAGCCTCCTGAGTCACTGGGATTGCAGGTGTGCACCACTGCACCTGGCTTGAACTACCAATTTTAATGGGATGAGTCTTCTGATTCCCATTATATCACTGCCTGTGCTTCCCACCACATAGAATTCTCAGTAAATTTGTACCTGAATTTCTCCCCTGGGCCAAAACTGTCTCTAGAAGTAGCCTCACACTGAGCCAGTACACAGAAGAGGCCTTTGGGCCTTGTAGATATAAACATACTGGGACTTCTGATCCCACAAGCAGTAAGTTCAAACAATGGGACCCTTCTCTTGATGGCTCCCAGCTACAGCACCATATGCATACCTTGGTAAATGCAGAGAAGTTCTTCTCCAGGACAAGGTTGCCTTGAAGATCCCAGATCTCTTTGTTTGTTTACACTACATATTTGCAAGGTATCAGACTCTGCATATGTGGAGATTTCTGGGACTCTCTCTTTTTTTCACCTCTACCGGTCCTAAGGGGGTTCTTCCCTTCACCTCTCCAAGCCACTGGGCCCTCATGATGCTTCACTTAATATACCAATATAGAATATTTCTGACCAGTCACCTGGTCACTGACTCACCATTGTTTAACTCCATTGCTTTCTTATAAGCCTCCACACCTACAAACCTGTAGTTATGGTTCTATGTCATGGAGAGGCAGGCAAATAGTGTGGTGCTTTTATACCATATTTCTTTAATCCTCTATATATGAAAACTTTCCACTCTATTCATTTTATTCTCCATGTTGCTTAGCATCTCAAATGTCCTGTTTTATCTCTGTACAGCATTGTAATTTTTTCATGTCCATCTTCTCCTTGAATGTGTATAATTTTCTATGAAACTGAATTGTCATATTTTCTAACTTGGGAAGTTGCTTGGCTATTTTCACATCTTGGCCTTTCTTATAACTTCTTGTCATAATATTATTCTCAAAACTTTTTCTACAAGCGTGTCAGTCATAGTTCTTTTTCAGTTGCTTTCTCATAATTTAAAATCTGTTATGAGTGTTATCTATGCTGTTTCAATGTTTCTTCTTTCTCATTAATGGTATATTTTCTTATGCTGTTATGTTTCTGTGTATGATAGGTTATTTATCCATGGACATTTACTTGTAGAAATATTTTATGTCTAAAGCAAACATGGCATCCTCCAAGGAGATTTGGTTATTAGGAGATACTGCCTGTCTTAGTCACTCAATTTCTAAGCTTTGGAATTTTCCTACATGATATAAAATTTGGCTAACAAACCCAAGGTAATGATTTTCAGAGTCTTTTCCTAAACCAGCCATATTGACATCATTTGGCAATTTTTATAAATGCAAATTCAGAATCTACTAGATCTATAGATCTTTGAGGCAGGTCCCTTCAAATCATTTTAAGTAAGACCTCCATGTGATACTGATGAATACAAACATTGGAAAACCCTCAATTTTGAGAGGCTAGCTTGTGACTACTTTCTGGGACTTTCTATTCTGGTACTACTTTCTCCTTCTGTTTTACTGTTAAGATGAGAGAGGGCTCATTTCTTTGTAGTTCCATGGTGGGGAATGCGGGTAGTAGTTATGGATTTTAGTGAAATTTTACACCAAGAGAAAAGTCCTTCCTGGTTTGTGCTTCATAAATAGAGATATGTATTATTGGACTCTAGACTTCAAGGTATCCCAGGATTTGGTTACTGTGTTGTTTTGGTTACTCATGTTACCCTGAAGCCATGAAAATATAGGTGAATGATGAAAGTGATTTGATACCTACACTTCCCACTCTTCTCTTCTTAGCATCCAGATCCCAATTTTTGTTCAGTTAGTGATGCATATAAATGGTTCTTATTCAAGTGTTTTATTTGTTGTTTAGTTCTTTGATATAAATCCAAGATTTTTATCTTCAGTAGAATTGTGCCCATTGGATAATGCTTCGAGCAAATCTTTTACAACTTCTCTTTTTGCTGTCGTTATATATACTCTAACATGTCTATCATTGTGCATTGTTTCTTCTGATTCATTACCTACAAGTTTTCTTCCCATGTGTGTTTAATTTAATGGAAAAAAAGAGAGAGTATATGTAAAGAAATAATAAGTGCAGTTTTTAAATTCAATTAATGTTTTGTTTTCTCGAAAACAGTCCTTATCAGAGTAACTCCAATAGACAAAACATATTTATTTTTAAAAAAATGAAAGCCCTAAGAAGTGAACAAAATTGAGCAAAAATTAATCAGCAGTCTATGAATGAAAAAGGTTTAGTGGGTAAGATTTGTCAGTAAAACAATTATAAACAATTATAAAATTTCAGAGAACCTTAGAAAGATTGGAAGGAACCACAGGGAAATAGGGCCAGAATCTCCATATAAATATTCCCAAATAACTTGATAATTGCTAAAAATTCAAGTTCTGGTCCACAGAGAACTATGGGGAAAACGTACTGTCTAGAAGTTTAAAGAATTGAGTGGAGATTTCTCTTGCTACACACATGAGAGAGGATTTAGAATTGAGTCCAACCAAGTAAACTGACTCTAGAAAAAAATTGAAGCTCTTTAGATGAACACAAAATAATTCAACAATGCTACAATGTATCAAATTGTGATGTTTTATATCTGTGTGTCACATATATTAGTATATAGAGAGTATATAATAATATATGTCAATAAGCATAAGAAAATGTGACCCATACTCAAGTCAAGAAAAAGTCAACAAAACCAATCCTCAAATAACCCATTTACTGCAGTTTGTAGGTAAGAATTCAAACACCCAATGGAAATATGTTCAAGAACTTTAAATAAGTATGTTCATAATGCATAAACAAGTATCTTAGCATAGAAATAGGAATATTAAATAAGAACAACATAAACATTGAGAGCTGAAGTGAAATAGTCACTGGATGATTTCACAGAACATCAGAAAGTACAGAGGGAAAAGCCAGTGGACTAGAAAATAGTGGATTCAGAAATTATTTAGGCTGAATGATTGAGAGAATTCAAATTTAAGAGCAATAAATAGAGCCTCAGAGCTTTATGGAAAGTTATTAATCTATCTAACACAAATATAACTGAAGGATCAAGAGAAGAGAGAATGAAAAAGTAGAATATTGAAGAAATGAGTTGATTTCCCAAATTTGGAAAAAGACATCATGTACAGGTTTTGTTTTCCAAAACCTCTCCCAAAAAAAACAATTCAGAGCCTCATGAATTTTATCAACAATGTAAGGAGAAATAATACTACTCTCATACAAACTTTCAGAAGTAGAGGAGGACAAAAGATTTTCTGAGTTGTTTTATGGAGGAAGTACAACTCTGATCGCAAAACCTAGCAAATACATTACAAGAAATGCAAATTATGGCTGGGATTGTGGCTCAGTGGCAGAGCTCTTGCCTAGCATGTGTGAGGCACTGAGTTTGATTTGATTCTCAGCACTGTGTACCAATAAATAAAATAAAGGTCCATTGACAACTAAAAACAATATTTAAAAAAGAGAAATACAAATTATAGAATGATATCCTTCATGGAGATAAGCTCAAAAATCCTTTCTCCAAGTATTTATTAAGTCAATATAAAGAAGCTATTTGGATAAAATCTATTTAGTTTATTTGTATAGTATTTATGGCTTTTTTATATTTTCAAGTTAACTTTACTGTAATTATAATTAATAGTGGTAACTAACATTTATATAGAGATTAATATGTAATTGTGGCATCGTTTGAGTATTTTACCTTTCTAAGTTAATTTCTAGCAATTCATCAATACAAACATTTGTCATTTGAAGTGTTTTAGCACTTTATACATTTCATGAAACCCAACGTGATATATTTGGGCTTGTCATTTAATTGATAACTTCTTTAATTAATAAGGAAATCAAGGTACAGAAAACTTAAGCAACCTGTCCAATGTCATCCAACTCAGGTTATGTGACTATGGAGTGTTTGCTGTTAAGTAGCTTATTAGACTCTATTCTGCATATGATTATTTCAGTATCTGTAGACTTCTGATGTTTATTTTGTCTGCTGACTCTGCTGACTTATTTCCTTGTGTGTTTTGTACTTGTTGATGTTTACCAATGAATACAGATATTTATTCTTGGAAATCCTCTGAGTCCTGTGTTAACATAGCATCTTGCCAGGGGACAGACTTTATTGCTGCTAGCTTTATATATTAATTTCTTTTTTGGGGTATAGTAACACAGTTTTTATACACAAGCCGCATGAATGCAGACTTGACATTTTGAAATTTCAAGGAAAATTCTTTTCTTCCACCATAGCTGAGCTCAGAACGTGCTTCCTTGTAACCTTAAGTCACTGATGGTGACTTTAAAAAAAAATTATTCACCTGGTTCCGTGGGCATATGCCTTATTAAGAGCCACAACTCCTAACTTTGCATGAACACAAACCTCATTTCCTTAATCCGTGGGTTCATTTTAACTCAACTGGTGTGGAGGAGGAAGTTACTGAGTTAGACAAATGAGCCTAACTGGGTGAAATGGCAGTGTGAATGTACCAGTGACATCTTTAATTCTTTGGAGTTTAGATTCTGGGAATTTCTTTTACTTTATTGAAAACACAACTATATATATATATATATATATATATATATATATATATATATACATACACACAAATATATATAGGAGTGTTTTATATATATATATATATATATATATACATATACATATATATGTATATATATGTGTGTGTGTTATGTGTGTGTGTATATATATATATATATATGTGTGTGTGTGTGTGTGTGTGTGTGTGTGTGCGCGCGCGTATATATAGGAGTTATATATATATAACTCCTATATATATGAGTTATAACATATATAGGAGTATTGGGAGACAATGAGATGGTGCCTTCTGGCTAAATATGCTGAAGGGATTGCCCTGAATTTTTCATTATTCAGGTTTTATTATCATTGGCAAACCTAGACAGTGAGCTGAGTGACAGTTGTGAACTTATGGTCATCTGGCCATCTAGAGCTCTAGATATTAAGGTTATATACTCTGCTTTGTGGCATCTGCTAGACACTGCAATCCTTTGACAGCTCAGAGGCTTCAAATCATTTAAAGTCTGGGCTTACAGTGATGTACTTGTTGACGTTTCAGACTAGGAAGATTCCTCTATGATTGAGCATTTAAACCACACATCCAATTTATTTTTAGGTGGGAATTCTCTGCAGATAACTGAATATGGATTTTATAAAAGAGTGCCTTTGCTTGCTTTACAACCACTTATTTTTATCAAATGACATCTGTCCACTTGCAATACTTGTTAAACCACTAAATTTAAATTTAAAATAGCTGTCCCCAGGAATCCCTGCAAATTAATACTGTTCACTACATTCCATTTTTCTTAAAATTAATATTTTGGCTCTCTATAAATTAACTTCTAGCAATCCAACAATGCAAACATTTGTCCTTGTAATTTAAATTTTTTTTGACACAGGAGGTGTTTCCAAAAGTAGCTTAATATGTAATTATTCTGCTTAAAAAATGGCAAATGAAAATGAAAGCATAGATATATCTCTGTCATGTTATTTTTTTTTTTTACAATTGCTGCTGGTACTCTGAATCTGGATTTCTTTTTGTTGAGGCATTATCTACTTTTCCCTCTTTATATTTGGCACATAGACCCACTCTTTCACCAAAAATATTTCATAGTATTATTTCCTCTACCCCTCCCTCCCTTCCCCTTTCCTTCTTTCCTTCTTTTGTTATTTCTTTCTTTTTGAAATCTGCTCTGTCTCTTGTTATAACATGCTGAGAGCACAAGTGGAAACAAGTGGACAAACATGATCTTTTTTATCTCCTCTGTTTGCATCAAGATCTTCTTTCCAGTTTAACAAATGGATTTGATTTAGCTGTCTATAAATGAAGCATGTAAGATAACAATGTTTTCAACAAACCTCTCTCTTACTCTGTCAGTCCATCTGTCTGTAGGCTGGTTATTCTCTCATACATAGTTCAGGGGGAGACTTTCAGGGCTGGTGTGGTGGCTGTGTGTTCATCAGTGATATGAGCTCTTTCCTTTTGCCCCACTTCCTGCTGATGTCCTCTCAGAGGCCGCAGTGACTCTGGCACTGAATTCAACTGTGTACTTTGGTTAGTGGGAACCCATCCCAGAGCATGAATCAAAAAAGAGATCTTCAAATCTTAAAGCTGAGCCGGGTTTCTTTAAGTGCCTGACCAGGTCAAAGGACAGGAATATGACTAATGATAGTCTAATGTATCAAAGAATAAACAGGGGGAGCTGGTGGATCATCCTGATGAATATACTACTCATTCCTGCTTCAAGGATCCTCAGTGTCTATGTTTCCTCTCTTTTCTGAGAACTACTGTTTTGTTTTGTTTTAGCAGGGGAGGGCATTGTGTACCAGGGATTGAACTCAGGGACACTCAACCACTGAGCTACATCCCCGGCCCTATTTTGTATTTTATTTAGAAACAGGATCTCATCGAGTTGCTTAACACCTTGCTTTTTTGCTGAGGCTGGCTTTGAACTCACAATCCTCCTGCCTCAGCCTCCCCAGCCACTGGGATTACAGGTATGTGTTACCGCACCCAGCTGAGGACTACTTTTAAAGATTTAACTTTAAATATTGGAATCAAATATATGGGTACAGTAAATTCTACTTATTAATTTATGTAAGTTGACATGAGTTACTTTCTCTGTCTTGGAATAAAAGAAACAACAAAAAATAAGAAACAACCAGAAAACTAAACCAACTGACCTATTTTTCTGTTTTATGTGTCTGTAGAGGGTGGAGAGAGCAAGGGATACAGGTAGGTGAGCTTCCAGAGAAATGACCATAATTAGAAAGCCTACACACAATAATGAGGATACTTAACATTTGTCATGTCTTGCCTCTCCAATTAGTTAGAGAGCAAAGATCATGCCATTTGAGAAAAGATGATGCATCTTTCAAACCAGGATACATATAAGTATGAAGAAGTGAGTACTAAAATAATTAACAATCATTAACTGATTACTTGGAGTGTGCCAAGCAAATCAAGAAATGCACCTATTTCTTCTTTTGCACTTAATTAAATACCTGATAAATGGCTTCTACTTTAACATTGGTGAATTATGATGATATATATCTTCATATATGTTTGTGCATTATGGACAACTTGCAGAAATTTGCCCACATAAAATATGTGTATGACTGAGAACTATGTTGGTAGTTCTTCAAGAAGCTGCAGCAAACATGCTAAGCATTTTAAAGAAACAAGTTGTAAATAATAATACTAAGTAACTAACACTTAAAAGAAAGAGAAAAGTTACCTTTAAAAATGTTCAGGTACAGGGCTGGGGTAGTGCTCAGTGGTAGAGCACTTGCTTAGCACATGTGAGATACTGGGGTTGATCCTCAGCACCACATAAATATAAATAAATAAAGGTATTGTGTCCATCTACAACTAAAAAGTTTTTTAAAAAAATGTTCAGGTACTTGTAGTTTATTAGAAGCAATTTTAGCAAGATGCATGGAAAGAATTACTTCCATTTGGGTATGCAATCATATTTGTACCATGAGTAGACATTTACTAAATTATCTTTACAAATATAACAATGTTTGTCTTATAATTTTACTTCTTTTTTCAACATAGCAATTATTTAAGCAATTTAATTTAAAATTTGTAACACATACCTTTGGTTGGGTTCATTCAAAGATACTTTGAGATGGAAAGTAGTTTGGGAGGACCCATGGGAGGTACAACTGTAGTATGTGAGGAAGGCAGAATTGGCCAGAAGGAGAAGTTGACTCAATGTGATTGAAATTTTAGCCCCAGATAATCCTATAGGGATGGCCATTCAAATTAACTGTAGTTTAAGACAAGAGCACTGTGACTTTGGGTCTATTAGCTAGTTATTAGTTAAAGATTCCCTGTGAAGGAAGTGTAAGCTCAAGCAAGGTAGAATCCATGGCTGAGAAAAATTGCCAGTAAGTAAATCAGTATTGTGAAACTGATTTGGGATCTGGGTGGAGTGCCACAGTATTCACTATATCAAGTATATTTCCCACTTATGGACACAAATTAGAAAATAAAAAGTGATAGTGTATTGTAACAAATGTGCTCACAATCAATAAGGATAAATTTACTGATGAAACATATGATCCCCTCTCTGAAAAGCTTTTCTCTCTATCCCAAGGGCATGAATCAAAAAAGCTACTATTTCTAGACTCCATTATCAGAAAGATATGGTTAGACTCCAGCAATGACTGGCGTTAGCTTAAGAGTTGAAAGGCAAAAGAAAAGCGGCCACCGTGTGCTCTACTACTGGTAACAGCAAGTGTAGGTTTTGCCAAGCTTCCTCTGAAGAATTTCCAACATTAGTATTTGTAGTATTTGTGGTATATGAGATCACCAATTGCTGTTTTCAGAAGCTCCAGGGCTCTACCAGAGAATTCCTCACCTCTGGGCCTCAGACACTGGCAGCTTCCCTTGAAGCCTTGTGCATTCATATTTTCTGAAAGCACCCTTTCAATTTTCAGTCTCATAGTTTTTCCCCTGGTCTGTAAGCCTCTAATTCCGATAGTTACATTTCTCTTTCTGAATATATCCTGTCTCTTACCAACTTATAATTCATTAGGTAACTTTTTTTGCCTTGCAAGAAAATCGAACAACTTGACATTATAGTCGGCAAAAAAAAAAAAAGGAGAAGTTACAGATATATTCTAATGTCTATTGTGCTCATGTACTATGTTAAACATGTTCTTAAGAATCTAGCTGGGCACAGTGCCACATGCCTATAATACCAGCATCTCAAGAGGCTGAAGCAGGAGGATTGCAAGTTCAAAGCCAGCCTCAGCAATGATGAAGCCCTAAGCAACTCAGTGAGACCCTGTCTCTAAATAAAAGGCAAAATAGGGCTGGGGATGTGGCTCAGTGGTTAAGTGCCCCTGAGTTCAATCCCCAGTACAAAAAAAAAAAAAACAAATATGAATGTATATTTAAGATTATTTAAATTTATAGTCAAATAATATCATGCTGAACAAATAAATATTTGTATTATTAGAAAAATGAAGAAGAGAGTATATGTTGGCCTTATTCACTGAAATTCAAAAGAACTGGAGGTCATTTTTTCTAGAAGTTCACAAAAAATTCTTCAGGGATGATTATATGGCAAGACCAATCTGGAATTGAGAGTTATGAAAAGTTTGATAGTTATAAGTGAAAAGAAGTGAAGGATAGCAATAATCAATATAGAATGAATATTATAAAACAGCATTTTCAATCTTTTTTATACCCTTTTTGTGGTTATACATGATGAGGTTGTGTATTCATGTATAAACATAGGAAAGTTATGTTCAATTCATTTTATTGTCTTTACCATTCCCATTTGCCCTTCCATTTTCCCCATTTGCCCTTATCCAATCCAGTGAACATCCACTCCTCACCCCTCCCCACCTATTGTGAGTCAGCATCCACATATCACAGAGAACATTTGGCCTTTGGTGTGGGGGGAGGGGTTGGCTTATTTCACTTAGCATGATAGTCTCCAGTTCTATCCATTTATCAACAAATGCCATAATTTTATTCTCTTTTATGGCTAAGTAATATTTCATTGTGTGTATATACCACATTTTCTTTATCTATTCATCTGTTGAAGGACACCTAGGTTGGTTCCACAGCTTGACAACTGTGAATTGAGCTACAATTGATGTGGCTGTGTCATTATAGTACACTGATTTTAAGTCTTTGGATATACTGAGGAGTGGAATATGGGAAACCAACCTCACACATGACTGAGTTAACTCCCATGCTGGGCGATTTGGCTTCAGGCACCAGTGCTGCTAGACTGTCCCGCTCTTCTAGGGTTTGAGTGACTGTTTTGTGCCTGGGTGTGTCTTCCTACAGCCCCATGGGTGGAGCTATGCTCACCTGTTCCTTTGTAATATTACCCCTTGCCCTGTTTAGGATAGAATGTTCCATGAAAGTGCCTTGTGTGTGTCCCCTTTCTCTTACTGTGCTCTTGGGTGTGGCCTACCTAGATGTCAGTCAACCTGCTGACAGTGGACATCATGAAGATAGACTCAGCCCCTTGAAATCTGACCCCTTGCCTCATTTGAATAGCTTCTCCTCAATTAAAGAGGTCAGCATGTGCTCTCTCTCTCTCTTCCTGCAGACCTTTAAGGTCAGAGGAGCCGCCATAGCAACCCCAAAGAAAAAGGTATTTGAGTCTCTTGTGTGGTTATTTTGCACAGCCCAGTCAGCCCAGTTTACCTGGAGTGACCCCTGAGCATTTTAGTCGCAAACAGAAACCCAGCAATTGGTGCCCAACATGGGGCTGAAAGGTCTGAATCTTTAACCCACAGGGACAAAAAGCCACAAATGCTGGCTCATACAGGAACTTCAATATAAAAATTTTAAGAAGTTTAAGTGAGTTTTGTATTTCTCTCCAGAAGTTAAGCATGCTTAGGATTGCAGAGTATTGTGGGTGGAATTGTAGAAAATAAGTGAATTAGATAGAAGGAAAATCTGTGACATTAAAATTTTTAATATTGGGGCATAATTCTAGAGACTCTAAATAAATGTAAAGAGTTACTAGGATGATTAATGGGCTGTGTTGTTGAGTTGAGTCCTCTCCCATGGAAAGAGTGCTTTTATGGACTTTTTTGAATTGTTTTTGCAAATCTTTATAAAAAGATTTTTTGGGTTGAATGTACTAGAAGTTTGTGCTAGGAGAGTGGGAAAAAGGGAGAGAAAATATTGTGATGTTTACCTGGAGAGAAGTAAATTTCAATTTTATATTGTTTTTGTGAATACTCAGAAAGTTTGTACTAAACCTCTTTGCTACATGATTGTCTTACTGGATCAAAAGGGCTGTAACTCAGCCACTGGGGACAAAAGACTTTAGCCCTGCTCCCTATGGGGTCTGTAACTAGACCCACTGCTAGCAGTGCTTTTTAACCCTTTTAATCTTTTGACTTGACCTGAATGCCAAACACACACTAGCTTAATATCTCATGGTAATGCTGGTGTCTGCCACTAAAACTTTTAAAGCACCCATGTGCTATGAGGAAAAGTAGAAAATATAAGAGGACACAGGCTGCAACCACAGGTCACAGAGACAAAGTAAGCCACTACCAGCTATAGGATCTTGGCCAGGTGGGGGGAATGCAGACAAAACCAAATGAAATGCAATTGGCTAGGAAAACTCAGGGAACTTTTGCCACGAACAATGGGCAATGAACTCCATATCGTTTCCATCATCATGGTAACCACTTGAAGCCTCTCCAGAGGAGCAGGCTTCCTGGTCCCACTTCCATATTTTCACTGGCTTCCCATTGGTTCTTCCACAGTCACTCAGACAGGACTTCTGGTCCAGTCTTCCAGCTGCTACCCTGTACTTCCTGTTTCAGACCTGCCAGAGCTATTGGAGCTGCTCAGAGCCTACATTTTTAAAAACACTCACCTGTAAATGCTAACGAAAGATATCTTTTTCAGACAAAATTTAATTTCACAGGTGTCTACATTGCAGCCCTAAATTTAAGTTAGTTTTGAGTTAAATAACCTGACTTTTCTCTATAGTTTTGTTACTAAATAATGTTCTATTGATGAGAGATATCAAACATGCTTCTTTTTATTTAACTTTTAATTTTGGAGGTTATGGGGATGCATTATCACCACAGGAATAAAAGCCAGCAATGTTCCTGTGATGAACAAAAAATCCTTATTCTCATTCCTGGCATTATGAATATAAGAAATAAATATGTATACATAGGGATCTATTTCAGTTACATCAAGTGACATCACATAGAAGCGTGCACTCCTAAATATATATTGAAAAGGATCCAAATGTTTTAAGAACGACGTGGTTACATAAAGTTAATACAATTATAAGTTATGTCCTTATTCTTAATATATATTTTTCTAGATATTTAGATAACCTATAGTTGTTAATCTATAAAATAATTAGCACATATATCTAATTGTTTAGTTAATATATATTTGTCTAATTGTTTTTCTTCAACAGAAAACTCATAATTTGTATGTTTTATACATATGTTTATCTGATACTCTTTCAGTTACAGATTTTTGAGATAAATATATTTACTATAAATTTGCTTTTAAGAGAAAATGCAATCTTCAAGTAGTTTCTAATTCTCAAGTTATTGTACAAACTTATAAGATGATAAACAAAAATAATTCTATCTGCATAAATATCTAAGGATTTTAACTATATTTTCATTGATATTTCTTATAAAAGTATGATAATTTGTTTATAGACTCTAAGGTTTTCAGAAATTGTTCCAAAGTATAACTAGGAAAAATTCTAGAAGATAAAAATGCTTCAACAGACAGGAAGCACACATTTGAGATCCAAAAAAGAAGGAAAAAAAATCATCTCTGGGTAAAACAAGGTCTTTATATTCTAAATTTTAATGATAAAAATATTTTTCTAAATAGAAAGATCTTTATATCATTATCTAACCAGATGATATGAAAAGTTAGAACAAGTAAAAAAAAGAGATTTATATGTACCAGACTAACTATAAAAATTTTAAATGATTAATTCAAGGATATTTCAGGCTATTTTCCTAATTTGACTATAATAATGTGAGCTAAGATTTTATCCATATTTTGACATGATAAAAACCTATTAAAATGTTAAGTTTATTTCTTTTAAAAAAAAGATCTTTATTGCCTAATGATTTTTGCTGTTTAAGACAAAGATTAATTTTGTTAAATAAATTCACATGGTTGATTAAACACAAAGTATATTAAACTGCTAACTTAGAACCCAATTTTGACAATTGTCCTTGGAGACTAAATTTTATTGATTCAAAGACACTGTTGATTCTTACATTTTGTTTGTTAGGACTGAGGTTCTCCAAATTAACGTAGTATGTTACTTTTGAGTGATAAATGTTATAAACTTTAAAAATTCATTGAAATTATATAAATTCTCTGGCTGGACCTATTATCTATAAAAAATACAGTAAGATTTATATACTGCTCCCCACACTAGGAAATAACCTTAATCATATTTTTAAAGACAATTAAGAGATACCTATTTAAAGGATAATATCCTAAAATATAGAGATATTTTGAGACCTTATCTCAAAAAGAGATTAAAAGTTCTAGCTAAATTATTAGGATGGATCAACTAGTCTATATTAAAAAATTACAATAATCAATAAAAGGTAAATCTATTCTTATCATTTAAATACTTATACTATTATCTATAACTTAAACTAATGATACTATGACTTATGCCAAGCCTTTACTAAATTTTATTAAAGGGGGAATACAGGACCTCAGATACATGCTAGATTTTACAAAATATTTTAAAATTTTTTCTTAAATTGTAATATTGAGAGTCTTAATCTTACTAAACATAATTCAGTAAATTAAATCAGATATCAAAGGGGAGTTTAAACCAGTCATCATGATAATGACTGAGAAACCTGGCACAGGAAGGTAAATTTCCAACTACAAGTTTACAACCATGTAGCTTCACAACCTGGTCAGGTAACTAAAAATTATGAACAGACTTGCATGGACCCATTTCCCAGGTCCACCTTTAATGTACATTATAGTGTGGACTAGAAAGTCCATTCATATTAGATTAATTGTACTAACTGTAATGGTCAATTATATATATTGATTCTATGGAAAACAGGCTGTCTGGAAGTATCTTTTAAGAAAAAGAAAGTATTGGAATAATGGATTCTCCTGTATCCATATGGATGGTGGATATGGACCAGATGTAACACCAACTAAGGGCCACTCTATGAGGGATCATGCCCTGAGTCTTAGCACTGCTCTCCTCTTCATCTATCTGTGTCTCTCAGCTTTGTCACAATATGAATGTTTGTCTGTCTATGGCCTTTCTCCTTCCTTCCTGAATGCAGCCTCACTAGCCCAGTTCTGTGAGCTGGGCCCTCCATGGAAAAGAAACCTGAGTTTCTCGATCTTAAGGTAAATGCTGGTGTGGAGGCCACGGGGGCATTATCTATCAAGGAGACAGAGAGCCCTCTCGGGGCAATGCCTTGCACATTCCACATCACCCTGTTTGGCCCCAGAGGATGGCTGGTTAGTCAAAGACGGGTAAGATTCCTCAAGGGAGGGACAACCTAAGACAGGCACAGTCGCAGAGGGGCCATCAGGAGAAAACTTGGGGGCCAACAGAGGTGAGGCACAGAACCTCACCCCCCTACCTGTGCAAACGCCTAAGTCTTCATACCTTCTGAGAGAGGTCTCCTGCCCCATGGCTGCTTTGCTCCCCACGCCCAGCTCAGATTGGGAACCAAATGACAGAGAGACCTAGTCAACAGCAACTGCCTGCTCACCACAGCAGGAAACAACTGCAGCTACAGGAATGGGCCATGTCTGGATGTCTCCCCTTTTCGCTTTCTTGCTTCTTACCCCTTTTTTCTATGCTTTTTCCTTTTCCTTTCTTTGCTCATCATGGAGTCGTACTAAAATCACTCCCATCTTGTAAAGCACGGAAAGCTTATCAGGTTTCTTAAACCCTGCTGTTCATCTGTGAGGTTGCCCTGAAACAAAGCACAGTCTATGGTTCATATGTACCCGTGACATTTGTTCATTTTTTTTTCTGTGCTCTTACGTTCTGGCCACATCAATGCTACCTGCTTTGAAACGTGAGATCCCAAAAGACTGGCAGCAACTCTCACATTGTTGGTGTGCAACCCATGAATCATGCCACATGCCTTGTACTGGCCATTCAGAAGCCTTCTGATATGACAGTCTCTTTGGCTAACACACATTGAACCAAGGATCAAGGTATATTCACAAAAGGTGCAATTTATAAAATTATCACAACACATAATAAGAAAGTATATTCTTCCAACCCAGACAGGAAGCTTGATTTTAGCCTATTCTCGGTTGCTTGTTTTTCTTGACTTACCAATGCAACCGCTGAGATGTTATACAAGTCAGGGAGAGTCTACAAACTTGGTCTCTTTCAAGAAACCCACAAAATCAACACAATCATTTGGTGGTTTAGGCTTTTGCCATTAACAAAGCCCAGACTGATGCTCTGTTTCTTATGCATAATGTATTTACCCAAGTTAAATTCTCTTCATTGTGTTCAATTCTAGCCTCTGCTGTTTATAAACTTCCAGAAGTTACTCTGTTAGAATTTATTTTGAGATTAAAGGGGGGAAAGAAAGGAAACCTAGCATGGCAACTTTAAAATAACATTTTTAAGAAGAAAAGAGCTTGAAACTGAATTCTGGGCATCCAACTTACCTTTCTCTCCCTTTTTCTGGACAGATATGGGCTACAACATCTGACTCTAGGGAGTTCTTTTCTTTTAATATTATTTTTTTTACCTGTCCACCATTAATTAATTGAAAATATTTCCTTCTGGCCTCCAACTGCTCAGGGACCTCTCAGCAATTTCCTTGCCCATAATAATGTTGATGGACTGTGTAACAGATTGCATCATTATCTAAATCAAATTAATGTTGGTGTGAATGTAATGTTTTCCAATCCGAGGACTCAGGCTCCTTACTTGGGACCCAAGAAGATGGCCCCTAGAGTAGGGTCCTCCTGGAGACACCATTAAAGAGCCAGAGCAGGAGTCCACTAAATTGCACAGAGGCACACCATCTGGGTGCTCCATCTCCATGGGCCCAGTGCTAGAAAGGCTGCCAGCAACCCCCATCACCCAGGCCACCAAAATGCTTGTTTGTGAAGATGTAAGCACAATCCATGACGAGGCTGTCCTTGCCCAGGCAATTCAAATCAAAGGCTATTACCTGATGAGGAGGCTTTTTTTTTTCTGAAATACCAGGACAATGTTCTAAATATAGAGAATACCTTTCTTCTTTCAGGCAGCCTCACCTGCTTCTGAAAAGCCCCATTATCAGCACATCAAGTGTCAGGAAACTAGAATCTTCTTCTGATCTCACAGACAATCGGTATGAAACTCCAAGTAATAAAATACATTTCAATGCTGCAATGAATAATCTCATATGTGTCTTTGAACACACTTAATTCTGTAGGATAAAATTTCTGTAGGTGGAATTATTGAGTTAATGGGTATGTGTATTTTTCATTTTGATAAAGATTACTGGGGCTGGGAGCATTAGCTCAGTGGGAGCACATGCTTAGCATGTGTGAGACCCTGGATGCCATCACCAGTACTAAAACAAAAAAACAAAGATAAAGATTATCAAAGCATCCACTATCAAAATCATCTCAATTTGTGATCCTATGAAACAAGGGTATCTGGTTCTCTCCATCCTCACTGATAATTTTTTAATGTTTAATGATAATAGTTGAAAAAAGAGTTCTCACTCTTATGTTGAAGACCTTTTTATATACTTGAGTCATTTGTATGTCTTTTTTCTGTCAGTTAGCTTTTTATGCCTTTTCTCCATTTTTCTATTATGTTATTAATCTTTTCCTGTCAACCTATTAGAGCTCTTTATAAGTTAAGGATATTAGTTCTATGATTTCTGTGTGTGATTGTCAGTTCATTGTTTGTCCTGTGACTTTATTTATGGTGGTTCATGAAACTGTCAGGGATTTAGATTCCCATCAGCCCATGTTTTTTTAATTTTTGGAAATTTAATAGATCAATTTTTCTCTTTATGATTTCCAGGGTTTGTGTTATACCTAGAAAGACCATACTACCATAAGATTTTTTTAAAACTTTTCTCTTTTCTTCTACTACTTTTAATATTTAAAATTTTGATCCATCTGGCATTCAAATTGACCTAAGAAACAAGGTATAGATCTAAAGTTTGTTTTTCCAGATGGTTACCCCCAGTTGTCCCAAACCATTCACTGGTACAAAAGGCCACTAAAGCCAGGTGCAATGGTGCACACCTGTCATCCCAGAAACTCAGGGGGCTAAGGCAGTAGCATCACAAGTTCAAAGTTGGCTTCAGGAACTTGGCAAGATTCTCTCAAAATAAAAAGGGCTAGGGATTACGTTTGGTTATAGTCCCTGCTGTAGATATTGGCCTGCAAGGTGCAGGCACAGAGCAAGTGTGATACTGATTTAAACAAAACCTGAGTATATGTGTGTTTGCCTGGTATTTTCCATTTCTTCTAAAACTAAAGGATAAAAATTCTTGGTAATTAAATTTTCTACTTATTTAGATACTGTTAACTTATTTTACAAAGAAGACATGCAATTCTTTCTTTATTAAAATTAATAAAGATATTTGAAAAATCTACTGAAAGCAATGGACCTCCTCCTTTCCAGAAATATAAATGTCAGGGGGTTTACCAGGGATTATGGAATCCTAGATAAGAATTTACAAGATAATAAAAACAGAGTGGTACCAAAACCTACAACTCACATCAGACTCAATGGTGAGATATTTGAAGCTTTCCCTCTAAGATTAGGAATAGGGCAATGAAGTCCCTTCTACCACTCCTTTTCAGCAGTGCTGGAGGTTCTAGCTAACACAGTAAGATAAGAAATTAAAATATATACAGACTGGGAATAAAAAAAATATCTGCCTTTAGAGCCCAGAGCCCAGAGCAGGGGTTGAACAATGCTTAAGTACACTTTTTGGGGAGGGCGGGGACTTTGCATACATCACAGTCTCCTTTAACAAATCACCATACACCGCGGGAAAATCAAACAATAATTCTTAGACTTGATTAGTACATTCATTGGCGGGAACAGGGCTGGCTGGAGTGATAGGTCTTTCCTAAGGAGGGGGTTACATTTAAACTGATCGGTTCGGGCCCTGAATGTCTACGTGACAAGCAGCACAGGGTCTTGAATGCTTACGTGAGGAGTTACACAGGATCCCAGGCCATAAATCAACTAAATTCCCAGTAGGGCCTTGTCTTAACTGCCTCAGGAATTTAACCCAGGCTTTTCAGTTTAGAAGCAGGTTTACAATGCCTGGCCCTTTACATTTTAACTCAGGCTTTGCAGCTTAGAAACTTTACCCTTTCAAAGGGGAACAGGGAGCTTTTAAAGAAGTGACTCGAAGGCTACATTCCACATTTCTGTCTGCAGTTGTCATTCACTTGTTCATTTGGGACCCAGTTTTTCCTGAGATCTTCTGGTGCCATCCCCAAAGTCTGAATGACTTCACTTCTGTTGTGGGGGGATAGGAAGAAGGGCAATTCTGTTTCCCCTGAGATTAGGAGAGGAAGGGAGAGATTAGGGAGGAGCTGGGAGAGGAGAGAAAGAAACACGTCCATTTAAAAAATTAGTCGCAGTGGCCGAGCCGCGAGGGCTATATTCAAGGCATAACGTAGACACTGTTACAGGAGAAGCACAGGAGGCTTCTGTCCCAAAGGCTGTGATTTCCCCACCCAGGGAAACTGGACGGGGTGGGTAATGAGGCAATTCAAAGGAATTGTGCTTTCAGTTGTTAATTTGGGAGATGGTCATTTCTTAGATGTCTGGTGCCATCCCCAAAGTCTGAATTGCTTTGCTCCTGTGGTGAGTATGTGCTCAAAGACAGATAACTCTGCCTAGGATGGGGAGGAAGGGAATCCTATTTCCCCAAAGTTTAGGGAGGGGGGAGATTAGCAAAGGGGAGAGAGAGAAAAACAGAAAGAAACAAGTCCAATTTAAAAATAAATTTCAGTGACAGAGAAACAAGTGAACCATGGTGACCCTAGGAGAAAAACACTGTTTAGAGTCCACAGCCCACCTCAGGTCCAGGTCTTATCTGGAAAGGTGGATCCAGAGCACAAAGAGTCCAAGCCCGTGGGAAGACGGGGGAGTAGGCAGCACAGACACCAGCTCCACCCCAACCCTCTGGGCCTGCAAGTCCCAGACACCCAGAGAGCTTGGCACTGGCTACGGCAGGGGCCCATCTCCACTAGGAGGAAGGGTTCAAGACTGGAGCCCACATCGACTCATTAGAAGCCACTGATCTGGACCAGACCCGTCTTGTGACTTGGGCACAGCTCACCTTTCTTCCTGAAAGCTGGGAATAAGACTCCACCTCTGACGTCACAGCTGATCCCTGTTCAGAGGGCCAAGAGACCAGTGCCTGCCTGAGAGGCCCTCCTAGCCCTGAGCTGGCCACCTGGGCACACTTAGTTTCACTGTGCTCTGTCCTCTCAGGGGTTTGGGTTTTGAGTGCTGGAGACAGAACTCGGGGCCTGGGCATATGGGGCCCGCTCTCTACCTCTGAGCTGCACCCCCAGACCCGTGCTCCTGGTTTTGAGGGTCCTCCTCATAAAAGGCAAGTTCACTCTCAAACTGTGGCTTCCTGAAAATTAAGGGGTTAGAATGAGGGAGGCTCCAGCATCCAAGCCCTGCCAGGGACCCTCAAGCTCGCAGGACAGGGTGCAGCCCCACTCTGTCCACCTGGGCCCCTCCCATCCTGAACTCCTCTCTGTTTGCCTATGGCCTGAAACACGGGCCCCCCAGCCATTCTCCCTCAGAGCCTTGCTGAGTCCCTGCAGGAGAGGGGGGGGCACGGGTACTGACAGTGGGCAGGGCCCAACAATGCAGATGAGGCCTCTCCCTGGAGGCTACCATAACAACTAACTGAAGGTCTCCAGGGGTGGCAGAGGGCAGTGTCTGGCCCAGAGCAGATCTCCAAGCAGTGGTGATTGGTGGCATCCCGATTATCATTGCTGCTGTTATTAACGCTGTTTGCCACAGTGAGTGGGGAATACAGAGACGAATGGTTTGTGATCCCTGCCTCCCAGAAGCCATAGGCTGGTGCTTGAGACACATCAATTTAAAATCCCAAATGGAAACTCCAACGGAAACACAGGTTAACATTTTTTCCCCAAAATGTTTAATTTTTTTATTTAAATTTTTTTTAAATGTTTTGAACTCAGGGGTACTTCACCAACTGAGCTATATCTCCAGTCCTTTTCAGTTTTTATTTTGAAACAGGGTTTTGCTAAGTTGCTGAGGGTCTTGCTAAGTGGCTGAAGCTGGCTTTGAACTTGCAGTCTTCCTGCCTCCACCCGAGTGGCTGGGATTAGCAGTGTGCCACAAGTACAATTAGTTTGCTACAGGAGTTGTGCCTGGTGTGTGTGTGTGTGTGTGTGTGTGTGTGTGTGTGGTGCTGGGGTGGAACCAGGGCCGCCTGCATGCTGGGCAAGTGCTCCAGCACTGAGCTACACCCTGTCCTGCCTGGCTTTTGTTCAACACTCACAGCAACTCTGTGAAGCCTCTAACTCTTCTACAGTGAAGAAGCTGAGTAGCTCCCCCAGGACACACAGCTGGCCCACAGCTGGCCCAGAGGTGGAACTAGTGCTGGAACCGGGCAGTCTGATTCCCTCTTCACCAAGAGAACCGTGCCAGGCCAGACCAGCTGAACCCTGGACACCATGAATGAGTGATGCAGAGACAATGATGCTTGAGGCTGGGGGTCAGGGGACCTCACCCAAGATGAAGTGACGTCCCAGGCTGACCGGCTCCTTCTTTTATTAGGAGGAACGAACATGGGTGTGTGTCCTCAGGAACATGGAACCAGAGATAGGATGGGAAGTGACCGTGACGCCGAGCGGCTTGGTTTTATCACATCAGCAGGCAGGAACTCGGGGTCAGGTTCAAAGGCACAGACGCGGCGCTCCTGCAGACGGCGAGGGAGCAGCGGTGCTTCCTGTCCCTCCCAGGTGCCCTTCCCCCGTGGATCAGCCGTTTCCCGTTTTTCCATCCAAGGCGTCCAGAAGTGGCCTCTAGTGGGCCAAGGACCTCCACAGAACAGCCACCTCAGTGGGAGGGAGGACGGCAGGGAGGCCTCTCAGAGGAGGTGACGCTGTGTGGACCTGCACCTCCCTCTGGGGCAGCGGCAGGCCAGTCTGCCTCTCTGTTCCCAGCAGCCAGCGAAGGCCCTGGCCGCTGGTGCTGATGAGGGAACGCACGCGTGGGGCAGCACACGCGTGGAGCAGCGTCTGTTCTTGTGTCCGTTCTACTTGGGATCCAGGGTCTCACAAATGGCTCAGGCTGGCCTCAAACTCCTGGGCTCAAGGGATCCTCCTGTCTCAGCCTCCCAAGTAGCTGGGACTGCAGGCACACACCACACTCCCCGTCTGGGGTGATCATTTCTCCCCCACCTTGTCCACACGAGCATCTGGTACTGCCCACTGCTTGCCCATTGCAGCCCCCGTGTTGCTCACAGGGCCACACACTGCCCTCATTGTTGCCCTGGCAGCTCTAGCACCAGGTCCCACGAGGTCCCCTCTCTGGGCACCAAGCCCCGTGGCAGGGCTGGATCTGGCAGCCAGAGCTGTGACTGGATGCACTGGTCAGAGGCAGCTGACCTTGACCAGAAAGTGCCTCGGCCCCGTCAGGACAGGAGTCCAGTCTACAAAAGTGACTGCCCTTGACATCAGTGTCCATATCAGCCTCTCAACCATGAGTCCCCAGCACATCCTCTCCCTCCCACTGCCTCTGTCCCGATGGCCACCCCCAGCCTGGCTCATGCTCCCGCTCCCCGGAGAGTCTGCCTCCACAGTGCCGTGGGGGGCAAGCAGGTCCTGGGAGCTGCCGCAGGCTCACCTTGGTGGTGATCAGCAGCCCTGACAGACCACAGGGCCGTGGCCCGGGTGGGGGATCCGTGAGAATCCGTGTGTGGGTTGGGGTGTACCGGGCTCCCCAGTAGTGTAAAAAAGAATGGGGGGGAGGGTGGACCCCTGCAGCCTCAGAGCAGTCCAATGGGGAGAGCGGGTGGCCCCCTCCCAGGCAGGTGGAGAGGACTGGCCGGCTTTCTGGCAGAGCGTTGAGGTGGCCCAGTGGGCGGTGCAGATGTGGGGTCCAGGGCCACTGCATGTGCCAGGACACAAATAGCTGTCCTCAGGTAAAGAGCAACAGGTGACACCAGATTGCTGACTTGGACTTTCTGGCTGCCCTCTGCATCTAGAAATAGCCCTCAGGTGAGGTGGCTGTGCCTTGTCACCAGAGAGGCAGAGGCAGCCAGCCTACTGTGTGCTGGCCCACAGCCTGCGAGCTGGGGCAGGGGTCGCTGAAGCTTGGGGACTTCCCAGGCCAGGCCGGGACTGGCCGCGTGTTCTCATGACTTCAGAGCCCGGGGTCGCTGCTGGAGAAGGAAGGGCTCACTTCTTAAAGACACGAGAGAAAGCCAGACACACAGGAGGACAGGGTTCTCCTCGGGGGGCTGGACCCCCATACTGCACGGAGAATGGGGGAAGACAGCTGGAGGCACAGCACCCGCAGACGTGGGCGAGGGAGGGGACATCAAGACTGGGAAGAGAAGCCGGGCCCAGTGGCCCACGCCTGTAAATCCTAGCGGCTGGGGAGGCTGAGGCAGGAGAATTGTGAGTTCAAAGCCAACCTCTGCAACTTAGCAAGGCCCTAAGCTACTGAGGGACCCTGTGTCTAAGTAAAATATGAAAAGGGCTGGGGGTGAGGCTCGGTGGGTGAGCGCCCCAGTTCAATCCCTGCTACAATAAATAAATAAGACTGAGTGGAGAGAAGCGGGGGACCGATGGCCAGCTGGGCAAGGTGCAGGGGGAGGCACCAGGGCCTGTCTCAGGTGACTGGCCTGGGAGGTGACAAGCCCTTGTGGCCTCACAGGTGAAGAGGCCCTGGTCCCTGCCCACACTCCTCGCTGCTCCCTGCATGGCCTGCTCTGCCTGCTCTCTGGGCTATCTGGCCACACTGCTTGACCAGCACCCTGGTCAGTGTGAGTACTGGCATCTGCTGCCAGGGCACTGTGCCACTTGGCAGCCCAGGCTCCCAGGGAGGACTGTTGACAGAGAGGTCAGCAGGAACCCCAGGCCACCCTCATCCACAGTGCATACCCCAAGGGACAAAACTCCAAAGTGACCTTCTCTTCCTCCTGCCGTATGGGGTCGGCCGCCCAGCCCCTGAGCATGGACTTGCAGGGGTCTCAGCCCCCCCCCTTGCCACCCCTATCTTCAGAGCCAGGAAGCTCTTCTTGTCCCTGCAGGAGGACGCACAGGCATTGTCAGGGGGCGCCTGTCTGCGTGCAGGTCCCACAGGGCACCAGCCGTTCCAGATCCCTGTGGGAGGAAACGGGGCACCTAGAAAGGAAGGACTGAGCCAAGGTCAGTTCCCAGCCTCTCAGGGCAAGCGTGACCTGGCATGCCCTGCTCTGGGCTTCCTGGCCCACGTCCTGGCATGGCACCATGGTCAGAAGAGCTGTCATCAGACTGGGTGGCATCCATCCTGGAGCTAGCTGGCCACCTGCAGACCCAGGCTGGTCGGGGGAGGAGACTGCCCCAGGCTCAAAGCGGTCAGGAGACACTATGGACTTAGACGTGGGGGCAGGGATCAGGTGCCCAGGTCCCAGCGTGAGTACAGACGGGACTGTGGGTGCTGAGGGCCATTGCCAAGTAGGAATGACGCATCAAAATTTCCTTGCCAGCGTACCCCATGTTAGATGGATTTCGCTGTTGACATTGCATGTAAGGTGACCTTGCTCAAGGACCAAGGCGGATCCGGGTTTAGAGCTAATCAGGTTTGAGGAAGTATCCCGGTCCTTGGGTTTAGGGCATTCCCGGTTTTAGACAATAGGGGTTTTAGGGAAGTTGGAGGTTGAAGATTATTGCTGCTGGGATTAGGGTGTTCCTGCTGCTTGTTCCCGTTGAGTTCTCGTGAGATTCAAAGGAGATTGGAAAAAAGCCTCGTGGAGTAGGGGAATTGGGCGGCAGCAGAACTGGGATTTCCCCAGAACGTGTTTGTACAGGGCCGGTGTGAGTTCAGGAATAAAGAATTGCTGTTTGAATCTACTAAGATTGGTGGCTCGTGATTCTGTGCCAAGCCGAGACTGTGGCATGTGGGGACCACGCCAGTTTGGCCGACTGAGAGACCCACCCCACCGGTCACGGGGAGCTGACTGGGCCCTGGGACTCCAGCGGCCCTGTCTCCACCGTCACAGGCCCCGCCTACAGCAGCGAGTTGGCTCCAGCACCAGCCCAGCCCCCCGGCCCTGGGCCTCGCTCGTCAGGGCAAACCCGGGCACTGAGGAGGTGGTCTTTGCTCTGGGGGGTGGGGGCCACGAGGGGGGGAGGGAAGCTGGAAGTCGAGGCATGGCCTGGGCTGGCAGTGCCCCTCCATGCCTCGGTGTCCCCACCTGTTAGCTGGTGGCCGATGGGGGCCTTTGGGGACCTCTGGCCCCACCCTTCTCCTCACCTGTCTTGGTTAACGGGTGCCAGCACCAAGCTTCTTCAGGGCTCACCAAGGTTCACGGCCACACCCCTGCTGCCCCTCCAAAACCACCACTGTCCCTTGAGACTCTTCTGGCTCAGCCCTTCAGCGTCCTCACCCAGCCGCAGAACCCTGAGTGGCCCCTCTCCCCCCCCAACCTCAGCCCCCCAACCTCGACCTCTGCTGCCCTGTGATCTGGCCGGGCCTTGCTGCACACGGTCCTCAGGCCTCCTGCAGGGTGGCACACCTGCCCCTCAGCCTTCCCCGAATTATGATGCCCTGCTCTCCCTGCGCCCCCCAGCTCCCACCTGCCCAAACCTGCTCTCAGGGGCCAGGGGACTGGAGTGGGGGCTGAGGCTCCTGCACCCTGATGCTCAGCCAGGGGTCTCAGGTCAGGTGCTGATGCCTGGCTGATTCGGAGCAGGGATCAAGCCAGTTACCTGCAATCACCTGTCTCCCAGATTGGGTGAGGGGGCTTTCCAGGGCTGGGACTGAATCCTGTTCACCTGCAGTTCCCGCCTCCGGCCAGGGCAGGGCATAGAACCCCTCCACATTGCAGCAGGAACCCCCGAGAGATTAAAGGCTAAATCCGCTAGAAAGTGCTTTACGGATGTCGTGCTCCCCAATCCCAGCCATAGCCTAGGAGGGATGTCCTGTCTTGTCCCCGTTTATAGGTGGAAGAAACCGAGGAATTTGATGTGCAGGGTCCAGCCAGGGCGGCCAGCAAGCAGCCTGTGGAGTTGGAATGTGAAGCCGGGTCCCAGAGTAGCTGTGTCAGATTACTCCCTGGAGCCGACCCAGGTCCTGCTGGGGCGTAATGAGGCAAATAAGAGGGGCACAGAGGTGACCAGGGAGAGAGGTGGGGTCCCAGGGGCTTAGAGGACAAACTAGGGTCATGTGACTGCGGGGAGAGGATTCCTTTTCTTTATTTTTTCGTGGGTGTGTGTATTAAAATCTTTACAAATAAAAATCCTCTCAAAATTATATATAATTTATAATTATAGTATTAAAATTATATTGATAAATAGGCTTTCTTTGAGAGGATTTTTGTGTTTGAGGTGGGTCCTGCTATGTTGCCCAGGCTGGTCTTGATCCCCTGGGCTCAAGTGACCCTCCTGCCTCAGCCTCCCGAGTGCTGGGACTACGGGTGTGTGCCACTTGTCCCCACTTAAGAGGCCAACTTTTTAAGTTGTTAAGAATTGTTCCAACACACACTGGTGAAGAGCGCTGACCCTGAACGCTCAGCCGGGTGGACCCTGGCGGTCAGGTGCACTCAGGTCTAGCTGGGGAGTGTGTCCTGTGGCCAGAAAGCCCCCAGAGCCGCCAGCCACCTGCCCCTGGAGGGAGGACTGGAGAGACACAGAGGAGCCAGCCAAGCGGCCAGGGTTCCCGCCACCTGGTGAGTCAGTGGGCACCAGTCTCCAGTCTCCCGCAGGACCAGGAAAGACGGTGCCGCCCACTCTGTGGGAGGGAGGCCGGGTAGCCTGTCCCCTGGGGCCTTCAGCTTCCCCTGCCCACGCACGCACCTGACCTGGCTTCTGGGCCAGGTGAAGGGTGAGCGTCCCCCAGGGGAGCAGGACCTGCCACTCCACCTCTGCAAAGAGCCCACCCAGGCTGCGGGTGGGGCATTCAGCCCACCAGGAGGAGGAGTCACCCCTGCTCGGGTGGGAAGGCATGTGCCCCTCACGAGAGCAGTAACATGGTAGTGACCATCGATTCTGTGCTTGTCACAGGCCCAGTGCTGCCCAACACCCCACCCGTGTGACGCCCTTCTCCCTTGCCACCCCTGGCAGGAAGGGTGGAGGGAACGCTGTCACTCCCACTGCTCAGGTGAGCACCTCCCCAAGGTCACCTTCAGGACCTGCTGGAACCAGCTCAGAACCCAGACAGGAACCCCAGGGTACAGCGGCTTCACAGTTCAGGAAGCACCTCGGGGTGGGTGGAGCCTGGGTCTGTCGTCTCCCTGTCTCCCTGGGGCCCTGGGTCAAGGGTGCTGCTCCGGGGTCTGTTTCAATTCCTTAAGGAGAGGCAGCTCCCAATCCCAGACTGAATGAAGGGGCTCGGAGGGGACGGGCGTCTGGCTCCAGCCGCCCCTTGTCCCAGTGGCACGGGT
Organism: Spermophilus citellus; assembly: GCF_964194105.1. NCBI lineage: Eukaryota > Metazoa > Chordata > Mammalia > Rodentia > Sciuridae > Spermophilus > Spermophilus citellus. The sequence continues at coordinate 4,418,586 of NC_138196.1, forward strand.
GTCTGGGGACCTCCTGGAGGTGGTCTGTCCTGAACACCCAGGAGTTTGACTCTGCATAATCCTCAAGACAGAGCGCAACCCCCCAGGGCTGGAGCTCACGCAGGCGCCTCTTCAATGGCCTTGTGAGCGTGTGCAGATGCCCTCTGTCCCCAGCCAGGCCGTCTCTGATGGACTACTGAGACCAGGGCTGGCCGCATTCTGTTTTGTTGGTGTGTCCCTGAGGTGGCAGAGCGGCAATGACGAGGGGGGACTGGGGTGGACAGGATAACCACCACCGTGGGCATGCGGCATGTGACGGCAGGAGGCAGCGGGGTGGCAGATGGGGTGAGCGGGGCTGAGGTGGCAGTGGAGCTCCGGGCCAGCTGCCCACCCTGTGCACCCTGCTCAGACTTGCTGGTCCTGGCCAACCCAACGAGCTTGCTCTGGACATCCTCTCCTCTGGCCAGCGTCCTTCCTGTCACCCCAGGGCTGCCCGAGCCCCGGATCTGGAGCCTCAGCTCCGCCTCCTGTTCCTCCCTTTCTTTGGGGCCCTGCCCAGCTCCACCTCCAGGCCACCTTCCCTGGAGGCCTCACCTCATAGCTCCACATCCTGTGTCTCTGGGGACTGAGCACCTCAAGGGAAGGGGCTCAGCCCCTCTGGGGACACTGTGATGTGGGGAAAGGTTGCTGGCTCTGGGGTCAGCCTGGGCTCCCCCAAGAGACCAGCAGTTCCCTAAACCGAAGCTCAGTGTTCACAGCGGCAGATCTCCCAGGACTGCCAAGACCAAGCTGGGACACCCATGGGCCAGGCTCCCTCCCGAAGCCCATGGCCACGTGTGCGGTGCCACAGTTTCTGTGCATCCACTTCATTTTTCTTTTCTTTCCTCATCTCCTCTTCTTCCTCCTTTCCTTTGCTCTGGGAATCCAGCCCGGGGTGCTCTACACAGACCTACATCCCCAGGCCTTTAACTTTTTAAAATTTTGGGACAGGCTTGGCTAACTTGCTGAGGCTGGCTGAGCATGGTGGCCTGTAATCAGGAGGCTGAGGCAGGAGGATCAGAAGTTTGAGGCCATTTTCAGCAATTTAGCAAAGCCCTAAGCAACTCAGTGGGACCATGTCTTCAAATTAAAAATAAAAAGGGCTGGGGACATGGGTCAGTGGTAAAGACCCTCTGGGCTGGAGCCCTAGTACCAACAAAAAGAAAAGTTGGCCTCAGACTGTGACACTCCTTGTTAGCACCAAACGACTGTAATGGAGGCCAACTTCACAGACCAGCTTTCATTCAGGGACGAGTTTCATGCAGGCACAGGAAGATGCTGGTGGACCCATTTTCCTGGTGGAAAATGAGCCACTGGACAAAGGAAGGGACTGGGCTTACATAGATTATCCTGAGAGGTGACTTGGGAATTGGTGTCGGTCTTACTGGGTGAGATGGGGAGGGGTCTAGGGTCAGTGGTCAGTTTGGGGCACTCAGGAAACAGGTTCCGAGAATTTGAAAGCTTGTTTCTACTGGGCAATGTTTTACTTGGGTAAGAAGGGAGGGTCTGGGGTCAGCGTGCAGGGATCCTTTCAGGGTCCCATGGCATGGCCACTGGGAAAAGGTTTATTTGAGGAAGGATCAGTGCGTTGGCTTCCCCTCTAGAGACTGTCCTGTCCCTGGGGGAGAATCGATGCCACCCATGTGCTGCTCTGCTCGAGATCCCTCTTCCCAGGCTATATCATCGGGGGTTTGTCATTTTCCATGTCTGACAGTCTCAACTCAGCCTCCCAAGTGGCTGGGATTACAGGGGTGGCCGCCTCGCCCAGCCTGATCTCATTTTCCTGCGGGTACTTCACCTTGTCCCCCACTTCTTTTCTTTTGAAAAAAAAAAAACAAATAGAATGCCTGAAGGGCGGATTCTGTGGTCCCCTCCAGTGTCGTCTGGGTCAAGGTGGGTCTCATAGAGAAGGCAGGAAGGTTTCCGTCCTCCCAGTGCCCCGGGTCTGCTGCGGCACGTTCCAGGGGCAGGATGGCTGGGCAGGGGAGTGAGGACAGTGTCCCCGAGTCCCCACGGTCAGTCACGCTGGCCTTCAGCCCCATCACCTGCACTGCCCCGCGTCCCCAGGGAGCTGGCTAAGCCAAGGCCTCAGGACTCAGTGCAGTGTGAACAGGGACACCTGGGAGGGACCTTCCCTCCTGCCACTGAGTCTTGGTGACTCTGTGAGGAACCCTCCCTGCCCTGGGGGACTGAGCCAAGGGTGCTCCCCCTAGCCCTGCCCTCCTGACCTGTGAGCCAGACTATTACCCCATTCCCGGAGGAGGCTGGAGGAGGCTGCAGCCCAGTTCAGCCGCCGCCAGCTGCCTGGGGCAAAGGCTCTGAGCTGGTGCCCCAAAGCTTTCTGTAAGGGCTGGTGGGAAATCGTTCTCCTTGACTGAGTTTAAATTGACATATTCTAGTTGTTTGGTTTAGGGGTACAAGGTGATGTGATCCATGGTTATGATGAGGAATGATTAAATCAAGCTAGCTAACACATTCAGTTAATACCCATCACCTCAGATACTTACTTTTTTACATGAAAACATGTTAAATTTGCTTTCTTAGCAATTTTGAAAGGTGTAACACTGTACATGATTATTTACTATCTTCACCCCACCACACCATGGAATATTATCTCAAAGGAAAACCCAGCTGGGTGCGGTGGCGCACCCCTGTAATCCCAGCAGCTCGGGAGGCTGACACAGGAGGATGGCATGTTTGAGGCCAACTCCTAGGCTTAATGAGACCCTGTCTCAAAATAAAATATAAAAAGGGATGGGGGTATGGGTAAGTGGGTAAGAGCCCCAGGTTCAATCCCCAGTACCAAAAAGAAAGCCAGCCGCCTTGTGTCCCGCCCTCCCACCTCTCTAACTGGGCTTCATGGCCTTGGGCTATCGCTCTCCCTCCTGTAGCCTCTGGTAACACTCTTCCACTCTCTGCTGGTTTGAATCCGATGGTTTTAGCCTCCACATGTTTGAGTGAGAACTTGCTCCCAGTGACTGTGAAGGCTGAGGCAGAAGGATCTCAAGTTCAAGGCCAGGCTCAGCAACTTTGAGAATGTATCTTAAAATAAAAAATAAAAAGGGCTGGAGATGCGGCTCAGTGGGAGAGCGCCCCTGGGTTCCATGCCCAGCACCGTCAAATCAAATAAAATGAAGCGAGAACAGCTGTCCCCAAGCCTGGCCTTTCTCCTGGAGCACGGTGTTCTCCAGTCCCATTTATGTTGTCATGAGTGACACCTTTCTTCCGAGGCTGGGTGGTGTTCCACTGTGTCTTCTCTGTGTCCCAACTTCTCTCTCTAGTCATCTGCGTGGGACACCGAGGTTGGTTCCGTCACTGGCTGTCATGGTCACGTGGTGTCGACATAAAACTGCAGACGTCTCCTCAAGACTCTGATCTCAGTCTTGGGTAGAAGCCCCGGAGTGCACTCCCTGGGTACTGGGTGGTTCTCTTTTCAGTTTTTTGAGGGCTCTCCATACGGTTTCCCAAGATGGCAGTGCTCATCGGCATTCCCCACCAACTCCTGGGCTTCTTGCTCTGGAACCTGGACCTACCCTCTGCTTCCCCCACCCACATCCCATGGATTGGGCCAGTGGGTGGACCTGCCACCTGGGCCCAGGGCCTGTCTGCTTCTCCTGCTGTTCATCTGGACAATGCGGTCCCTTGGCACACACCTGTGGTGCCCAGGTTCTGTGCTGGGCACCAGACTTGCAGAGGGGCCAGTGTGCCCTGGGGTCTGTGTCCACGTGGTGAGAATCCCTACTGCTGGTGGAGAGAATGCTTTGTGCACAAATATTTTGGCAATGCTTGTTGTGAGTGCAAACTGCCCACTTTTTTCCAAAGTCACAGCTGTGTCCCAAAGTCACAGTATTTTCTCAACCAATGGCTGCTGAAACAGCAACTGCTGTCCCTTGGCACCCTGGGGGGGAGTTTTGTGTGTTTTAAGCAGAACCCCCCATTTTTGGAAAGGTTGGGATCTTTTGATGCTGGGGGGCAGGGTCTGGGGCCCAGAGAGGCAGCAGCTTTGCCCAAGACTCAGTGATAAAGTTGAAGACCCACAACCCCTGAGATCTAGTTCTTAAATCCCTGGATCTTGGGTCCTGGGCAGAAATGCTTTGGGAAACCCTGCCAATCAGCAGCCAGGTGCAGCAGTCAGGACAGACAGGAAGTGTGAGTCATCAGGAAGTGGGTCCCACATCCTCCAAGGTCTGGCTGACCAAGCAAGCGCCGGCCTCCTCCTCCTCCTTCTCTGTCAGTGGCCTGGGCCATGTGGCTTACTGACCTCTGACCTCATATGTTGGAACCACATACTTTCCTTAGACCCCAAGATTTCCAGATTACCGCCCCCACCTGCTGATGGCCAGCCTGCCTGGCCTGCTGGGTTCACGAAGGTCCAGTCCTCTTCCTGCCCCCACCCCTTTGCAGGTTCCCTCTGACACGCCAGCCGCTGCCCACGATCATGCCTTGGTTTTCCTTTCCTTGTGGCCTGCACCTGTCCCGTCTCTCTCCACAGACACAGAGAGATGTAGACTACAGAAAAAGTTTCTTTCCTGAGCCGTTTGAGATTAGTCCACAGATAATCATGCATCTGTTCCTGGATACTGCTGTGAGTTCCTGAGAGCAAGGACGTTTTCTTACATGTACTTGGTAAAAGGCACATTGACAGGGCACTGTTACTTAACTCAGGTTCATATTTAATTTTGCCAACTGTCCCAGTAATGTCCTTTAGCTCTTTGCCAGCCCCCCACTCCCCGCAGGATCTGGCACTGCCCGGCGTGCTGTGTTGCTGGGCTGTGGCATTCAGCAGGTCAGGTGCATTAACCACGTTTGACTCAGGATATTTTCGATGTTGAGGGGTCTTGGGGAGGTCACAGGAACACCTGTACCCTGCTCTCCTCTCCTTTCGTTTCTTTGTCTTTTGTGATCTTGACCTCCTGTGGTCCATGAGTGTCCACCCATTCCCATCCAGCTGGCTGGTCCATGTCCAGCTCTGCCGTGTCCCTGCCCCTCCCGTCTAGCCCAGCTCATGCACTTCATCTGTTTCATTTTATGACTTTATTTCCTGCCCCTCGCTCCCCGTCTTGGCTTCCTTGGTCCCCAGGGACCTCCCAGTTTCCGAGAGTAGTTTGACTCGCCCATCCCCTTGTGGGGGTGCAGGGCCCAGGCAACCTCAGGAGGCTGCCTCCTCCTCTGCGCAGCCTGTGGCCTCATCAGAGGGTCTCACTGCCCTGGTCGCCAGGGGAGGTGTGACTGGCTGTGTGAGCCCCTTGCCCCTCCAGGACTCAGGCTTCTCTAACTGTGGCACCTTGTCCCCACACCTGCAGCTTGTAAGGGTGACTTCAAAGGAAGCACCTAGCAGGCTGATGGGGGATCTGCTTTTGGCCACCCAGAGCCTACTGTCCCTTGCTGTCAGCCCCGCCCCGAGTGCTGGGCAGTTCAGGTGGGTCTGAGTTTGGGGTGTAGGGATCAGCACTAGGGCTCTGTAGGATCTCACACCCAAGCCCACACTTTATGTGAAAAAACTTACCCTGAGGAAGCGAGGAGTCCGGGGAGCCTAGAGCTGGTGGGGCCTCAGCCTGGACCCCAGACCTCCTGCCTCCCACCTCTCCCCGGTCCCTGAGGTAGCACAGCTGTAGAATTAAGTCCGATTGGAACCCCAGAACCAGGGCTTGTGGGTCCTCCTCTGCCACTTCCTGGCTGCCCCGCTCTCTGACCGCACCCAGTTTCCTCCCATTTGAAAACGAGGTCGGACACATCAGGTGAGGACTGGGTACCACTTCCCTGCTGCGTCATTCAGACATCGGTGACCGAGATCTGCGCCCAGAATGGGAGAGCGGGGGGGGGGGGGGGGGGCGGAACTTCCGCGCGCAGAGCCTGCCCGCGCTTCTAGGGCGCACCTGGGGCGCACCTGGGGCACCTAGCGGAGTGATCGCGGCCACGGAACCTCATTGGCCGGGACTGCGGCTGACTCAGTCTGGGGAGGGTCAGGGCAGGGGACGTCCACACCGAGGGCGGGCTCCCGCCAGAGCGCCACTTGTGGGCTCGATCCCTGACCAGCGCCCATCCCTGCTTGGACCCCGCGCGTCCCGGACCAGCGAACCCTCCTCCCCCGCCGGGCGCCGCATCCAGTCCCCATTCGCAACCGACGCCCCTTCCCGGGCCCCGCCAGCTATGGACTTCTTGGAGGAGGGCAGCTGGAGCCTGTCCTTCGTGGGAGCCGGCTTCCTGGGTCTCTACCACGTGGGCGTGACCCAGGGCCTGAGCCAGCGTGCCCCGCGCCTCCTCCAGGGCGCCCGCCGCTTCTATGGCTCCTCGTCCGGGGCGCTCAATGCCCTCGCCATTGTCTGCGGCAAGTGGACCGGGAGTGGGGAGGAAGGCGGCAACCTCAGTCCCATCCATCCCAAGGCGGGAGGACTCTTGATGGGGGCGGGGGGGAGTCCAGAGAGATCCTGCTTGGGTCTGTTTAATCTGGGGATTACATTTGCCCCTATTTGCAGAGGGGGGATCCTGGGCTCAGAGACAGGAAGACTTCCCCAGGTCACTTGGGGGCAATCGGCAGATGGAGCGTTTGAACCCAGAGCTTGGCATAGGAATTCTGCAGAGGGGCGGGCCCTCCTCTCTGGTCGAGCTCCAGCAGGGAGATTGGCCGCGGGGGAGTGCAGCTCTCCCCTCTCCAGGGCTCAGGACTCCTCTCCCTTCCTCCCTGAAGACTTCTGCTGCTCCCACCTCCTGGACTTGGTCACGCACGTGGAGGGGCTGAGCCTGGGCATCTTCCACCCTGCCTATGCACCCATCGAACACATCAAGCAGCAGCTGCAGGGCAAACTGCCAGAGAACAGCCACATCCTGGCCTCCCAGCGGCTGGGCATCTCACTGACCCGCTGGCCCGATGGCCACAACTTCATAGTCACTGACTTTGCCACCAGAGATGAGCTCATTCAGGTGGGCAGGTCAGGGACCCGGGGCTTGGAGGCAGGCGGGTAGAACAAAAGTGACTCTGAGGTGCTTCCCAGGGGCAGAGGCAGGTGTGGGAGCCTGGAGGGTGTCCAGGAGAGGAAAAGGAGGCTGCAAAATCTGTTTCTAAATGCAGAGTCGGGGCAGAGTGGATGGCAGGGGTGTGTGCTTGCTGGGGAGGCTCCCTGGGCTGCCCTCAGAGGACCAGGCTGGGGAGGGGGCAGAGTCAGGCTTCTTCAGTCAGGACCTACAGGGGCTGCTCTTTCTGCCCAGCCCCACCCACCCATCCTCCAGGTGCATTCCCCTGCCACAGTGCTGGATAGAACCAGGGCTTCCCACACACTAGACAGGGGTTGTGCCACTGAGCTAGAGCCCCAGGCACTTTTGAGTCAGTGAGCAAGGCTTTATTGAGCATCTCTTCTGCACCAGGTCCAGCCCTTGGCATTGTGATTACTAGGGAAAACATCCTTGTCCCCTGAGGCTAATGTGGATTGGACAAGTTAGGAAAGGAGCCAGTATTGGAACAGAGCAGGAGGAAGACACAGGGAAGACCAGCAGGGAGAGGCCCTCAGGCATGGCCGTGGGGTGGTAGGGAGGGCTGAGTGGGGCTGGACCCTGGGGGAGCGCAGACAGGTAGGGGGACAGGTCTCCTGGGAGGCAGCGGCTGAGGTGGGGAGTCCTGCCCCCCCCCCCCCGCTGCAGCTGTGCCCATCATTCCCATCATGGGCTTTGTCTGCCACCCACCCTGGGTCCCCATATAGGGCGCTTCATCTTGGTGCTCCCCGTCCCCAGCACTGGGATCATCTCAGTTCTGAGATGGCCAAGTCCTAGGTGTCTGATATTAGCAAGCCGAGAGGGGGACCAGTCACTTGCTGTAGGCTCAGGTCCCTCAGTTCCTGAGGAAGCCAGCTGGGGACCCCATAGTGTGTCCCAGCCTCCTCTCCTGGATGGTGCAGAGTACAGACTTGGCACATCATAGGTGCTCAGCAGACGTCACTGTTGTCACCAAAGTTAATCTACAGAAAGGAGGCTCTCGCCTGCATTCCGGCTGGTCAGGCCAGGACAGGCTCTGCATCTCCCAGAGAGGGTCGGGGGTTCCCTCTCAGGCAGGGTCTATGCTCCTCGTGGGTGGAAGCACCAGTCAGCGGTGCCCAACCAGGAGTGGGTTTGCCCAGCTTATCGCCGTTGCCACATGTCCTACAGTGCACAGACATTTCCATGTATCGGTCTATGCCCAGGGGGTTTGGTCTTCTGTAGGCATCTCCTTTCCAGGAGAGAGTAGATGGTGTTTTCCTGGTGGGTGAGTGCACAGGACCTTGTTGCAGGTGCACCTGTTGATCAATGCCCAGGGGACAGTCTGTGGGACTGTCCACGGGGGCATTCCTTCAGGGCGGGTGAGGACGTGGCCTTGATGCCGCTGCTTGTCTTTGCGGTTGGGGGTGGGGTCCCAGCAGCAGCCATGGTGGGCAGAGGTCCCCCAGCAGAAAGGAGGGGGACTCTTCCCTCCTTCTTCCCTTGAGGGCTTGGTGGCCCCTCCGCACCTGCACACAGGACAGGAGTCACCTCCTCTGTGCCGGAGGTTCCTGCCCAGGAGCGAGAAGTCACATTCCCGTGGCTCTTGTCCCCAGGCCGTGGTCTGCACCTTGTACTTTCCCTTCTACTGTGGGACAATCCCCCCTGAGTTCAGAGGGCAGGTGAGTGCCTCTTGAGGGTTAGTGTCCACAGCTCTGGGCAGCTGGGCACACGCCCCCTCTTTCTCCTTGAGCCCCTGCTGTGTGCCCAGCCCTCCCCACTGCTGGGCCCTCGGGAGCAGGAGGGTCACTTGCTGCAGGTTCTTGGGTGTGGGAGGAGGGCGGGCATCCTGAGAGGGCAGCACAGCCACCTGCCCACCCAAACTGCAGCGCTACATCGATGGGGCTCTGAGCAACAATCTGCCCTTCGCGGACTGCCCTTCCACCATCACCGTGTCCCCCTTCCATGGGACAGTGGACATCTGTCCCCGGAGCACTTCGGCCAGCCTGCACGAGCTGAATGCTTTCAATGCCAGCTTCCAAATCTCTACCGAGAACTTCTTTCTGGGGTTCATCTCACTCATACCCCCCAAACCTGAGGTAGGTCTGGGTCCTCCCAGGTGGTGGCCGAGGCCCCAGGCCTCAGACTCTGTGCCACATCTCCTCCACCCCACTCAGGGCAGTTGCAGCACATGCCCCATCTCACACCAAGCCTCCCGTCCGAAGCCAGGGTTCACACCCTTCCTTCCCTCCCTAAGGGGCTGTTGAGTTAGGACGGGGCCCAGGTTGGGTGAGTACACAGTGCTGCTGAGCTGGTTTGCAGAGGGGCCTTGGTCTGTGTTCCCCCGGGCCAGGCTCTGTGAGCAGGTGCTGCTGTCATTTCCATTTCTCAGAGGACACAAAGGCTCAGACACTGTAAGCAACTTGCTCAAAGTCACACAGCGAAGATTTAGACTCTCAGCCAGTCTGGACTCGTGTCTCCATGGCTGCCCTGGACTGTGCCCATATTGGCCATCTGTCCTCTAGGGAAGCACAACAAAGTGGACAACCAACCTATATTTCCTGCTTTTTACCCTTGCATTTTCTGGGAAATGAATAATTTGACAACAAACAGTTGATCCTTGCAACAAGCTCCTCCCCCGACCACGCCCGGCTCGCCCACCCTCCTGCTGCCACATGCTTCATGATTTGTGCAACAAGGTCATGTCCATTTGCTGTGTCCTCTGGCTGGGTGCCTTGGTGCACATTTGTACTCCCAGCAACTGGGGAGGCTGAGGCAGGAGGACCACAGGTTCAAGTTCAAGGTCAGCCTAGACAACTTAGTGAAACCCTGTCTTAAAAAATAAAAACATCTGGAGAGGGAGCTGTCCCATCCCCAGAACTAAGCAAACAAATAAAACGAAAAGCAAAGATAAACAAAACTCACTCACGAGGTCCTTTCCACACCACTGAGTGGGCAGAAACTCTCGGCTCCCAAGTATAGACCAGGAAATAGAGGCTCTCAGAGAGACGGCACTGCGGTCCAAGATCACACAGCAAGCAGGGGAGCGGGCAGGCCTCCATCCCAACCTGCAGGTCCGCCTCCCTGCCCGTGGCACTCTGAACAGGCCAGTGTGGGCCCTGGTTCCTCTGCCCACTCAGACTAGTCTGGAAATGAACATCAAAGGGCCGAAGGGAAGGGCTATCTGCTACCCCATCTTCCAGGGGAGGGCCCTGAGGCCCCGGGGCAGGCTGGGGCAAGGACTGGCAGCTGAGAGTCCCCAAGGAGAGCAGGATGTGGGGCCAGGGTAGGGGGTACCGAGCAGACCTGTTCTTCCTTCAGCCCTATCTGCCTCCCTACCTGGTGCCAGGGTCCCTCAGGTCCCTGTGCCCTGCCCAGGGTTTGCTCGAGGAGAGTAGGCAGGACCGAGACCACCCACTGAACTCCAGACTCCAGTCTGGGACGGGCTGTCCGGTGTGAGCCCAGGCCTGCCCACTTGCCCTGCCCTGTGTGTCGCAGGTGGTGGCCGACAGCTGCAGACAAGGGTACCTGGATGCCCTGAGGTTCCTGGAGGCACGTGGTGAGCGGCAGGGGATGGTGGTGGGCATCGTGTCCCACAGGTGCCAGGCAGAACCTGCCTTCCAGGCCTCTGAGCCACTAGGGACCTGGGCTCTCTCATCCTCTCTCAGCGACACCTGGGGACCAGAGAGGAATCACGCAGGTCCCTGGTGCAGGGTGACAGTAACGGGTGCAGAGAGACACCCCGGGAAGGGGGTGCAGTGGCAGAGGGAGGGAAGCTCCAGGCTGTGGGAACCCAGGGGAGACGTGGACTCAGCCTGGGATGGAGAGGGTGGTGTGCTCGGACCGACCGCAGGCGGGGAAAGGTCTCCTGGGCTAGAGAACTGGGGTGTCACCCCTGCACAGGTCCTCGAGGCCCATGCTGCGCCCCACACAGAGGGGAAGGGGAGGTGGACGTCGGCTGAGCACAGCCTGCATCATGTCCTGATTGCACCTAGTTCTCAGAACCACTCTATCATCCGACTGTCTTCGTTTCACTGTCACAGAGAGGGAAACTGAGGCACGCAGGGTCACGCAGCTTGCAGGCAGTGGAGCCAGAGTTTGACCTGAGTCATGTCTTCAGGGTCAGGGCTCTGGAGAGCCACTGGAGAGGGCAAACAGCTGGGTGTGGGCGGGGGTGACTTGTCTGTCCTCTTTCTTCCCCTGGCCAGGACTCACCAAGGAGCCCGTGCTGTGGACGTTGGTCTCTAGGGACCCCCCAGCACCCCCTGCTAGGACCCCAGATGATGGCACGTCTTTCAACTGCCATGTGCCCACCGTGTTGGTCAAGGATGTGCCCAGCTTGGAGCAGCTCTCGCCAGAACTGGAGGCTGGTACTGCCCCTTCCTGCCCTGGGGTTGGGGCCAGGGACCCTGCCATGAAGTAGCATGATCTACGGGGTCAGCACTTATTTAATGAGCACCTGCTAAGTGCCAAGTGTGCGGAGGGCCTTTTACGGGCTGCGTCACTCATTCCTCCACAAACCCCCACCCCGCCACGGCTTCCACATCATTCTTACCCCATTTCTCTGAAGAGGAAACTGAAGCTCAGGGACAGGGACCGGGCGAGGTCACAGAGCCTGAGGGGGAATTCGAATTCAGGTCTGTGCTTGAGAAAGGGCAGGGCAGCGGGTATGAGAGACACTGGGCTCCCGGGAGGAAGCCGGCTTTCGAGCCTCTCCTGGCCACCCTGGGGGCGGTGGGCAGCGAGGGAGGGACCTGTCGGGTGACACAGCCAGCCCCTGGCAGAGGGAGGCTCTGCTCTGAGCCTTTGGTTTAGTCCCACCTTTGGTTTAACTAAGCGTCTCGATCTCAGCAACAGGAAGGGACAAAGCCTGTAGGCACAGATGGTAAGGGTGAGTCCCAGATTTCAAAGGTGCGAGCAGCAGATACCCAGGAGATCCCGAGGGTCAGGGAGGCCTGGGAGGCCCACGGGACACTGGCACAGTGGTTGGGGGGGCAGCTGAGATAAGGGGCCAGGAGGCCAGGTGAGTGGCTGCCCAGCTGTGGAGGAGAGGGCTGGGAGCTGGGAGGAGAGGTGGTGGTCCAGGCCTGGGCAGGGACAGGATGCCGGGGAGGAGGTGCCTCTTCCTGGTTCTGGATGGTGCTGGTTCTGTGCTGAGCTTCTGAGGTCCAAGCCTGGGATCTGCAGGCCTCACAGTGTCCCTGCAGCCACACAGGGCAGCCAGCCGAGAGGGAAATGTCAGCGCAGGCCCCTGTCCACATCCCTCGATCCTCACCCACCTGCCCCGGGAGGAAGGTCGCGCCCGTGTCCTGGTTTTATCTGGGCTCAGGGAAGGAAAAGGACTCATCCTGGGTGGAGTGGGTCTCGGGGCTGTGTTGACCCGGGCTGGCCCTAGATGGCGTGGAGGCTGCTGGTGCCCTCAGGCCCACACTGCAGTCTGGAGGCTGGGATCTAGGCTCTGGCTCTGGTCAGTGAATAGGGGACTTAGGAAATGGTTTCTGTGTTCACACCTGTTGCTGAGGTTAATATGCCATGTGCTACTGCTCTGGAGGGGTGTGGTGGGGACCCAAGGGGCCACAACAGACTACCCAGAGGGCCGGGAGAGGTGTGGGGTGCTTACAAGTACCATCTGGTGATGATCCTTCATTAAGTCACTTTTCCACTCTGAACCTCAGTCTCCTCGTCTATGAAAGAGGCACACCATGCCCATCTCCAGGACATCAGTGAGAGAGCATGTGTGAAGGGCTTGGCACCCTGCTGGCACATGGCTGGGCTCCAACGGTGTTGTGTCCATCTGTGCATAAAGGGGTGGGGTGGGGCACAATCTGTGACCCTCACGAGATCAGAGAGGGGCTTGGGCTGCCAGCTCTCAGGGTGCCTGGGAGGGCTGGCTGGAGGTGGGCTTACCAGCCCACGGATTCCAAACGGCCACAGCCACGAGGTGACTCTCTTGCAGCACTGAGGAAGGCTGTCAGGAGGGACCTCAGTGCCTGGGCCCGTTTCCGCTGGTCGGGGCCCGGGCAGGCGCTCACGTACCTGCTCCTGCCCTGCACGCTGCCCTTTGAGTACGTGTACTTCTGCAGCAGAAGGTGAGGCACAGTGGGGTGCTGGGAGGGACCTGGCTCGCAGGCAGGGTTGTGGGGAGACCAGGGTCCATGGTGGGCTGGGCACTGGCAAGTGGCCCAGGGCCTTGGTGGGCTCCTCCACAGGGGAGGACAGGTGGGAGGCGGGCAGCAGCTGGATTGGGAACCCAGGTCAGCTCCTGGCCCTGCCCTGCGCCTGGGACCTCTGGCCCCTGCTCTGCTCATTAGAGTCTCAGAGACGATGTTCCTGGGTGACTCTCAGAGCTGGTCCAGCTCAGATTAGCTGTGTGGCCTGGGCCAGCTCTCTTGACTACTCTGGGCCACATTAACTCTTCTCTAAAGCAAGATCCTTCCAGGGCAGTCTGGCTGTGATTCGGCCCTCATCAGTCATTGTGATGTGCTGAGTGACTCCTCCATTCACTCTGCCACTAGCTCTTAAGGGTCTGGGGCAAGGGGGCAGCAGCTCCTGTGGAGCTCACCACCCACTTATTAATCATTGCTGTGCAACTTCAGCTGTTCCTGGAGAGTCCTAGGAGAGGTCTACACTGGCTCTGAGCTGGCACAGCTCATACTAGTAGCTATTTGGCCTGGAAGGCTGCCCAGAGGAAATTACTTTGGAGCTAATCTGAAGGATGGATAAGAGTTTGCTAGGCACAGGGGAAGGGAAAAGCATGCCAGGCATGAGGGACAGCATCTGCAAAGGTCCTGGGGCAGAAGAGAGTAGGGCACATTCAAGGAGCAGAGAGGGAGGCCAGCTGGAGCGAGAAGCTGACCAGGGGCCACACCCAGGGCTCTGCAGCGGATCGAGTGCTCTTCATCCTGGTGTTAGATGGGGGTTCAAGCAGGGAGGTGACATAGGGAGGTCTGTGTCCCATGCAAGGTCCATGGCAGTGAGTCACAGCCTCTGTCCTGTTCCACGTTAAGCTGATGACTGGGTCAGCCCAAAGCCAGGAGAGCGCTTTCTACCTACAGATTCTCCTCCTGCTGAGCTGTTTACTGAAACTACAAGTTGAAATTAAAAAAAAAAAAGTAAAATCTAACCTTTTCAGTTAAAAAAAAAAAAGATCCATTATGTGAGCGCTACGGTGTCTTCTCAGAACACGGGAAATGCACCCATAGTTTTTCCCATCACCCCACGCTCCACGCATAGTTAGTTTGCATTAACAGGGGCAGGGGGCCCAGAATGAGGGAGGGGACGGTCCGGCTTCCGTTTTGCTTGCTACCTCGCCTCCTCTGACTGTCTGCCCCGCTCCAGCCCCTGTTCAGGCCCTCCCAGGGGGTGTGGTAATAGGTGAGGACCTGCAGCAGCCGGTGAGCGGGCGGAGGTGTCCAGCCAGTGTTTTTCAGAGACAGGTAGAGGATGGGCTGGCTGGTCCTGTGGGGTCCAGCAGCTCTGCGCACCCTGCATCTGGTGCTGGCTGAGCCATGTCAGCAGCAAGGAACCCCGGGGGCCTTGTCAGGTGACGTTTCAGGAACCTCAAGAGGAGAGTGGACGAGGGGAGATGAGGAGGAGGTCAGGAGCTGCAGGCAGGCTGACTGTCTTCGTGTGACAGGGGAGTAAAGCGGCAGAGAGGTTCCCGAGCTTCTCAGGTCACGTAGCTCATGAGCAGGAGAGGTGGGCGGCCCCTGCCTGGCCTTAAAGCCCCGCCCTTTCCACCTTGGGCTGTGCCCTCGCTGGTGACCTAAGGCCCGCCACCTCTGCCGCATTCAGAGCCCATGGTGGATTGCTGTGCCCTGCGGGTGCCCTGGGGCCCTGCTCTGCTCTGCCATGGTGGCCCACACCTCTGGACTCTTCGAACTGATCTGGGTAGCCCCTTCCTGTGGGCTGGTAGCTCCCTCAGGGTCTGAGGGGAGGTGGCCTCTGGGCTGGCTGCGGGGCCAGGCTGATGCTGTCCCCCGTCCAGGCTGGTGATCTGGCTGCCGGACGCACCCGCAGACCTGTGGTGGATGTGGGGCCTGGTGAAGAGCACAGCTCTGGAGATCCACTCCAGGACCAAGGCCCGGCTCCTCAGGCTGGTCAGGTGAGTGGATGGGGGCCTGGGGGGCACCAGCTGCTTCCTAGTACCCTGGACAGGCAGTCCACCCTGGGCCCTTGCTGTGCTGTGAGGAGGACCTGTGTTGACTTCTCTGGGGCCAGTTCCCTGTGGGTCCATGTGACCTGCAGGGGCACCACTGTGCCCGATGTGGAGGACAGGAGGATCCCCTGCGTTGCGATCTCTGCCAGTCTTGTGTTGCTCCAGATGTCCCCGTGAGGCCTTGTGCCAGGTTGGCCCGTGTGCCCAGCGAGCTGCCAGGCTCCTCCCTGAGCCTGTCTCCTGCTTCAGAGACCCTTGCCCTCTCCCATGCTACTCCACAGTCGTTCCTTGTCCTGGAGACCAGCGGGAGTGGCCAGCCTGGTTCACTGAGGGCCTTGGGCAGGACCCTGAAGTCAGCCTGGGCGCAGTGCCACAGGGTGCCCCAGGGATTTCACGCTGTCCGAGTGGCCCCGCCCTTCGTCAACCCACAAGCCCTGAAACTTAGAGTCATCACCAGTTCCCTCCGCAGTCTGCCAGCCCAGGGAAGCTCCTTCCATGGCCCTGTCCACAGAGTTGTGGTCCACCCTCAGGTCTGTAGTGCAGGGCAAGGTCAGCCTGTGACGCCCCCAACGTGTCTTGCCTCCTCCGCCCCAGGATCTGCCATGCGGGTGGACCTGGGTTTGGCTCACCTCCAGGAGCCAAGAATGAGGGAGCCTGCCGCTGGCCCAGGGAGGACGCTGGACTGCTGGGCCTTTGGGTTCTCCGTGTATTTTTGTGGGTGCTTTATGGCTGTACACAGTGGCGGGATGCAGTCACACACTCATCCGGCACCTAGGTGGCAATATCATCTGGCCCCTGTGTGCTCCCTTCCCCTCCCCTGGTCCCCCATTTTCATGAGACCGCCCCCTGCTTTTCCTTTGTGCTCTGGAGGTACACCACCCTGGAGCCTTGCTGCGGACCTGTGGGCAGTTATCTCCCTGGTGGCCAAGGGCCCCTGCCCCTCAGCAGCCCCTGCTCCTTGGAGCCTGTCGCTGGAACTTCCTGTTTGGAAGAGGCCCTGCCTCTTGGTCACCCTGTCCTTCTTGCCACCCGCTCCATCAGGGGTGAGAGGATGGCAGGGGCCAGAACCCGGCCCAGCTCTGGAGTGTCCACCGGGCCGTGGAGGGCGCCCGTGTGGAGCAGAACGTGGGGTGCCCGGCCAGGAGCTGTTGGCAGCACGCTGTCCAGAAGTCGGGGCCACCGAATGCCCAGCTCAGGGAGCACAGTGAAAGATGGGGGGCTCCCTTCACATTCTGTCTGCCTTTCTCTGACCCAAGCTGGCGGGGCGCTGTGCGTGTGTGGGGGACCCAGGGACCTGCCTCACACAGGGAGCCTCCCTCTCTGCTGGCCCTTGGTCCAGCCCGTGGGGGGCCCCAGGGGAGATGAAGGAGGGAGCGCGGGCCCAGTCTTCGGGACCCCAGCTGCAGGGCTTCTGCTGAGCCCCGAGGCCCTGCCACCCCGCAGCCTATAGGCCTCCATCCTCCCCGTCCGCTGCGGGCAGACAGGCTGGGCCTCAGGCGCCCGCGCTCTCCTGGGAGTCCCTGCACTTCCTGCCCCAGCAGACCCCCCGGCCAGGGGCTGGAGGGGTGCGCCGCTCCCCCTGGGCATGGGGAGGGCGGGAGATGAGGCCTGGGGAGAAGGGACCAAGGAATAAACAAGAACAAAAGAGAGAAGGAGTCACTCACTGTTCAGCTTCTGCCCAGTGAGTGCTGGGCTCTCGGGACCAGCTGCGAACAGAACTTCCACTCCCTGGCGAGGGCGAGGGGGAGGGCCAGCGGGCACTGCGCAGCCAACGGACACTGCTCCCAGGGGTGGCAGCTGCGGGTACCCCACAGTGCGGGGAGCGCAGGGGGCAGCCAGGCCACTCAGAAAGGCCAAGAGTTGGAAGCAGAGGAACAGAGGGCCCGGGTGCTCCTCGGGCCTGGAGCCATGAGGGCAGGTCGCACTGCCAGCCGTGAGGTCAGGGAGGACTGGGCCTTGGGCAAGGGAGCCTGGGATGCTACAGGGTGAGAAAGGGTGAGGGGACAGGCCGCGGGAGGCTCTGCACACCCATTCCAGCACCCCCAGGCTGAGCTGGCCTCTGCCCCACTTGCGGTCTCCTGGGAGGGGCACAGACACCACCCCCTGCAGCAGGAGGGGGCTGTCCCACTTGGGGCACGTGGTCCCCAGCTCCATGGCCCTCGGCCTGCACAGATGCTGGGTGTGGGGTCCTCCAGAGCAGGGGGAGGCCTGGCCACCTGGGACTCCAGGCTGAGGGTCTAGATCCCAGGAGGCCTTGGAGGACATTCTTGCTCCTGGTCCTTTGTCCTGGTCACAGATAGACAGGAGTGCCATGGCCACCGGCACCCGGCCTCCCTCGTTACCCCACCCCCATCATCTCTTTACTCAGTGCCCTCTTTGTCCCATTGCTGTTCTGCACCATAGATGGGGACAGGCAGCAGGCTACCCTCCCCCCCCGTCCACCCTCCCCCCGTCCACCCTCCTCCCTGTCCACCCCCACCCCCGTGCCCAGCAGCATGCTCTCAGAGGGGAATGCTGCCCTTGCGGTGACCCTCTGCTCTCAGACCTCCCTGGGACTCTGTCACCCGAGGCTCGGCCGAGGTCGTGCTCCTGCAGCTTGACAACCGCACAGGCCATTTCCAAGCCCCCCAGGCCCCACACTCCACAGCTTGTAGTGCTTTTCTGGTTCCTGTCCTATATTGGGACACGGATCCCCGCTCTGTATTCTGTCACACGCCCTGCCTGCCCCCCTCATCTGGGGACTCTCTGGCAGGTCCCTTGGTCACTCCAAGGCTGCTTTGCATGGCAAGCAGCTGTGCCTTGTGACCACTCTTCAGGGACATCCCTGACCTGGGATGCTGCTCAGTCAGCCCCAACCCCTCACCCCTGCAGCCCCTCAGTCCTGGTTTGTCCACATCCCTCTAAGAACAAGGGGTCCAGCAGCCCTAGGATGGTGGGACCAGCACTGGACCTAAGTTGACTCTCACCTCCCACCTCCCTCACTGTCTCTATTAATGTAGCCTCAGGATGAATGAGCTTGACCCAAGCCTCCATGCAGGGGGTGCATCAGACGGCTGTGCCTTCCTTCGCCTGGGGTGGCGGCACTCACAGCCCCAGAGCTGATCCGGGTCAGCATCCCCTGCCCTGTGCTCCCCCGACACGGGACCCTGAGAGGCTCCAGAGCAGAGGACACATCTGGGCTCTAAATTCAGGCCTACTGGGCTTTGAGTCCCCTCTCTGCGACTGGCATGGATGTGACCAGGGAAGCCCTCACCTCTCAGAGCCATTTCCCTGTATAAATGGACCGGTGTCCACGCTCCTCGGGGTATTTACTTGAAACAATTGAATGCTCCTCACAGTCCCTGTCAAACACAGAGTCAGTGCCCAGAAAGGCCCCGGGGGACATGGAGGCACCGCCCCCCCTTCCCCTGAGCCTCACAGAAGCCTGGGGGGGTGCTGGATGAGGTGCAGGGAGCTGTGAGGGACCCGTCTATGGGTGCTGGAGCCCCCTCTTGCCCTGAGCCGTGGCCTCCTGCAGGTGTGCCTAGGTCATGGCCTCCCTCTTCCCCACTAGCCCACCAGGGGCCTCTGCGGCCTGCAGGAAGCTGTGGCTTCCAGTCCTGGGCCATCTCCCGGGCTGGTGTCCAGCCTCCCTGCCAACCTGAGTGCTGAAGATGAGGGCCACCTGGTGGATGTCTCCTGACACCCGAGGCAGACGCCTGCCCCAGGGAGCCCCTGCTCCTTTGCCGCCTCCGTGGAGGCAATAGGGAACCCCACCCCAAGGGGACACCCCTCAAGCCTGTGGAGCCCAGCAGCCTCTTGATTCTCAGAGCAAGCCTGGGAGGTCGGCACTGCTTCTCCCGGGTAGGGAGACCACGCTCAGGAGGAAAGGGGGCAGGCTGGCAGCACCAAGTCTGTGCTCGGGCAGCAGGAAGCTCCCAGGCCACCACAGCTGCACTGCGCCCTGCTCCGAGGCACTGAGCAAGTCCCGTCCTTGATCAGCCCCTTGTTTTTAAGATGAGCTGCTTTCTGAGGCACCTCCAGCTACACCCGAGCCCCAACACAGTTGATCAATGTCCCTGTGCCAAGAGGGGGAGAGAGGACTTCAGGAGCTGGCCTCTGGCCTCAGTCTTCATGGACGCTAGAGCTGGGCTGGCAGGAAAATCATTCCTGGGGGGACTGCAGGTGCACGGTAGATTGGGGTAACCCCGTGTAATCTCAAATGAGGAGGAGTCTGGGGTTAGAGAACGGTGGGCCACACAGCCAGCCAGAGGCGAGAGCAGCAGTGCAGCCAGGCCAGCTGTGGCTGTGCCCTGTCGGGACAGTGGAATGCTGGGCAGGAACATGCTCAGGTTCTTCTACAGAGATTCTGATGCAATTAGTCTTCACCTAGACCTGCCCTGGTGGGAGTGTGCCTGAATCCTGTAGTCCCTGGACACTAGTGTTTTCAGGGGCCACCACGGGGGTGTGGCCACCTGAGTCAGCATCTTGGGTTCCAGACTTGCACAATGTCCTCTGTAGCAACAGGGCTGCAGTTGGGGTGACCTCTGTCCTCGCATTACCATGGCTGGATTAGGCCCCCCAGCAGTGTCTCAGCCCCCAGGACTCGCATCCCAACTGCAGATCGGATCATGACAGCAGCTAGTGTTCAGCCAGGTTAAAGGGCACCGCTGCCTTCCAGTGGTTGACCCCTGGGAATGTGGTTGGAGTTCTTGTCTCTTAGCAACCCATCAACCAGGCATTTATGAGTTACATGATAAGACACATCTGGTTAGTTTCAGGATACTGTGTGTGTGTTTAGGGGTGGACGGGGATGTAACAGGGCTGGATGATTGTGGACATAGGGTGATGGGGACAGGTGAGTCACGACACCATTCTGGTTTTGTGTATGTTTGACATTTTCATAACCAACAAGTAATTAACCTTAAAAAAACTTAACAGTGCACACAAACAGGAGAATGTGCCTCAAGAAAGAACGTAGACAAACCCAGGGTTCCCAGAGTGAGTTTACCCAGGGCCTATGGGAGGGCAGGAGATCAGCCGCAGCCGCGAGCGTTCAGCACCTCGGACAGCGACCTGCGGGCCAGTCACACGCGGGGGGGGGGAGACGGGGGGGGGGGGCGGGGGGGGGACAGGGTGTTCATCTGAAATGGAAGCCGGCGCTGGTGGACCTTTTTCATTCTGCTCTTTGGGGGTTTCTTTTAGAGAGCGCTTGACCTCGGGCTTGCTTCTATTCCCAGGACTGCTGATGGACTCCACTTACCTGCATTTCTATGGGACGCGGATGCCACACAGTCCCTATTTACAGCTGTAAGCTAAGGAGCTTTTGAATGAGCCTTAAAATCAGGAGGTTCGAACCCTCCAACTTCTGTTCTTAGAATTCTTTTGAGTCTTCTAGGCTCTTTGCATTTCCAAATCTTAGAACCAGCCCATCAATTTCTGGGTCCAGTGAGGTTTTGGGCTAGGGTTGTTCTGCCTCTGACTGTGGCTCAGGGGAGGGGCTTCCTAACAATGTTGGGGCTCCCAGTCCACAAACCTGGTACACCCCCGTTTCTTTAATTTCTCTCATCAATGTGTTGTAGCTTATGGTATAAAACCTTATTCTCTTAGATTTGTTCTAAGTACTTCCTGTTTTTTTGATGCCATTGAAAAATTTAACTTCCAATTGTCTCTTTCTGTTTGTTTCTTGGCCTTTGTATCCTACCAGCTTGCTAAACTCACAGGCTTTAGTGGCCTTTTTTGCAGATTTCTAGGGATTTTCTATGTTACGAGTTTTTTTCTTCTGGGGGGAAAAAATGAACTTATTGAAAAGCTTGCTACAATTGTGATGGTAGGATCATGACTCTCCAAAATGTCCACTTATTTTTTGGTTTTTTGGATTAAACCCAGGGTGCTCTACCACCAAGCTACATCCCCAGCACTTTGAATTTTGAGATAGGGTCTCACTATGTCGCCCAGGCGGGCCTCAAGCTTGTGATCCTCTTGCTGCAGCCTCCCTCCGGAGTGGCTGGGATCACAGGCACGTCCCATTGCGCCCAGCAAGATGTCCATGTTTGATCCCCAGAACCTGTGACTATGTTATATGCCAGAGGGAAACTAAGGTTGCTAATCAGCTGACCTTGAAACAGGGGGTTACTGTGATTTTTCCAGTGTAATCAAAGGGTCCGTAGAAGTGGAAGAAGGAGGCAGAAGAGTCCACGTCAGAGGGATACGTTGTGAGGAAGGCTTCCCTAGCCATGCTTTGTCTGAAGATGGATCAGGACCATGAGCTGAAGGTCGTGAGTCCCTCTAGAAAGAGCCAAAAGCAAATAGAAGAGATGGAGAAAGTGGGGACATAGATTTCCTAGAGCTGGAGGCTCTGGAAAGGGACACAGCTTGGTCCCCTCCCTTCATTTCAGTGACCTGTAGGCCTGAACCTGTGACCCTCTGTCATGGCAGCAATGGAAACGAATAAGCATGCACCGTCACCTACACGCACCTACCGTGGCCTCTGCCATGTTTTCTTCCCCTGGTGGGTACAGACTGTGCGTTTGCGGTAGTGTTATGCTGTGTGGTGTTTTTGGTAAAATCATCTGAAAACAAGTTGCAGACATAGTTCTTCACCCTCAAATGCCTCAGCGTGAGCCATATGAACCAAAGCAGTTTCCTTCACACAATCACAGTACCGTTCTCAAATTCAGGAAACTTACAGTCACTACCACATTATCGTCCAATATGGTCCACCTTCAAACATTTCAGATTGTCTCAGTGATGTCTTCTCTGGCTTTCTTTAATGATGCAGAGTTCAATCCAGAATCCCGTGTTGTGTTTAGTCATCAAATCTCTCTCATCTCCTTTATCTAAAAGAACAGTTCTTTCAGTCCTTTTTTTTTTGTGGGGGGTCTTTATGACATTGACATGAGTGTCCAACCTGACCCTCTTCCTGGCTGTGCCCAGATCCTGATAGTCTTTGGGTGGGGTGGGGCAGAGGCTGAGGGAAGCTGGAACTCTTAGAGGACAGAAGAGTGGGCATCGGGAACTCACTCAAGTGTGGGGCCCTTCTGAGCACTGGACCCTGTGCACACCCATGAAGTGGGCCTGCACCCATGTCCATGTCTGTCCTTCTGTCTGTACTGTCAGGTAACAACAGAGGGTGTTTCCTCCACTCTGGAGGGTCCCCTGGTGTCCTAAGTAAGTATTATTCTGACCTCTGTCACTATAGACGGTCTTGCTTGTCCTTGAACTGCATATAAATCAAATCCTACAACATATGTCTTTTGTGGTTGGTTTATTTGTCATTTGACTGTGAGATCTGCCTGTTTTTTCATATACCAAGGAATTCTTCTCTGTTGCCCTGGGGCCAGTCATCCACTGTAGGATCACACTGGACCACAAGTTACCATTCTACTTCTGACGGAAATTTTAGTGGTCCCCACTTTTGTCCAGCATGCTCAACGGTTCCGGAGTTGGCCTGCAGGAGCTCTTTCAACTGTGTCCTGTGAACTTTTGACCAACTCCTATCATTTTGAACATTGACTTCTCTTTTAGGTCAGCAAGATGTTGTAGGCTCATCTTGTACTTTCCTGGCCCAGCCCTGGAACTGGCCTTTCTCCAAAAACCCTTGGCTCCTCTGGGTGGGGGGGTTCCTCAGAAATGATCCGACCATGGCTCCAGAGGAGTTCTGTAATGTCACTACCTGAGGTCTTTCCAGCAAAGCGGGGAAACATATATATATATATATATATATATATATATATATATATATATATATATATATATATATATATTTTTTTTTTTTTAAATTCTCGACTTCACGCTGACACCTCTAGTTCTAACCCCATACCCTGGGGTTCTTCCTGCCTCCCCACCGGCTCGCCGAGGCCGGCTCTGCAGCACCAGGGCACTCACTTGCTCAGAGCGTCCCTCTAGCCTGAACCAGAGGCCCTTTGCCACGAGGCCAGTGGCTCTCCACGTCCTTCCCCAAGTCTGCGGCGCAGGGCGACACACCGCAGGCCGCCTAGCCGGGCCGGGCCTGGCGCACCTGCAGGGTGGACTGTCCCGGCGCCCAGCGGCGGCGCCTGGGCGCCATGCACATCCTCCTCTCCCCGAGGAGGCCGAGCCTCAGCGTCGGGACCAGGGCTGCTTTCATCTCGGCACACAGTAGGCGCCTCACGCACGAGCTGCGAACGCCTGCGGGGCCCGGCCCGTCCGGAGCCTCCCTCGGGCTCTGGGCTGGCGCCCGCACACCGCCGTCGCTGTGTCACTGCCCGCGGACGCCGCTCCGGGAGCCGGGCGGGTGCGCGCGGCCGCCGTGCGTGCGGGCGCCGGGGCGGTGGGCGCGCGGTCACGCCCGGCGAGTGGCGCCGTGCGTCGGGCGTGGCCATGATGTCATGCCCGCGGAGCGGCGCCGTGACGTCACGCTGCGGCGCGGGCGGCGGGCGCGCGGGCGCGGACGGGGCGCGGGCGGCGGCGGCATGGCGGAGAGCGAGGCCGAGACCCCCAGCACCCTGGGGGAGTTTGAGAGCAAGTACTTCGAGTTCCACAGCGTGCGGCTGCCGCCCTTCTGCCGCGGGAAGATGGAGGAGATCGCCAACTTCCCGGTGCGGCCCAGCGACGTGTGGATCGTCACCTACCCCAAGTTGGGTGAGGGCCACGGGGCTGGGGCGGGCGGGGACCGCTGGACGGCGCACCCGCCACCCAGCCCCGCGCGGCGCCGCCACCCATTCCCCTTCCCGCCCCGTTCCTGCTCGGCTGTGTGACCTTGGGCGGGTCACCCAACCTCTCTGGTCCCAGATCCAGCCGGCCTGGCATGAGCGCGGTGTCTCCGGAGTGTCGGTGGCCATCTGGGGAGGCGGGTGACGCGGGCTCCTTGGCAGCCTGGGCCCCGCTGGGGGATGGGGCCAGCCATGTCCGGAGTGTGCCCCTCGCGTCCCCGTGCTGCAGGACTCCCTGCCTCGCCCACGCAGGACCCGGGGCAGTCACGTTCCCAGCGTTAACCCATGTGGACACGAGCAGTCTGGAGGGCGGAGATGGTCACCCCCACCTTTTCAATCTGGGCACTAAGGCTCAGAGAGGGGAGGTGGCTTGTGGAAGGTCACACAGCTGTGCGTGGCAGACCTGGGCCGGAGAGCCAGGCTGGGGGCCTCCAGGCCTGCGGAAGAGGTGCTTGCCTAGGGCCGCTGGAGTGGAGAAGAGGGGGACCCCCGGGGTTCCCTTGCTGTCACTGTTTGGGGGGAGACGTCTGAGTCGGGGCCACTGTGTGGTTTAGCCGGTGGCCGGCCTGGGGGTTGCCTCGGACCAGCAGCCGGGCAGGAGCTGGGCAGGAGCTGGGCGAGCTGGGGTCTTGGCGTCCTGCTGTGGCCCCCCAGGCTCTACCGGGAAGGCCAGGAGGGGGCTTTCCGTGGAGGGCCCCCGGCAGTCAGGTTGCAGAATGTCCCTGTTCCCTCGGCCTGACCACAGCCTGCAGGCCCTCCTGGCGGTTCTTGGGAAGAGGAAATGGACAGAGATGGGCACGGGCAGCTTGCTGTGGCCAGGGACAGGCCTCCACCACCCACCCAGCGCTTCCACTCCAACCTTGGGTCCCCGTGGGAGGAGGGTTTGGCCCTTGGGAGCAGGTGTGTAGGGCCGGGTGGGCTGGCCCCTGGGGTGGGCTGGGCTGTAGCAGTTTTGCTTTGCCGGTGGGTGAGTCTTCACCTG
Organism: Spermophilus citellus; assembly: GCF_964194105.1. Classification (NCBI taxonomy): domain Eukaryota; kingdom Metazoa; phylum Chordata; class Mammalia; order Rodentia; family Sciuridae; genus Spermophilus; species Spermophilus citellus. The sequence continues at coordinate 4,443,361 of NC_138196.1, forward strand.
AAGTCCTGCGAGGAAGATTAAGAACAGTCTCACGTTGGCTTGGGACAGGGTTTGCCTGGGACTGACTTGCAGTGTCCTTGGCATGGGGAGTCCTAGGATTCTGGGTTGCTGGTGGGGACCAGGGTCCTGCCTTACCTGTTCCGTGGGGGGAGGAGGGGGAGGCTGCGGAGCAGCGCCTGGGGCAGGGCAGGCCCTGTGACTGGGTGTCTGTGCCCCGCTGAGCCCTGCACTCCAAGGGCCCTGCGCTGGGGCCTGGCGGGTTCTGCTGGGGGCTTCCTGGGTTCCTTGAGGAGGACAGACACCCGGGGTCGCACAGAAGCACATGGCAGACTCCAGCAGGGAGGGGAGCCCCAGCTTCTCTGTCCCTAGGTGAGGCCTGCAGGCCCTGCGCGAGGTCCCTTCACGCTGCACCAGAGAGCCCCGTCTTGAGTGGGCAGCAGCTGTCTGCAGCCCCGGCACCCCCCCCTCCCCGGCCTACGGCTCCCTGCACCCTGACCTGTGGTCAGCCAGGGGTGACACCGGCCACCAGGCAGCTCAGCTCTGTAGCCCTGGTGCCATCGTCTCAGGGGTCCGTCCCGAGAATGGGGGTGGCCCGGTGGGGCCCCATTTCACAGGTGGAGTTGGAAGCTGCAGGGGTGAGTGACCCTCGGAGCCCGGCTCACGGGCCTGGGACCCCCCTGGGAGGAAGAGCCGCGTGTGCAGGACTGTGCTGGCTGCTGCTCCCTGACCTGTCCCCACTCCCCGCTCTGTCCCGCCTGGCTCCTTTCCACCACCTCTTGTGGCCGGTGGCATCAGGGGAAAGCCCTCAGGAGAGGGGGTCATGCCAGCCTCGAGTCCAGTGACGGTGTCATACCCCCGTCCTGCTGTGCGTGCATAGAGCTGGTGACGTGCAGTGAGCAAGCACGATGTGCACCGGGCAGAGGACCGTGGACGCCCTCCCTGTGGCCAGTGGAGCAGCAGGGCAGCTTGGGGCCAGGTCTGGGTGCTAGCGAGGAGCCGGAGTTTCTGGGTGGCTCTCACTCAAAGTCACCCTTCACCTGTGCAGGGGCGGAGGCGGTCGCCCTCAGCACGCGCTGGCTCTTACCGCAGGTCCTAGACCCTGGGGGAAGGGTGCAGGTCTGAGTGCTGGGTGAGGCCGGGGCCAGTCTGCCGGGGTCCTCTACCTTGATTTTAGAACCTCCGTGGAGGCTGGCTCAGAGTCACACAGCCGCCAAGGGACAGAGGCGAGCTCTGTCCAAGTCTCCTGGTTCGTGGCAGCTTCTCCCCTGCCAGGGTCAGTGTCTTTGGACAGTCGTGGAGGCCCTAGGGCACTGGCCCGGGGGCTGGCCTTCTCTCAAGTGTGATTGACCCTGGGGGTCTCGGGGCATTGAGGCGTTGGAGGTTTTCATCAGTGCTGAGCCCTCTCAGGTGGACTTCGGTGCCTGTTCGTGTGTCCTTGCCACATCCTCCCCTCCCCTGCCCTCTTCCACCTCCTGACCATGGGGCAACGATCCCACACAGAGAGCCTGCTTTGCCTGCGCAGCCTGGGTTCAGCCCAGCGTTGCTGCTCACCCGTGGGTGGCCCTGAGCCAGTGCCAGGACCTTGCGCTGTGGCGTACCAGGGGGAGCCTCTGCCTCCTGACCCCTGGTGGCCCCTGGGGCAGGCCTGCGGGGGTGGAGGGCTCCGAGTGGTCACTCACCCCTGCAGCCGTCAGTGGCCGCTTGCTGTCCTCTGTGCCCACCATGCCAGATGCACTGGTGGCCACCCTTGGCACACTGCTAGGGGAGTGGGACCCAGTTGGCGCTTGGATCGGGGCAGGTAGCCGGGACCAGCTGCCCCTTCCCAGGGGGTGGGCACCCCGGGTTTCCAGTGCCCGAGTCTAGGAGACCATAGCTCCCAGGTGGTCAGGGCCCAGGTCCTGCAGAGTCCTTTCCTGGGTCCCCAGCCCGCCCCCCCAGGGGATCAGTGGCATTCTCAAGAAGGGCTTCTATGGAGAAGGCTGTGGTTACCAGGTGCTGGCCTCTGCCTCCTGACTAGGGCCTTCCCCTTGGTGGCAGCACTGGCAAGAGTATGTTTCTGACTGGGTAGCTCAGGTGACAGTGGGGACGGTCGGCCACCCAGGTGCCGCTAGCCACAGGTGGCTGTTTGATTCACAATCAGACTGAGCTGACCCCTTCAGGTGGCCCTGTGGCTGGCGCCTCCCACCTTGGGCAGCCGCAAGGATGATGTCCAGGTGAAGCTGACCTAGCCTGGCAGCCCAGAGCCTCTGGGGAGGTCACCACCTGTTCACGGCCCAGGATTGCCGCGGTGTCGTGTCCGCTCGTGTCTGGAAGTCCCTTGTCATCGTAGGCTGCTGGCTGTGGTCGTCACTGCCGTCATCTCGCCAGCAGGTGGCTCTGGGGCTTCCTGGTCCTCGTGGTGGTGCATCCAGGGTGACAGAAGGAGCTCCTGGTTCAGACAGGCGGCCAGCTCGCTGGCGTCACCTCCCCTGGTCCTAGAGGGCTGTTCTCCAGTGACGGGAGACGAGCGCTGCTGCTGGCCGGCGGCCTGGCGGAGTCCTGGCCTTGCCTGGCCGCTGTGTGGCCGTGGTGGGCCCTGGGCCTTCTCTGGGCCTGTTGCCCCTGCGGAGTGGGGGTCTGCAGTCCACGGGGTCACTGAGTCTCCACCTCCCCGACACTGGGTGAGGAGCCGGGAGGCTCCCTGCTTGGCCCAGGCTGGACAGCTGCTCACTCCTGTTCCCCTGCCGGGGAGGCTCACGAGGGGGCGCTGTGGGGCGGCCGAGGCTGGGTGGGCGGGGTTGCCCAGGCCCGGCCCACTCCCCACCTTCACTGTCCCCAGCGCAGATGCACCTGTGACTGTTTCCTTTTCCCTGATATAAAAGTGAAGCCCGGGTGAGGGCCACAGGCCAGCTGGCGTGGGCAGCGGAGTGGGCATGGAGAGGCACAGGACAAGGCGGAGGCGTGGCTGGCTCTCCTGGAGGAGTCGCTTCACACCTGCATGGATTAGGAAGCCAAGCAGATGCTGAGGGACTCCCTGCCCCCCAGTAGGTCTCTGGTGGAGGCTCCCTCTGAGGTCCTGGTCAGGCCTTTCAGCGTGGCACCATGTCGCAGGGTGTGCTGTGGCGAGGAGCCTGCTGCCGTGGGAGATGCCGCTGCTCCTGCCCTCTCGCCTGCCCTCCCAGCGTACCTTCCCCATCCCAGCTTCACACAGTCGGGAGCCTGCGCTGGGGGGGAGCAGTGACCAGATCTCTGGGCCCCTGAAGGTTTCTCCCCATTGCTGGATGGGCTGCGAAGTCAAAGTCCGGAGAGCTCATGGGTTCCAGAGGGAAGGGTAGGGCCTCCGGCAGCATCCTGTGGCCCTGTTGTCTCTAGGAGAGACCCCGGGCTCCTGTCTGCGCTCCAGGGCCTGGTGCTGGCTCCCCACCCGTTGTTCCTCCCAGACAGTGCCCGCTCCTCGTCCTCCCTTCCTGGGCTCCCTTCCTGGCCTCCCTTCCTGGGCTCCCCGGTCTTTTTTTAGGGAGCACAGATCTGGGCACCGTAGCTCTGCCGCCCTGGCCGTCCCTCCCCTCAGCTCCTCAGCGCCCTCCTCCTGGACCCCTGGTTCCTCTCTCGCCCGTGGCCAGCACGATCTCCTGGAAACAGCTGGCTGGCCTCTCCTTGCCTGGCCTCTCCCTGGCCCTGTGCTGCCTTGGCTTGGTCTTTGGCCAGCCCCCTGATCTGGCCCCCTCCATGCTCGCCAGCCCCTGGTCCCACAGCGCGGTGTCTCTGGTCTCTGGACTCCTCCTCCCTCCCTTCTCCTCCCTGTCTCCTCCGTCACCTGCAGAGGACCTGTCCTCAGAGCTCTCTGCTCCCAGCTCCGCGCTGCCCAGATGCCCCTTGCCCTGGCGCCCGGGTGCTTGGGCCCTGGGGACGCTGGGGCTTCAGTGCCTCCAGTCCTCCCTGGTGGCAGACGTTTCCTCTGACCTCTGGTCTTCATGCTTTGAATGTGATTTTTGTTGGTTTTATTTTGATTTTGATTAGCTGTCTTGCTTGTGGTTCTCTGAATGTTTTATATCCGTGGAGGCTTCTTGTTGTTTTGGAAAGATTCTTATCTTTTCGAATACTTCTCTACCCCCTCCTCCCTTGTGGGGGTTCCAGACTGGTGCACCCCAGGCTGTTTGAGGCTGCAGCTGCCTCTCCTCTCCCTCTCCTCCCCTCCCCTCCCCTCCCCTGCCGCCTGCTCCGCCTCCTCTGGAGGCTCTGCCTCCTCTGGAGGCTCTGCCCTTCCCAGTCCTGCTGCCCTGCAGCGTAGAGCTGGCCCCTCATGGCTCACAGGGAGCAGGTGTGTTTGGCTTTCTGCACCCTGGATCAAGTGTCCCTAGGTCCCTCCTGGTGTCCCGACCACCAGACAAGGTGCTGGCTCTGAAGCTTCCCCTTGAGGGCCGGAAGGCCAGGCGTCCTGCTCTGGCCCTGGGTGCTAGCGCTGCCTGGGGGCCAGCTGCTGTAGGTCAGCAACCCTCACCTGTGGGGCGCCGTCCCCCCAGCAGCAGGACTCGGGCATCATTAGTGTGTCCTGGGGGCCCCTGGAGGTTGCTGGGATGGCTGTCGGCCCCGTGGGAGGCACGGGCCGGGGTGGGCCTGTGAGCAGGCTCTGATGGGCAGTAGGGTCACTGGGCTGCCTGCTCCTCCACTCCCCATCCTCCTCTGTGTGGCGGACTCTGCAGAGCTGGGGACGGTGGGCAGTGTACCTCCTCCTCCAGGAGCGGGCTGTCCCCTGAGGGAGGGAGAGCAGGGTGGACAGCGTCTGCAGGGACCTCCATGCGCCCCTCGGGCTGCTGCTGACAGGGAGCACCTGGCAAATGTGGGCCTCCAGGTCCCCACGGGGGTGTGGCCTCACCTCTGACCAGCTGCCTGGCAGCCTCCCTGACCCGCAGGAGGTGCTGGACCTACAGCACCTGCACCTGAGCAGGAAGGAGCCGGAGGGGGGCCAGAGGGAAGAGGTTTGTCCAGGACATGGTGGCAGAGTGTCTAAATGGCTGCCAGGAGGAGGGCGACCGGCAGGGACCAGGGCAGGGACCAGTTCTGACCGCAGAGCTCTGGGAGTCAGGTGGGTGGTGGCCATGAAGGGGTGCCTGCCGGGTGGGGGGAGGTTCCTCCTCTGGGGACCAGGTGCAGAGGCTGTGGGCACGGGCACCTGGAGTGCAGGTGAGGGCAGGGTGCGGGCGTCCTGTGAGCGCGGCGAGGCCGGCCCTCCTCTCCTGCTCCCAGGTGCGCCCACCCTGGGGTTGACGGCATCCTCCCTGGAGAAGTTGACCCTAAGGACAGGCTCGCCTGGGCCTTGGTGGCCCCGAGGAGTGGGGGCCTCAGACACCGGGCCTCCTGCAGAGAGCGGCTCACAGCCCCCGCTGCCACCTGGGGAAGAGGCGGGCGCAGGTCAGGCTCTGGCCCCAGGTCCCTGCTCTGATGGTCTGACCCCAGGACGAAGCGTCCTTCCCAGGAGGTTCTGCTGGGTTCTGCCCGCCCTGGGCCTGGGCGCTTCTGCCCCTGAATCCCAGGGACTCCCTGTGGTCTGCCAGGTCCCAGGGTCAGAGTGTGCTGCCTGCCACCCCGGGAGTGTCCACCTGGTCACCCTCAGAGTGACTTCAGCCTGGCCAACAATTCCTGGCCAACCCCCTGTACACTGGGCCCCAGGGGAGTGCATGGCTTCTGTCACTGACTAGTGGTGGCCCTGCCTGTCACTTCCCCCACGCACACAGGTCACCGGCCTCAGGCTGGCGTCCTGCTCACATGCCCAGCTCCCTTGCGGCTCCCTCCTGTGCGTTGGTTTGGTCGGCCTCAGCCGTTCCCATGTGGCTGCAGCCACCGCGCCTCTGCCCCACTGTCCTGGTCCCGAAGCTGCCTGTGGCTCTCCCTGGGACTGTCCGGTGGATTGAGTTGTCCTCCTGGAGGAGCCCCCTGTCAGACCCTGTGGGACAGGCAGGACAGGAAGTACTGGGCTCTGGGACAGGGCAGGCCCCTGGTTAGACTTGGGAAGCCTTCTTGAGGACAGGGACCACGGGTCCAGTCCCCGTGGCCAGACAGAGGGCAGCCTGCTGAAGGCCTTGGGCTGCTGCGCTGGAGGAGCTAGAGGCTGCTGGAGCTCAGAGGCCTCCCCGGGCGCAGGTGGCCTCCCAGGCCCTGGAGGGACCGTGGCCAGGGGTGGGCAGCCTGTGCAGCCCCCACGGCTGCGGCTGGTTGAGGGACTGAGGTGGTGAGAGCAGTGTGGGGACTGCAGCGTGGCCCTGGGCAGGCCCCGCAGGGCTCGGCTGGGCTCTGGAGCCTGGGCCTGGCCCCGGGTGCAGGTGCTTAGGCACACACCTGGGGTGGGCAGGTGATCAGTCAGTGGACAACCCTGGCTCCAGTCCTCCTTTTCTCTGGTCATTTTGTCAGGTCAGCTGGCTTTGTGCCCTCAGGAGGCCAGGGCCTGTACCCTGCACTTGACCTGTGTCCCGCCCTGCCTGGTCCCGCCTCTCTTGCCGCAGCCAGGAGCGGGACAGAGGTCCCTGCCTTTGTGGGGCGGGGCGGGGCACAGGAAGGAATTTGCAGCTGTCCTGGGCTGCTGGCACAGTGGGGATGTTGTGACAGGGTGCAGGATGGGTCAGGGAGCCCTTGCTGGGAGGTGACATTTCAGTAGACATGTAGAGGGGGCAGAGGTGCCGACTGGGCTTGGGCAGGTACCACCAAACACAGACAGCCCCACAGGAGGATGGGGCTTGGGCAGAGACAGGCTTGCAGCTCGGGACCTTGCCTTGGCCCGGGGAGTGTGCAGTCTCCAGGGCTCACGGCCTGGCAGGCGCCCTCACTTCCACGGGTCTGTTGCTGTGCTGAAGGCAGGCGTGAAGGAGGGCACACTCGCAGCAGTATGGAGCCATGTGTCTCATGCAGGAAGCAGTTCACATGGGAGAGGAGGGGTCAACTCAGCCCCAGTGGACTTGGCTGAGGCCAGAGGCAGGTGGGTAGCAGCACTGCCAGCGTTGCCACCGGGTGGCCATTTGCTGAGGTGGGCAGTGTGGGCTGTGGCCAGGCCTCTGCTATGGCCAGGCACCTGGTGCTGCTCTAGGAAGCAGGGTCCGCCCGAGACTGGCCTGCAGGAGTGGGGTGTGGTAAGGCCATCGTGGAGGGTGCCGAGGGCCGCGGTCTGGGCCAGAGGTGGGGAGGCACAAGGGACAGCACTGGGACCCCCAGAGTGAAGGGGCCGAGTGCTAAGCTGGCCCCATCTGTTCTGTAGGTCCTGGGGGTGGTGGCAGTGGGTGGCCTGGCCCACGGGACCAGGGTGCCAGGAGCGAGGACACAGGCTGGAGAAAACATGTGGCCTCCTCCCTGACAGTGCTCTGGGCCCTCTGCTGGCTCCTGGGTGTGTCCCCCGTCCCTGGAGGCCAGAGCAGGACTGTGCCCAGAGTAGGGGCTCATCCACCACGTGGGCAGGCTGGCCTCCACCTCTTCCTGCTCTACCCAGCCCTGAGCTGCTCGGTGGCCTGTGGGCATAGCTGGTCCAGAAGTGGGTTACATGGGGACCTGCTGCCCCATGCTTCATGGGGGGGGGCCTGCGTGGCCTGTAGGTGCGGCTGTGCGGGGGTCCCTGTGGCCGCACTCCCAAAGGTGCCTGAGGCAGGAGCGGGAAGCAGCCAGAGGCCAGGGCCCCAGGGTGGGGAGCTTGGGGGCCCATCAGGGTGGAGGAGCCAGGGCCCCTGGGGACCTTGGCAAAGGAGGTGCCTGGCCTGGGTAGTGAACACCGGGAAGCTGTAGAGGGTTCTAGGTCGGGGACACTGAACCTGAGATGTGCTGTTCATCCCAGAGGGAAGGTCCCCAGATCCAGCAGGGGACTGTCCATGCTGGGTCGCTGCTTTGTGAGGGGAGTCCGTCAGCAGTCTGTGGCCCATGGGCGCCGGATCACGGTGGACACCCGGCGGGTGTGAAGACCCTGGCTGGCAGCTTTCCCTGACCCTGGGCACTCCTGCATCAGCTGAGAAAGTCAACCCTGGAGGCTCCGGATCCAGAGGCAGGAGCATCCTTCCCCTCTGAACTCCAAGGGAGCGGTGACGCCCAGGTCACCCGCAGTAGTGGGGCTCAGGCTGGAGTGCTGTCTCCTCAGACTCAACTTGCTCCCTGGGCCGAGGTGCTGCCCGCCTGCAGGGCTGGCCCAGACTTGCCTGAGTGCCCCTCTGGCCTCTCTCCCCAGGCACGAGCCTGCTGCAGGAGGTTGTCTACCTGGTGAGCCAAGGGGCTGACCCCGATGAGATCGGCCTGATGAACATCGACGAGCAGCTCCTGATCCTGGAGTACCCCCAGCCAGGCCTGTACATCATCAAGGTACTGCCTGTGCTGGCAGCCCCAGCCCCTCGCCACCATGTCCAGTGCTTTGCAGTCACACCGGCTTAGTGGCAGTGGATGCTGAGGGGGTTCAGAGGGCTCTGGATGGAGGAGAGGAGAGAGCCCAGGTGGCCCCAGATGGCCAGGAGAGAACCCATAGGTCTGAGCCCATTACTGTGACCCTGCACCTGAGCAGGGTGTCCGTCCCCTTAGGTCAGGGAGTGTGCGAGAGAGACGGAAGCAGATGCCAAGGGAGGCAGGGAGGGTGTGGATATGGAACCACCAGCGGAAAGCAGGCTCTGGCCTCCCCCTTACTGCCCCATCTGTTAAGGGAGCCAGGAGGATGGGTTTGCATCAAATGTTTGGTTTTGAAAATGAAATAAGCCAGCGGGGTGGCAACACAAGCCTGGAGTCCCAGTGACTTGGGAGGCTGAGGCACGAGGAGGCCAGCCTCAGCAGCTTAGTGAGACCCTGTCTCAAAATAAAAAACAAGAAATAAAGGACTGGGTATGAAATTGGTGTAGTTGGCTCCTGGGTTCAACCCCCAGTGCTTCTGGGGGGGAAACTGATGTGTATGTATGACTGTATACACGTCTGTAGTGTGTTTGTATATGCATTTCCAGTCCCTGTGCCTCTGTCCTCCCACGGGTCTGGGTCTTCCTCACGCCACCTCTCAGCCACCTTTGAATTCTGGCACCATCCCCTGAGCACTGCAGCTGAAGCTTTGGTCTCGCCTGCCCGCCCCCTGCTAGGTGGACTTTCTGCCCCCTGCTAGGTGGACCTTCTGGAACACAGCTCTCAGAGAAACCCCACTGCACGCATATCCCTCAGTGCCCTGTGGTGTGGGCCTGGCCGCGTGGGCTTCTCCCTGACTGGTCCAGGAGGTGCGCAGTGCGTCTGTGCTGGGAGGTGGCTGTGCTGGGAGCCAGCCCTGCCCTGCCCGGCACTGGGCTGCGGCTGGGAGCTGGCTGGATCAGCTCACGGCCTCATGCAGGAAGGGACAGGAAGTCTTAGTAGTTACCATGGTCATCAGCACTAGAGGGCAGTGAGTTAGAAAGGGACAGGCCTGGCATCTCCTTGGGGGCTGCTTAGAATGGTCCAGAAAGAGAGGAGTAGAAGGACCAGGGGCACAGAGACCCCATGGCCCCAGGAGCCTGGCTCCTGAGCAGGGAGAGGCTGGGGGGCTGTGGGTGCCAGATCCCAGGTCTGAGAGCCCATAGGGGGCTGGTCTTGTTCCTGGGGTGACAGGGAAGGGGTCCCTGCATGGGCACAGGAGCTGGAGATGCTTCCAGGATTGACCCACCCACTGTGTGGAGAAGGGCTGGGGGCAGGTGGCTGGAGGCTCCGGTCTCGAGAGCTGCTGCCTGAGCTGGTGCTGGCCCTGTTGGCCTGTCCTAGGCCCTTCCTTGGTGGGGTGTCGGTGGCCCCTCCAGGCTGGGTGGGCCGCTCCTGGGTCTCTGCGTGACCTGTGTGGCTGTGAGAAGTCATCTCATCAGGCTGAGTGCGGGGGCCCTCATCTCTGCCTGCAGGGTCCAGCCTGATGGGGGCCATGTCTGGGAGGGAAGTTGGCCAGGTGATGTGGTGGGTCCTGCTCTGTTGGAGACCCCTTCCTCCTGGTCCCCTTGGAAGGGCCCTTAAAAAAGACAAACGACAGCTGTGCCTCCCCCAGAACCTCTCCTCTGCCCGCAGGAACTGACGTCTCCACGCCTCATTAAGAGCCACCTCCCCTACCGCTTCCTGCCCTCCGACCTCCACAACGGTGACTCCAAGGTAACCCGCCATGCCCTCCTTGTGGGTCATGCCATAGCCACGCCACCCACTGGCCTGGGCTCCCCTCGGAACCTCAGCCACCTGCATCCGGGGACACAGCCCTTCACCCGTTTTAGCTGGCTCTGCCTTCGCAGCGGAGCAGTGGGTGTCCCATGGTGGCTGCCGCCCTGCGCCCTTCCCTGCCTCCAGCCTCCCTAGCGCGCTGCGTTCCAAGGCCCGAAGTTCTCGTCGCCAGCCTCACATTGTAACTTTCCTGTTCTCTGTTTTAAAGCGGTCTGGAGGACAAAAGGGCAGCCGGTGCTCGGTACTTACCTGGCAAGCACTTCGTGGGCAGGAGCCCATCTCTGGGCAGAGTCCCCGCCCACCCTGGCCGGCGGAGTGGTGTCGGTTCAGAACGTGCGGTCGGCCTGGGAGGGGCCTCGGCTCACCATGTTCCTCTGCCCACAGGTCATCTACATGGCTCGGAACCCCAAGGACCTGGTGGTGTCCTACTACCAGTTCCACCGCTCGCTGCGGACCATGAGCTACCGGGGCACTTTCCAGGAGTTCTGCCGGAGGTTCATGAACGACAAGCGTACGTGTCCCCATCGGGGTGCAGTGCCCGGGGTTGGTCACCCTGGAGGGTGCCAGTGCTCACAGCTCCCTGGTAACCTTAGGTGGCCTGTCTCCCGATGGTGGTGGAGCTGCCGGGTGGGCCGCTGGCCGCCTGCTGAGATGCCGGGGCTGGGACGTGGCAGCGGGTCCTGGGACTCTAGAGCCCTGCTCCCCACCACCCTGTTGGCGCTTCCGGGAGCCCCAGTTCAAAACCCCTTCTTCCTGCGTGGGAACCAGATGGGTGGGAACAGAAATAGCAAACCCAGAGGCTACAGTGTCCCTGCCGCTGGCCATGGGCCCTGGAGAAGGCTACAGCTAGATGTGACCTTCATGTGGCCTTCGGCTGGACCTCAGGGACAGGTAGGTGATGGAGTAGGCCCCGTGGTGGGACAGTGTCCTGTGTGGAAAGCTGGTGTCCCCAGAGAGCAGGTGTGCAGGGCTAGGGGAGTGGGGCTGTGACCCCACCATGGCTTATGACAGGGAGGAAACAGCCCTGTCTTCACGTTTTTCCTCTGCCCCTCCCTGACCTCGCTTCCCTTCGCTGTCGGGCCACCTGTCCCCTGGGGTGGTAGCAGCAGCTCCTGGTACAGATGTGCTCCCTCCTGCCCAGGCCTCCACAGCACAGGCAGCTTCTTTGGGTGTTGGGGGCCAGCAGGTGGCCACCTGGGACTGTGTACTTGGAAGTCTGGAGCCGGGCCAGCTCCCACTGGATTCACCCACACTGGGGTGCTGGACCCCAGGCAGAGAGCACCCTCTCTGTTTGTTTCCAGCAGAAGTACCTGGGAGCCCCATGTGGGGGTTCTGATGAGATCAGGATGAAGCATGTGACAGAATCCAGGAACACGGAGCCCAGCGGGCCTGGAGCCCGGGGCAGCAGGCCTGGAGCATCCCCAGGCCTGGCCGAGGGCGAGTCCCTCCGAGCCTGCTGCTCAGCATTCAGCAGCTGGAGCCTGAAAGTGCAGAGTGGTTTTGTTTCTTCCCAACGAATCTTTGCTTCAACTACGCCTGTGTAGCAGGGTCCCTGCCCGACAGGGTAGGAGGTGGCAGCCCCTGCGCCCCAAGGCCACCTGAGCCTGCCATAGGGCCTCCTTTAGCTTCCCTGGGCCCAGCCTGCCCAGCATCTGAGTAGCTGTTCGCTGAGCGGCCACCCCAGCAACACGTGCTTTGGTCTCAGCAGGTAGCCCTGTCCTGTAGAAGCCTGGGGACAGTGCCCCAGTGACAGCCTGCCAAGTTCAGGCCACTGCTCAGCAGAGCAGGCAGAGGCTGTCCCGATGCAGACCTCCCATATCAGGTGGCAGCCCCACGCACCCAGCTCGAGGCCACGCTGGGTGCTGCACGCCATCGAGTGACTCGGATCCCCAGCTGGTATGCAGACAAGGGCACTCAGGTTTTCCCTGGGTTCTAAACAAGCTGGAAACACATGTGCCGGGCATTAAAATGACACCGTTCCCTGGTAGACAGATGGCAGAGGTCGAGCATTGTGTGAGGGTAAGACAATCCCTGAGAAAGGCCCCACACGAGGGATTTGGGGCCTGAGATTCCAGGGGTGAGGGTCCCGGCTGGGGGGTTGCAGTGTGGAGGGGCTCTGTTGACGGGCTCCCTGTTTCACAAGGCGGGGATCTGTGGTTGCAGTTGCTGTGACACATGTTCTGGGGGACACTGTGGACCGGGTCACTGACATTCTGGGGAACATGCTGGACAGGGATACCTGCTTGGGGACACAGGACAGGGCCACCATGACACATGCAGTGCAGAGAATGCTCTGGATGGGTCACTGTGAGGTGCAATGTGGAGACGCTGGCAGGGTCACTGAGGGACAGTGTGGACATTCCTGAGTGGAGACAGTGGTGCATGGTGACTTCCCGCCAGTCTTGGCTCTCTGCACTGCAGAGGGAGGGGAGCTGGGAGGCCCTGTGTGGCGGGGCTCCCTCTCCTGGAGCAGCGTGGAGTAGCAGGATGAGCTCTCGGCTGCCCCGTTGCTGCCGGTCCCAGTCAACTGTGCTGGCTTCTCCGGGGCTTCTGTGCAGCGGATGTGGGCTCTTCAGAGTTCACACACCTTCTCTCCTGGACAGAAGAGGGTCTCCTCCATCTGCCCTTTTCACAGTCATTTGACCATTCCTTCCACCCAGCACCTGCTCAGCCTTGACTCAGTTCCAACTAGTGGCCTAGATTAGGTAACCAGGTTCCTGCATCCTGTCTCCTGTGACAGTTGACGTCACTGCCCTTTTCCAGGACTCACCTCTTTTTCTGTAGAAGGAGCAGAGGTGGGCCCTGTGTGTCTGCCAGCGTGTCCTGGGCCCGGGGCAGCTGCCCCACCGCAGGTGGCCTGGAGGCCGGGGTCAGCTAGGAGGGATCTCTACAGACCCTCCCTCTGCAGCTGCTTCCTGCTGCTTGGTGGGGTCAGGGTTCCTGCTGAGGCTCCCAGGCTGAGCTCTGATATCAGTGCCCTTGGAAGTGCACTGCAGAAACCCCGGGAGGAACGGGTGGGGCAGCGTTCAGGGGCCGTGCACACAGGGATGTACTGTGGCTGGTGCACAGTGGTGCATCCCTCACCCCTCTGGTGCCCTGCCCTGGCCTGCCCAGCCCAGAAGTGCTTGGCCCCTGGGCGGAACCACGGTGTGGGCTGGCTGGGGCTTCTGCCTCTTCAGTCCTCGAGGACCCCTTGAGGACCCCTGTGTTCCCTCAGCACTCAGCCCGTGGCATGGTCCGTGTCCTGTGTCTGAGCCCTCGCTGCTCTATCCCACCAGCGACTCCGACCGGCTCTTTCCTTTCCTGGCATCGTCCTCCCTCTGACATGTGCTTGGTGGGGTCAGGGTTCCTGCTGGGGCTCCCAGGCTGGAGTCCCTGTCCCAAGTCCCCACCCCCAGCCAGGTCCCCAGCCTGCAGAGGCAGCGCAGGCACAGGTGTGGCAGGAGAAGCCTGCCTAGAACATGGGGCCCAGGGGCTCCTGGTGGCTTGCCCGCGGGTGACTGTCACCCCTAGAGTTTGCTCTGCCCTTGCTAGTCTGTGTGTGGTGTGGGGGGGCATGGCCTGCATCCCCTCCAGCTGAGCTCACATGTTTCAAAATGCTGCTGAGAAAATTGGATATTCATTTCAAAAAGATGATAAGGATGAGGAGACACTGGAACACTCCCACACTGTTGCGGGGCATGTGACCACCATGGAAAACAGCTTCTTTAAAAGTCGAACCTAATTTACCATTTGACCCAGCAATTCCACACCTAGGTCTAGGCCAAGAGAAATCAAAAAATGTAAGTCCACACAAACACATCGCAAATATTCATAGCAACATTGTTCATAATTTCCAAGCTGAAAATGATCCAAATGGTCATCCGATGGTGACCAGATATTAAAAGATATTGTAATACTAATCAGGAATAAAAAGGAACAAAGTGCTTGAGCATGCTGTAGCATGGACAGGCCCAGCCACACTGGACTGCTTGAAAGAAGCCAGACAGAGAGACCACTTGTTCATTGTATGGTTCTGTCTTCAGAACCAATCGCACAGAGAATGGAAACAGTTGTTGCCTCAAGCTGTGTGGAAGTAGGGAATGGAGTAAATGTACTTCTTCTGGGGCGGTGACAAGGTCCTACCATTAGTGGTGACGATGACACAGAAATTATTAAAAGTTGCCACAATCACTTATTTGGGCATAAAAGTTGATGATCTCTCCCAAGCCAAAAACTAAGCATGTATATGTATCCCCTGATTTAATTTACCCTAGGGGAACTTATTTCCTTTTCAGATTTTGGGTCTCTCTTAGTAAGCACTTTCCATGTAAGTTTTGTTGCATTGATATTCACAGCATCTCTCTGTGAGAGGTAGGGTTTCTTTCCCCTCTTTCAAGTAAACAGGACCTCTCAATTTTCATATGTAATTTACTTATTGACAATTTTTAATTCTGGGTGAAGAAATGTGCCTCAGAGTATCTTGCTCATAATGTGTTCTTTGTGTGGCGTGGCCGAAAGTGATCTCGCTAAGTAATCGTCCACTGATTTAATTGATGAGGTTGGTCGTACTCAGAACAAGCATAATTAGTGTTCTTAGTCAATCGGCAAGTTGAAATTGAACTGCCAGGAAGCTCTGAGCCACCAGGTGGGCGTTGGGAGGGCTCTTCACACCATGGACGCCCCTGGGGAGGGGCGGCCTGTGTCCCAGAGATGGGCCTCATCCCTCACCTGGCCGTCTCCTGCCCACCTGGTAGAGAACACGTAGGCAGGGTACTGGGAAGGTTCTGGTACCCCCAGGCCCCTGCTCTTGCACATGTGTGACATCATGGTCCTCAATTGAGGTATTCTCATTTCAAATCATAATGCTATTTGGCCAAAGCTCACTCTGTACCAAGTTATGCTAAATATATATAATACTTTTCCTTCCTTTTCTGTCTTTTTCTTTTTTAAATTCCCTTGTGTACATACTCGCGCTCAGGAGGGTAATGTAAAGATGACAGGGGAAGAATTGCGACACATCCTAAATTGCATGATTGTAAACTTAAGTGATTCAGAATTCAAAGAACTAATGCAGACCCTGGACCCCGGGGGCACTGGGACCGTCAGCATCAGCTCCTTCATTGATCTGCTAGAGAACCCCAAGGTAAGATTCCTAATGACTTCACTTCTGCTTTTCTCTTTATGGCAGGAAATTCAGTAAAATAAAAGATGCAGATGAAATGTGGTTTGAATCAGTTAACGACTTCACATTTTCAACTGAATTAATTTTCATTGTAAGTAAGAGTTCACAAGTCATTTGATTTAACTTTTACTTTCCAAATCTCATCAAAGGACAATATTTGACACTTCTGAAAACCCTTCTGCGGACAGCACTGTGCTTGTGACCATGCCTTGGGGGGGTGTTAGTGACAACTACAACATGCGGCTCACCTTTTAAGAAAGCACTGCTTATTACCTCTAGTGACTGACGCTTGCTTTTAGTATCTGTTTCTTTTGCATGGAGAGTTGACATTTTATTATTATAAATGCATCTGCAACCTTGATAGCTATTAGCATTTAAAATTTTGAGACTTTTTAAAGAAACAGATTAATTTCAGATAATGCAAAAAAGGATAGGCTTTAGCATTTCTTGCTGCAATGTTTGTTGAAGATGTCTTTTAACAGATACAAATTAGCTTCTGATTTTAGATTTAAGAAGCTGCATGACTATATGTCTACATCAAACTGTCACAGAAAAACTGATGAATCCAGAGAAGGTTCCCAGAAGTTTCCAGAGGTAGGGGGAACTTGACTCAGGACCAGAGGGGTTCTTGGCACATGTGACAGAAAGAATTTCGGCATGCACCATGCAAAGTCAGAGAGAGAGGTTTATTTAGGAAGTAGA
The DNA here is from genome assembly GCF_964194105.1 of Spermophilus citellus. NCBI lineage: Eukaryota > Metazoa > Chordata > Mammalia > Rodentia > Sciuridae > Spermophilus > Spermophilus citellus. The sequence goes on from NC_138196.1 coordinate 4,459,367, forward strand.
TACACACTGAAGGGAGAGTGTGGGCTACAGAGAGTGAGAAGCCTCACCTGGGGTGGAGGCTCCACTTTTATAGATGGGCTGTAGTTGGGGGCCGGACTGGAGGTGGAGCCAGGGTGGAGCTGGGCAATCCTGCACCAGTCTTCCCTGAGCTTGCAGGTCAGGGGCATGTTGCTCAGGTTCACAACTGTGCTTTCTGCACCTTAGTGGCTTGTGGGTGTTTCCTTTAAGACTCAGTCTCTCTCCTTATCCTAAATCCCTATCTCAAACCAGTCACATCCAGAGTTGCACCTTTGCGTCAGATATGACGTTTCTATTGAAGGGATTTCACTGGGGTGCCTGGCTTTGGAGACAGCGTTGAAAGCATTTGACCACTGCCTGGTGGCTTCTGGGTAGGATGCAGTTAACATCATGAACGAGTCCTTCCCCCTGTTGTGGGTTCACACCATAGTCCTGCAGAGTTGGGTGCACACCCATTGGTTAGCAATGGGCAGTTTATTACAGGGAACGTCTCATGTTTAATTCCCCTTCTCTTGGTACCTCTAGAAATGGCCACCAACATGGTGGAAGCAGTGTTGGTGGGCCATGCTAGGGAGCTCACTGACGATATCCAGAACTACAAAGATGAAAATGACGATAAAGTCCCGGATCCCAACACACTTCCCTCCACTCTGAGTGTGTGAACCTATTTTGCAAAAGATGGTTAAACTCCTAGTTATGTGATCCTGCAGCCTATTTCGTCAACTTCACTTTATGATGAGCTCATATAGACATGATTTAATTTGCATATATAAATCATATGGTCTGATACCTATCTATTTAAACACGAACGTCTGCTGACGTATTTTCTAGGAAGTGTGGGAAGGCTGACAGGGCAGACAGGGAAGAGTGCCTGCGAAGGGCTGGGGTGAACCTGTGCCCAGGCAGCGTCTGTGACGAGGGACCTGTAACTGTGCCTCGGCTTGGTTCACTGCTGGTGCCTCGGGGTGGGACCAGCTCTGGGCAGGATGTGGAGCCTCTGGGAAGGGGTGGGGAGCAGCTCGGCCTGCCTTCAGCTCAGCCCCCTCCGCCTAGGAGCTGTGAGGGCAGGAGTGCTCCACCTCCCCCAGACTCCTGTCTGCCTCAGAAAAGCAAGGTTGGCAACAGTCGCACCTTGTAGGGCTGTGAGGGAAATTCAGCAGACAACTCACAGACTGTTTAGACTCTAGTTACATTAAGCTTCAGCCCTTTAACGCCATGATTTCCTGAGTGCTCCCTTGGTAAGGCCACGTCATGTCCAACCCAGGCCACTTGGTCCTTCCTTGGCCCTAACTCCAAAGTCCCTTCCACATGTGGAAATGAAGCCTGCTGGAGATGGACCTGCGTCAGCTCTTGGGTATCCTCAGGTCTGGACGTCACAGCAGTCCTGCGCCGTGTGGGCAGGACACTCCCTGCAGGTGGGGTGGTAGCCTTGCTCAGTAGAAACCCGATCAGGTCAGCCACGCTCACACCCCTCTTTTGGCTTTCGGGGGCTCTGGGGATAAAGCAGAACTTCCAGAAATGGCTGGTGAGGAGCCTGTGTGGCCCTGCCTATCCTTGGGCTCCCCCAGGTGGTCCTCCCAGGCCTCAGCACTGGGGCTCCTTCCTGCTCCTCCTCCCTGGTGGACCACCTCCAGAGCCCAGAGTGCCCAGCACTGGCTCAGGACCCTCCCTGATGCCTCTGGCCACGCCCCATCCCCCAGTTACAGACCTTGGGCAGCCCCTGCTCCTGTCGTGGCCATTGAGCAACTGTGGCCTTCCGGTTACTACTGCCTAGGTGCCACAGGGCGTGGCCCCCTGGTCATTGGCTGAATGAGTGAAGGAGAGAAGTTAGAAAGCAGAGGTGTGCAAGCAGGGGAAGCGAACAGCACCAGGGACCTCAGCTCGGGGCTCGTCTTCCCGCCACGCTTCGTCCTGCTCCTCTGTCCTCCAATCCTGTGTGCACGTGGGCACATTTTCTTTTTTTAAAAAAAATAGCTTATTGAGGTATAACTGATATTTTTAAAGCTGCACATATGTAATATATACATTTTGGTGAGTTTGGATACAAATTTTCATGTCATACTTAATTCTATTTAAAAACAGGAGCACATAATCAGTGACGCTTTAGCCTGTGTTGTTTTTCATTAATACACTGTTAACATTTAACATCAAGAAAACTCTGCTATCTGATTTTCAAAGATGCTGAACTTCCTGTTATGCTCTAGATGTCCTCTTCTGTTTTTCCCTTTGGCCGATTTTCCGGCATCTGCTCTCCGGCATCCCTCTAAGATTGGTGCTTGAGTCTAAGATGCTGGAGACAGAAGTGTTGAGAAAATAGCACGTAAGAGACTGTGCTTTATTTTACTCACTACTTTAATGACTTTGAAGAGGAGCGTATGGAGAGAGTGCAAGATGCAGAGCGTCCAGCTGCCCCCATCTCTCCGGCCGCAGACAAGGCCAGCCCTGAGGCTGTAAGTCATCAGACTGTCCGGTCTGACCCACGGGTACCGTGGTCAAGCTCCTTCCAGACACCTCCCATCAGCCTCACTCGCAGCTTTCTGACCCCTAGCCAGTGCTGGCCTTGGCTCCTTTCTCATTTTGCCATCTTGACACACAAGAACACCATCTCATTATTTGCTTTTATTTAATTTCTAGATGATGGATTTTCATGTTCATCATATGCTTAAATAAACAAGTGAAACTTAAATACTATCCCCATTTTCATATGGCAACCGGAGGGCAACCTGACCTGCTTCAGGTCTCAGAGCTGGGGGCCAACTGAGGCAGAGCTAAAGTTCAAGTTCAAGTCCAAGACTAAGTCCAAGTCCTTCTGCCTACAAAGCCCCTGCTGCCTTCCTGAACGGCTTTTACTTGTCTGCTTTTTCTTTCCACCCAGACAAGAAGAACTTTGCCCTGTGCAGAGTCCAAGATGCCACTCCACCTGGCCTAGAATTCGGTAAGCAGCACCCGCCTTAGGGTCCCTTCCTGTGTGGTCGGGTGCACAAGGAGTCACTTTGTGAATATGCTTGCTTCTCTGTCAGGTGGAAGAAATGGTTCACGATGTGATCACTAGACATCTGCAGGCTTTCTATGACACGCTGCAGTCATATGACCTCAGAGACACAGGGACCATCAGTCGAAGTAATTTCAAGAAAATCATGCACACTTTCTGCCCATTTTTAACAAATGAACATTTAACAAAGTAAGTTTTTTGTTTACAAAATTAATTCACTTCATGGCTTTCATGGTCTCACAAATCCAAATATTCAATGTTGTTTTGCAATGCTAATAGCTTAAGTTAATGATAGCTATTATTGATCAAGTCCTTCCTAAGCACTGGTCATCGGCTAAGGGTTCAACGTACGTTAGGATTCAGACCTGACCATAGTCGTGTGGGGATGCTAGGCTCACCCCTCTCATGGGTGGAGAAAACACAGGCCTAGGGGGTGGACCTTAACCCCAGGTCACGGGTAAGTTTGGAGCCTCAGTTGGTCTGGCTCTCTAGCCACCCAGATCTTTTTGTTGTTTTTGCCAAGCAAATGTTATGCTTTAGTTTTTTGTAGTATCTTGTAAGATGCAAGATTTCATCTGAACCTCCTGTGTCGTAGTCACTTCAGTTAAACTGGCTGAGTTTGCAGGTCTGAGCATCACTGAGAGTCACTCATGGTCTTAAAAATTCCTCAAAGGAATTTCATTCTATGGAGTGTGTTTGTCATTCTTTGCTGTCCAAGAAATTAGAACTGAGGTATTTAAAAAGAGTCATCGTGGAAAACACACATACTTGTATTTCCATGTAGGCTCAGGGTCAAAATAATGATTTGTTGGGTGTCAGTACAGTGACAGGAATCGTGGCAGGTATAACCGAAGAGCCCAGTTAGAAGTGCTGTTAGGAACTGAGTTACTCTCTGAAAACCTATTCCGAGCTCCTATCTAGACTCTCCCCCACAACCTTAGGGGCGCTGGGAAACAGGCCACATTCCTTGGGGTCAAGCAGGGCCTGGTCACACAGCTGTGGCCTTGGCAGGGCTCCCCAGGAGGCAGGAGGGGAGCAGTGTAGAAAGGCAGTCGATGCCTTGGGGTCAACAAGAAATAGTCTTGGCCTCGCTGATGCCCCAGAGGTGTCCTCAGATAGTACCTGGCAAGCTCCTGTCTTGCACTCACAGTTCTGCCTCACAGAGCTCGTAGCCAGCTCAGAGTGCCAGGCCTGGACCTCACCCACCGCTGATGCCTTGTGGGTCTTAATGAATTTGTGGAAGTTAATTTTGGTCTTTCGGCTTCACCGAGTTTGCAACAATGCATAAGTTCACAATTAGAAAAATATTTAGCAAAATATTGAAGAAGAAATCAATCCTAGAACTGGGTAAAGGGTGGGTGGTGCCACTAACTGACAGAGCACTTGCCTACCCATGCACCACAAAAACAAAAAAGAAAGAGAAACCAGTCCCACTAGACTAGTGGTTTTCTACATTTTCTAAAATATTTTCATATGCTAAAATTCCAATATAAGTACTTAAATGAGAAAAAAATTCTTTCTTTACACCTCTTGTGTCTTTATTGTGGTAAACTTTATATGCAATAAGCTCCACATATTTAAACAATATCATTTGATGAAATTCCTCATGTGTCCACATCCACGAAGCCACCACAGGGTATTAATCAAGACATCAAACTTGAAATCTTTCTTGTGCCTTTGTGCAATGCATTATTCCCCATCCCCCTCCCAAACACTGACCTGCTGTTACTGTAGGTTGTTTTGCATTCTCTAGGACTTCATGTAAGTGGGAGAACGCAGGATTCTCTTCTTTGGTCTGAATTTATTGACTCAGCATAATGATGGTCAGACTCATTCTTATGGTACATATATCAACCGTTTGGTCTTTTTTTTTGCTGAATAGTATTCCATTTTACTGGCACGGCCTCGTCAGTTTTTGGATCCATTTATCTGTTGATGGACATGTTTGGTGTCCAGTTTGGGGTATTATAAATAAGCAGTGTGCCTTGTACAACTCTTTGTGTAGACATAAGTTTTTATTTCTCTTGGATAACTACCTAGGAGTAGAACGGCTAGTTCCTCTGATAACTGTATATTCAGTTGGCAAACTGTCTCCCAAAGTGGTCACACTGCTGCACACACCGTGAGCAGAGGTGAAGGCTGTAGTTACCATGTGCCCATCATGCTGGGTGTGTTGATTGAAGCCATTCTAATGGCGTGCCCTGTTCTCCACTCTCAGACTCAGCAGTAAGTTTCAGGACACAGTTTCAGGAAGAATCCTGTACAAGAAATTTCTGGCATGTGTTGGAATTAAGGACCTGCCCACTATGCCTATCATTTGTGTTTCCAAGGACAAGTCAAGTGAACATTTCCAGAAAGAGCAGCAGCAGCCGCCGGATCTTTCAGAGAGGTAAAGAAATGGAAGCCATGGTGGAGTAGGCGGTTAGTAGCTGTTTGTTGGCTAAATGAGTATTTTAGTAGTTTATTATTTAAATAAGGAAGACACTGCCCGTACACACAGAGATGAGAGTCGGTGAATTTTAGGGCAGTGGTTGAAACCACCTATGAACTTTAGGAATGCAAGTGCAGTGGTCCGAGGTTGAGGGACGCGCCTCCAGTTCTCCTGCACCTGGTGGCCAGCCTGGGTCAGGGCGGGGAACTCACCTCCCTGAGAGGCTCCACGACTGTGCTCTTCCCTCTCCACGCTCACATCTGCTCTCCTCCAGAGACCGAGATTCCTCACCACCATCACAGTTACTGCAAAACACCCCAGCCAGCCAGCTAACGCTCTCTAATGTGGATGATGGAAATATTTAAATGATTGCCAAATTGAATTGTAACCATAAAACACACTTAGTAAATCTATAAAAAGCTGGACTGATGAATATTCTAGTTCTTCATTTTGAAAAATCAGCCTTAGTCTAATGAAAAGATATTCTTTTAGCTTGCTTGTCCTTAGCTTGTCATAAATCATGGCAGAGGGAGAACTCCAAGACTCCACGGGCTCACATCCCTGTAAAAATGTTCCCAAGTATAGAGCAATGGGAATATTTTAATGATATGATAACGAAATTTGAATATCTGACTTTTCAATAGTAGCTTTATAAACGAGCAGAGAGATGGCATTTTAAGAGAAAGGTTGGATATTCTGTGAGGGTCGGCTTCTGAATGCCCTGGGAGGAGCGATGGCGATTAAGCATTGCGTGAAGTCAGACTTTGCTGGAGCTTTGGAAGCTGGGGGAGCAGAGCAGGAGTGGACGTTTATGCCCACGACTGTCTTGTCCCCTTCTGGAGAGAGAGCAGGGGCAGCAGTTGTCTTCCCCACACACACGTGCACTTGCAGCACACACAAAATCACACCTCCCGGATCAGCCAGTCTGCAGATCATGTGGCTCCCTTTCCTTCCGTGGCCCTTGGTGATCCCTTGGTCTACTTACCACAAAATGTCCTACTTCTCCCATTTGAAGTCTTATGATGGGCCCAGGTCATTAAAAATCCCTCACGGGCACCAGGCCCACACCATTTTCACGCAGCTCAAAGCACATCTGGGTCAGCCCGAGGACGACAGCCCCGCCCCCCATCCTGCCCACTGCAGCACGTTCCAGAGCTCAGGGGTCTGGGCAGCCCCACCTTGCTGAGCATCTGTGTACTCACTTGGAAGTGGGGACTAGGGTCCTCCCTGCTGTTGTGGGGCAAAGAGAGGGCGGGCCACACCCACGGGATGTGCCCATCTGAACATCCGCTTGTGCTTTTAGAACCAAGTCCCCCGAGGGTACAACCACCGAGACCAAGAACATGACCCAGGAGGCAGTCATTGAAAAACTCAAAACCTGTGTCCAGGGGCAGGACCCCGTGTTCAGGCAACGGTTTCTCGAGGTCAGCCAGGAGCCTGAGGGGAAGATCGACCTGTGTGACTTCAGGAAGGTAGGAGAAGGGGTCTGCTGTGCCACTGTCCCTGCAGAGCCAGGGGCTTCCCGGTGCCAGCACACTTCACCAGGGCAGAGCCCAGTCTCCAGTGTGCTGTAGTCTGGGTCAGAGCAAAGCCGTTGCTGGTCACCTCCCAGAGTTCAAAAGGACTCTGGCAATCCCCTCCTAGAATACTTCCAACAGGGGTGTGGCCAGCTTTTGATGAACTTTTAAAACAAGATAGTCTGTTACCTTGCCTGGCTGTCTCCTGCAGACGGGGACCATGCCTCATGGGCGGGGTGGGGTGAGCACACAAAGCCGCTCAGGCCCCACCTGCCAGTGAACGATCCCCACGATGCTGTGATAACAGATCTGGGGGTTGTTTCTCTAGAAAATTGAAAAAAAAAAACCAACCCAGCCTGGCAGTGAAATTTGGAGGTGCAGAGGGCCAGCCTGCTGTGCTCACAGGAACTCGAGCCTCTGCTATAGAGGCTCAGCCTGGAGGCTCTGCTCTGCGCAGCTCCCAGGAGTTAATGTAAACCATTGCTTCAGATTCCTATCTGCCCCCCCAGGGGCTCAGCTCTCAGCTGTTTTTAAGAAAAGCATTTTGGTCAACATGTTGCCGCGTCCATGGGGACAAATGTGGAAGGAGTGGAATGTGTCTCAAAGAAGGGGACGACTCCACCAGTGGCCGCTGTTCTCCTGGTGCCTGCCCCAGGCCAGGCACGGTAACAGGCTCTTTCTGGGTCTTATTTCTGAGCCCCATGGAGCTCGTTCAGCTCATTTCCTGGATGGACAAGATGGGGCAGGGCTCAGGGCGCCCACGGGGTAGGGAGCTATGGAGATGGTCCCGACATTCCTCCTCCCCAAACAGAGCAAAGCCAAAGATGGGCTTTTGTGAGCACCAGGGGGGACAAGGGGATCCGACTCCAGAGGTGCTAGACGTAGGGGAGGGGGAGGAGGAAGTCAAGGGGTTCCCAGGGTCCTGGCTTGGGGGATCAGGAGGAGATACTGAGTGATGATGTAGCAGGAGCAGGTACAGGGAGTCTGGGGGCATTGCAGGGGTTTAACAGGGTGCCAGTCACCTAGTCTCACTGCTCCCCTGCCCCACCCCTGCAGGGCCCTGTTCCGGGTCCTGGCCCTAAGGCACAGCACTGGGACTCGGAGTTCACCCACAGGCGCACTGGGGCCTGCTGGTCTGAGAGGGCAGGTGGCTGTCCTGGAGCAATGGCAGACGCGGCCCATGGCTGGGGCTCCCAGGGCAGCTCTCCTCAGGGCACCCGGGCCCTCAGCTTGGCAGAGATGTGCGTCAGGAGCAGGAGTTAGAAATGGCTGAGCCAGTGTCCCAACTCCTCGTGTCCCCGCCCCCTCTTCTTCCCTGCTGGAGGCAGAGCCTTGCCTAGCACCAAGTGCACCTTCCTCCTTCCTCCCCAGAGCTCCCGTCCCTCTGTGTGACCAGACTCCCAGGCCCAGAAATCGGTACCCTCCCCATTACCAGCAATTCCTGATGCCATCCATTTCCCACTCGGAACAGGGACCCCGGCCTACGTAGCCTCTGGACACAGTGGGTGGGATGAGTAATGGAACCATCATGACTGAGCAACTAGATCTTCCAAAAAGTCAGGTATCAAACATTTCCACTCGTCTGGTTTTCAGTTTTCTATTGGGAGCATTCAAACCTGATCAGTAAATAAAACAGATATTTTAAAAACTCTTTTTGTGTATCATGGCCAGTTAACAGAAAGGAAAAATGTAAAATCAAGGGCATAATAAGAGGGCAGAGACTTCCTAGTGAAACACGCAGATGTTCCACATGGCAAAGACGAGGAGAGATTTCAGTGATATCTTTGCTGGCCACGCACCCCTGGGCCTTTGCAGCTGTGGCTTTGAATCTCAGGCAGGCTCTGGTGACAGTCAGTGCACGGAATTCCTGGTGCCCCTCGGGCCTGCCTGGATCTGGGGGCGAGGGAGATGCCTGGGGAAAAGCATCTATATTGTGGGTGGGAGGGACTGGCTGGGGTTAGTTCCGGAGCTTCCTCTTCCACATGGCTCCTGAGTTAGTAGATGTTTTAAGGAACAGACCAGCTTTGTGTCTGAGGTCCCCCACGTCTCATTTGTGTCCGTCTCCGTCCCACATGACCATGAGACGTCTGCACTTCTCCATCCTCTCTGCAGAGGCCACAGCAGGATCTCTCAGCACACAGCTGAATAGGCAGGTTCCTCTGGGGCTCAAGAGGCTGCACCTCCATGTCAGCCGACCCTGTCTTAGGGCTTCTCAGTGTTTGCCTTTGGCACCCAGGGCCTTGCCCCCTGGTTGGCGGGATCCCCTAAGTGCCACAACAGTGTGGGGACTTTTGTCCAGAGTGCAGGCCACATCTGGAAGGGAGACCAGTTCTGGGCTGAGCCCTCTCAAGTCTTTATTTTTATTTACTTATTTATTTTGGTGCTGGGGTTTGAACCCAGGAGTGCTCTACCACTGGGCCACATCCCCAACCCTTTATATTTTTTATTTTGAGACAGGGTCTTGCTAAATTCCTGAAGCTGACTTTGAACTTGCTTCAGTTGCTAGCATTACAGGCCCGTATCACTGCACCCAGCTAAAGTCCTTAACTTGCCACCCTGTTGCCATATAATTAACCCAAGCTTTCCTAGAGAGGCCCGCTGCCTGGCCACAGACCCCTCCATCCCAATTCATCATCAGTGGCTCCCAGGCGAGTGCAGGTGCATATCCCGAGTTGCCCTCTGAAGGGTCCCATGCTGGGGACTTGAGTCCCTCAGTCTTGCTGCTTCCCCGCACTCTGATGCTCTTGAGGGTCCCAGCCGAGCCCGAGCCTTGCTAGTTGTCCTCATTGATGGTGTCTGCTTCCTGTGAATTAGTCCACCCCATCTGGAAGCAGTAATAAATGCATGTGTGTTGTTATTTTCTCTATTGTATATTGTTTTACATTTCATTTATTTCTGTTGTTACATTATTTCCTTCCTTTTACTTGATTGGATTTAACTTGCTTTCACTTCTCTAATTTCTTGAGATAGAATTTTAGATAATTGATTTCAGCCTTTATTTCTCTTAATGTATGAATTTATGCTATACATTTCCCTCAAAGTACAGGGTTTGCTACACCATACAATTTTTTTATATTATATTTTTATTATCATTCAGTTCAAAATAACTTTAAAATTTATTTTTTGATTTCTTCTTTTTTTATGGTTTATTTAAAAAGTGTGTTTAGCCTCCAAATGTTTGGGATTTTTAGTTTACCTTTTGCTATTGATTTTAAAGTCATCTGATAGGTTCTAAAGTCTAAATGACATACTCTTTTGATGCTCATCTTATGACCCAGCGTACACAGGCAGTTTTGGTAGCTGTTCCACAAATACTCGTGAAGAGGGCACGCCCCGCCATAGGAGGCTTGGGTTCCGTGCTCGCCTGGTAGGTTAGATTTTAGAGGTTCTTTATTCTTACCAGATTCTTAGCTGCTCATTCCATCAGTCGTTGTGCTAAATTCCCCCGTCTGTTGATGGGTTTGTTTAGTGAAACTCTTTTTTCTCCTGTTGATTTTTGCAGTATCACTTTGCAGCTGAAGTGCTAGGCACACATAGATTCAGGATTGCAGAGACTTCCTGAGAGCTGTCTGCTTTCACCTTATGGATGGCTGTCTCTGGGCCGAGAAGTGCTATTTGCCTTCAACCCTATTTTGCAGTTTTGTTCACTCGTATGTACGCAGGTAAAATCAGAGTGTTCCGTGGACAAATGAAATCAGTATTTCATTGACTTCCCTCCCTCAAGGAGGTGTTCTCAAGTTCTGGAAGTCAAATCTGGTGTGCAAAAGGCCACAGTGGAATAGGCTCCAAGGCCCGAGGCTCTGGGACAGGAGAAATGGGCGGTAAGCACTCTGCCACCGAATTCTTCTGTGTTCTCTTCTCAACAGCTAGACAGACTTGTAATGTAGGACTTTATATATATATATATATATGTTGTAGATGAACGCTATACTTTTATTTTACTTATTTTTATGTGGTACTTAGGATGGAACCCAGTGCCTCACGTGTTAGGCAAGTGCTCTACCACTGAGACCCAGCCCCAGTCCATAATATAGAAATTTAATATGAGTCCATTTACAATTGGATAAAATGACTTTGAATTTTATATGCAAAATAGAAACCTAATCTGAGAATAGCTAAGAACATACAAAAAGGAGGAAATTTCAGGAAAAGACCTGTTTTACTAAATTTAAAAAAAAACACATTGCATTGAGAGAGATGTATAAGCCAACAAATTAAAGACTTTCAGATGTGGTCCCCGGCACCGTGCAAATTCCACCAATGGTCAGAGTTTCCTTCACTTTGGGACTGTATTTGCCGTGTTCCCAGGGCCTGGCTTGGCACCTGCCATGTAGGTGCTCAAAGGTCTGAACAACTGAACAACGGGAAGCCACCTCTTTGTCTTATGCACGACCATTTCCAAATCTCTAAGTTGTCTTTTTAAGTTTATCATATTTATGTCTTTGCCATTAAAACATTTGGAGTTTTGTGCAACCAAATACATCCATCTTCCTTCTTTTTTTATTTGAAAATGAAGTCCAAGTTAGCCGTCTTGGTGAGCAAGGTGTTGTTCTTCCACCCTCTAGCCTCCTAGACTTTATTGTGTGTTTGTTTTAATAGACTTTTGAAAAAAAATCTATTTTTTAAATGTAGATGGACACAATACCTCTATTTTATTTATTTATTTTTATGCGGTTCCAAAGATTGAACCCAGTGCCTCACACATGCTAGGCAAGTGCTCTACCACTGAGTCACAACCCCAGCCCAAGACTTTATTTTTTAAAGCACTTTAGGTGGACAGCAGAATTGAGCAGAACTCTCAGAGAATTCCCACAAACCCCCAAAACCTGACATCTCCAACCCCTCCCCATGGCATCCGTGGCCAGAGTGGTACATTTGTTGCAGTCTGTGAACTTATAATGAAGTTGTTACAATTTTTTGCTGATAAAAGAAGTAAAATTTTCAGGTCAAAGGAATATTCACATTTAAATGTTAAAAGCATATTGCCATCTTATATTTCCAAAGATTCTATCAAATTCATCCCTGTCGGCAGTGCTGGGGAATTACTAATTTCCAAATGTTGACCGACTCTGAGTATAATGAGAAGTTTAGTATGTGCTACTGTGCTACTCAAAATCATGTTCATTGTGGTAACTTGCATCTTTCTGTTTTTATGGAGTCTGAGCTTGTCTTTCCTAAGGGTTTTTGCAAGAATTTTTATTGTTTTATTTTTGGATGTAAATGTTGAATACATATGGAATAATTTTTATATGTTATAAGATGGGGCTTTTCTGAAGTTCTCATTGTACTAGTGTTCAGCCGCAGGGCTGCAAAAGCCCCAAGCATGCTGTTTACTGACCCCCAAAAAGAACTTGGAGGACTCCATGGAAGGGGCTGGACATCTTATGACTCACATGCTCCTGGGTGGTGGCACTGCACTGATGAGCAGGGGCCTAGATGGGGTGGGGCAACCTCCCCCCACCCCCAGGCCGGCCTCTGCTGGTGTTGATGAGCGAGCTCTATAGGCAACAAGGCTGATCTGCTTTGACCCTCACCCTAACACTGGAGACTAGGGCAGTGGCAGCTCCCTCTCTGTTTCCTTCCTCAAATTCTTTTTTTAAAATATTTATTTATTTATTTATTTTTAGTTGGAGTTGGACACAACACCTTTATATTATCTCTTTATTATTATTTTTTAAAATGTGGTGCTGAGGATAGAACCCAGGGCCTTGCACATGCTAGGTGAGCACTCTACCGCTGAGCCACAACCCCAGGCCCTTCCTCAAATTCTTTAGCAGGCTTCTTATCCCACTGCTTAGAGCAAGAAGACCTCCCAGGCCCTGACTAGTAATTATGCAACTAGGTACCATGTCTGAAAGTCTCCATTCTGCTGGATGATACTTCTATTTCCATCTCAATGCAGCATGGCTTTTTAATTTAGAAAAACAGGTCTTTCTCTTAATGTTCTTCCTTTTTTAGTGTTCTTGGCTATTTTCAGGCAAGCCTCCTGCCTCTGAATATTCTAGGAAACATTTGCCAACATTTGAATTTTCTACCTAAGCACAAAGTGAACCTACCTGGAAAGTTCCATGCTCCTTCCCAGCCGTGGCACGCTTGACTCTTCCCCTGACTTGCATGTGATCAGATCATCCTGATGACAGAATTCCTGGGCCGCACCTGCGTCCTGGGGATGGCTCTTGGTGGTGGGCAGTTAAGAGGCAGATGGAGGAGCTAGAAGATCAGGTGACGCTGGGATGGGCAAAGGGAGGCCCGGAGGCAGTGTGTCTGGAATTCTAGGGAAGACAGTTATTTTTTAATGTGTGTGTCAGTTTTGTTTTTCTCTGTGAATGGGTGTGCAAAGAAATAGAAATACCGTTGCTTGGGAAATAAACAAGTCTCTTTAGTTTTATCACAAAGGAACTTTGTCCAGAGAATTCCCAGGTAAGGAAGGATGTGTTTGGATGGTGTCCCTGAATCCCCCGTTCTCCTCAGGCTGTGTCCTTTCAGTCCCTGGCCTAAGCACACACATGAACTTCTTGCCTGATGCTTGCAGAGGAGCGTCTACCAGATGTAGCATCGAGGGGACAGCCGTGAAGATGTCATGGCTGACACAGCACAGAACAGCACAACATGGAGTCAGAAGGGTCTGTGGGGCCTGTCGAGGAGCCAGCGCAGCTTCACAGTCCCTAGCCTGTCCCTTCCTCCTGTGTGTCTCACAAGCACAGTACACTTCTGTCCCGCCCCACAGGGGTCTCGGTTTTCTGACTGCATCCTTGCCGGGGCTGAGGGTGGCCTGACGCTCTTGTCTGTGCAGATGTGACGTTCTTAGGCTCAAGACCCACACAGACACAGTAGATGACGTCTGTGAGTTGTCCCTTGCATCGACATCCTCTCCTCCTCTTTTCACTTGTCACTGAGTGTCTACTTTGTGCTCTTGGGATATGCAGGTGATTTCCTGTCCTACAGGAATGTCACTGTGTAGACAGGAGACCTGCCATGTGTTAGGCTCCTACTTCTGTGACAGAAGTGGGCAAGTATGGAAGGTCACTTGTGTGGGGCGTGGGGCCCAGGCTGCGGAGGACTGGGAAGCCTTCTCTGAACAGTGACCCCTGCATCTTGAGGGCAGGTGTGCAGCAACACCCCAAGAAGGGTCATGGGACGTTCTGTTTCCAGCATGGCCAAGTAAGTTTCTATTGGAAACTACTCAAAGATCCCACATAGAAATGCTGGATGAGGTTGGAGAGGTAGATCAAGAGGACCCTGTAGGCTGAAGCTGAGCAAGAGGATTCTGGGGGAGAGTTGGTCCTGAGATGGGAATAGCATGAGTTGGAGGTGCCCTGGTCCCCAGGTTTTCACCTGCGTGAAGGACGAGGTTGGTGCCACCCAGCGCAGACAAAACACCAACAGACCGCCAGTCCTGTTTCTGGCCTACAGAACCAGGGGGATGAGGTCTGAGCATCTACGTCCCTGGAGAGTAAATGGGGGGGGGGGAGGCGAGGCAAAGTTTGAAATGGAGACAGCCAGACAGCAGGGGCTCCAAACTGGTGCAGAAGTTCTCCCTAAGTCCCTGATTGACCCTGAACCATCTGTGAGCCAGACAGATTGCAAGCAGCCCACCCAAGGATCAAAGAAGTGGGCCGAAGTTCAAACTGTATCCTAAAAGTCTGAAAAGACAGCCTTTCTCAGATCCAGGCCAACCAAGTCTGTGGCTTCCTCAAATAAAGAAAGGAATAGCAACCAACTTGTCCATAGATGATGTGAACAGAATCCAGAGTCATGACACGTAACGTTCACAGTGTCCAGGATGTCATCCCAAAGTGCTCAACATGTGGAGAAACAGAAAATAAATCCTTTCTCAAGAGAAAAGACTGCAATGACCAGGTGTTAGAATTAACTCTAAAAGTCTTTAACTGTTATAAAAATCCTCAGTGAACAAAGAACAATATATTCAGAATTATTGAAAATGTAGGACCTCTCAGTAGAGAAATAAAAATTATAAGAAGAAACCAGTGGAAAATCCAGAACTAATAAAAAACCTTACCCAATGTCTTAACAACAGATGAAAAAAGGAAGAATCAATTCTACAAACTAAAGAAGAGAGAGAAAAAAAATCAACAAATAAATAAATAAACAAGCATAGTGCCGCCAGGTCATGGGAAATAATATGAAAAGGTCTAACACTGGTGCAATGAAAACCCAAGGAGGGAGCAAGAGGGAGACTGGAGAAGACTTATGTGAAGAAATCATGACCACAACTTCTGAATGTTGGCAAAAGGCCTACATTTATAGATTTAGGAAACTCAGACTAAGATAAATCCAAAGAAAATCACAGAAAAACTTCTGAAAACAAGAATTGAAGAAGGAAATCTTAAAGGAAGTATGAGAAAAGTGATGCCTTACGACCAAGAGGCCATGATTTGAATGACCACTGACCCCTCATCAGAGACAACGGAGACCAAGAAACACTGGGCCAATGGACTGAAGGGCGGAGCCAAGCCAGGGGCTGCCGTCAGCCAGTGTCCTTTTAAGAATGAGGGTGATGTTCTCAGATTAAGAAAAACAGAGCAAGAACAAAAAGATAATGCATTGTGACACATCTTGCCTCCCAGCAGTACTACGGGACGTTCTGGGACCCAAGAAATTTGATGCCAGGGGGACCCAGATGTTCATGAAAGGAAGAGGAACATTAGAAATGGTAAATATCTGGTTAAATATAAAGGAGTGCTTTTTCTGAATTATAAAAAAATGCATAGAAATGTCCATACACAAATTCCAGCCTTGTCTTTTGGGGTTTGTGACAAATGTAGATGGAAACAGTGACAGCCATGGTTAGGAAAGGGACGGGCCTGTGTGGTTGCAAGGTCTCTACCTTTTTAAGTGGGGGTGGCACGATATTGACTCCGAGTGGTCTGCGCGTGTTGCGGTTCCTAGAGAAACACCACCGCCGGGTGCCGAGAGGCTTGGAGGACAGGTGTCCCCCGTGGAAGCCGGAAATCCCATATTCAACCTGGAAGTAATTACCTTGCACAATTGAACTGAGACAGATTGATTTTTGCCTTCTTATTCCATACCTGAACAGTCAATCATTAGTTGATGAAATAAATATTAATATGGAGTATAATACTCCAAAAAGTTTATTAAAAATAATTTTGAATTCCACAGTGGTTTTGTTATCCTGGGTCATGCCATTTGCAGAAGTGTGATGAGTGCCTCTGTGGTTTTCTTAGATTTTGGTTTTGAGTTGTTTATGGCTCTGATAATATTTTATACTAGGATTCAGTAACAATTGAAAAATTTCTGATATGATAAAGCACTCTTGACAACTTTGGCTTCTAGACACATGAAATGCATCACTAAAAAGAGGGGATGTGACTGATGGAATTCATATTCATTGGAAGCTGCTTTTTTGGGGCCACTAGTTCTCTGAGGGGTACTGCTGGAGAGGGCAGAAATGCTTGCTGGTATGTGATGTCATTCTGATTACTTTGTTTGAGCCCCAATTTACAAGCTTCATGCTCTGATAACTGATGTCTTGAAAAGTATTTCCATCTCTTTATTGTTGTACAATTCAGAAAAGGTATAAGGTCATCATTTAGAGAATGGTTTCAATATATAAAAGAGGGTAATTCTCACACAATAGGTGCATCATCTAAATGAGCTTATACCTCAGACAAAAATTATTTCTCTAATGGCAACTCCTTGGGTATGTTAATGATTCTGTCGAGATCTGTTCAACAGAGATTAGGGTACTGGTTGGGATAGACAATGGAAAACAGGCAAAAAACTCCCCCCAATCCTTTCAAAAACCTTTGCTCTTTACTCAACTAAAGAAAATGAAGCAACTCTCAGAACTACTTATTAAGTACTGAGCTTTCTGCTGCTATGCAGTGATCTGGAAGGACGGAGACTGAAATTAGATCTATTTCAGTATTGATTAGGGCTTGAAATAAATGTTTACATCCTTGAAATAACTTCTTGGTGATTGTTTATTCATTAATGTCTTCAAATATTAAGTGGGAAGTCCATTGGTCTCCTACAAGTTCTAGATGGGCTAATTAGCCATTTTGTAAATCAATATACTACAGTATTTTATTTAAATAAATTAATTTATAATCTTTCATTGACATGGAATTAAAATGTTGGTACAACTAGTTTTTAGTCCCTAATTAATCTATAACCAATGTTACTATATACATGAATTGAATAAAAAATTTCATTATCAATTTTTTTGGGCAAAAGATAGTGTGTAATAACTTTCTCTGATTGCCAGACCTGCAGAACAATACCCTGACTTCAGCTTTCTAAGTAAAATTGTCTACACACCATTTTTAAGGATATAGAGATGAAGATGCTACTAGTTGTTTGGATGATGTTTTTCTGGTCCTTGATGTTGACCTTAAACTTGAAATTGCTTACCTCACAAATATGAAATTCAGTTGTTTTTACTGCAGTTTTAGGCAATATTCCCTTATTTTGTTTTTCCTAACTAAATACAATGAACAATGCATATCAATTTGTCTGCTAATGCTACTTAAAAGCAAATTTCAACATTGACACTTATCCATTCAATTATCTATTCTGTCATACAACAAATAGTTATGTATGGATGCACTCTCTAAATATTGGGCTAAACAGAGCTTAAAGTGTTATTTGAGGGAACAAGAAAACAAAGACAATATGAAATTAGTCCAATTAAAAAATTTAAAGGTCATATCGGGGCTGGGGTTGCGGCTCATTGGTAAAGAACTCACCTAATACATGCGAGAGGCTGGGTTCAATCCTGAGCACCACATAAAAATTAAAAAAAAATAAAGATATTGTGTCCAACTACACCTAAAATATTTTAAAGATTTTAGTGTTATATTTTAGTAGAAGAAAGCTAAAGTGATGATGAAATATCAGTAATATTATGCATTTTCACAACTATAAGAGTAAATATTTGTGAAAACACAAACTTAAATTTCCTTAATTAGTGATATTATTAGAAATTTAAAATGCTTGACAATAGACTTTAAAAACACTATACATCTTTCTGATGTATGTACAGAATCCAGTGACTGATCAGCACTGGAGTGGCTCTAAAGCTCAGTAACCTCCAACAACCTATCACTGTGTTAAAAACATGGTCACTCATCTTGGTGTATGGCATCTAATAACTCACCTATGGTAGTACTTTAGCAAAATTTTGCTCAGCAGAAACTCTGCTCAAGGTACCATGGGGAATTAGAACTATCTATCAGATGTAGGTAATCAAGCACTATAGACTCCTAGGGTAGCAGAAAAATTGGGGTTTATATGGACATTTTCCTGATGCTCTGTTTTTATACCGAGTCCCATTTACAAAATTCATTGTCCTTTTAGTGTTTCCCCAAGGATGTTGGTTTTAATGCTATTCTCAATTAGTTCTCTGCAAAAAGAAGTTTTCCAAGGTCAAACACATTTGAGAAGAAATAGCTACCATAGAGGCTCTGAGTATTCCTGCTAAAATTAAACCTACTTAAATTAACCTGGAGTTTGTACCAACCAATTTGATTACACCAAAAAAAATCTTTCACATATTACTTTCATTATTCTATTTAGTATTGTATTCACAGAAAATGACTCAGTGTGTCCTTTTTCAGATAATACATACTTATTTATAGAAACATAAAATTGTGTTTGGCTTCTTGAACTCATGTGTAGCTGTTCTTTGACTCTTTGAGTTTTTTTTTAGTGTGCTTACTTTTTAGACACATCTTCATGATTTACTTTGCTTGACTTCTTAAATGTAAATACCAGTTTTCTTTCTTTTTTAAAAAATGTTATTTTATTGGATCCAACCTATGTTTCAGCTTTCCATTTTGGATCATCGGTATTTTATATTAAGCACACATCATCAGTTTGAGATCTTTGCTATTTACAAATGCCATGAGCATCTTTATTTCAATTATAGAAAAGAGATAAGGAGAAGGAATAGTTAATAGTGGAACCATACTATAAACCATCACTCTCTGATTATGACTTTTGATCTCATTAACTAGTGACACATCCTTCAGAAGGGAAATTCCCATAGCTCATGCCTCTAGCCTTTGTGATTTGCAAATGTTTATTCAAGAGGGAAATAATATTTTCCTATTCTTAGCTCCTTCAGTTTTTCCATAATAAAATCATTAATAATTTGGTTTCTAAGAACAGTGGATGTCTTCTAAATAAGTAACACTGGTCAAGATCTTGATTTTTATTTTGCAGAAATATAAGTATGTCCTATAACACCCAGTGTCTTTCCTTGCTCAGTTTTTGTGATTTCAATATATTCATATTGCAGTTTCTATATTAACGAATAGCCACATGAAATTGTATATACCAATTGGTGTAGTTTGTTAATGAATGCATTTGAATACATGTGATGTAAGGCTTTCAAATTTAGCATTTAATATAATTTCTGTTTAAACATCATTTGACTTAACAGATGAGTATTATTTTATAATTCCATGTTTGGAGTGGTCTATTATTAATTTATTTCTACACAAAGGAACAATATAATTTAGCTGAACCAAACTATTTTTAAGGTCATTTGTTTATATTTATGTAAGTGTATTTGCATATGTTTAGCCCCAACTATTCATTTCCACTAATTTGAATCCTGGAGGAGGAGTTTTGATTTTTGTACAAATCACTAAGTTAGTATTATTGAGAATTTGAATCTACTTTACAATAGAAGACCATCTTTCAGTTTTCATTGTTAACAATAATTAAGAAAGGAATGTACCAGAAGTAGTAGAGAGCTCAAATCCTAAGACTGACAAGTCCTGAGTTCATGATTGACACTGTGCAATTTTCTATCTGAGGCATCATGAATAATTTATTCTGTGCATTAAAACTTCAGTTCCCCATTTGTAAAACGGACATCAGGATGGTGATGAATACCTACCTCATAGCATTGTTTTAAAGATTACATGGAATGAATTCAAGTAAAGCCCCTACTACATTGCCTTACAAACATTAAGTGTTGGGTAATGTGACTCTCACATGTGTTATTTTCACTTGTATTTGTTTCAGCCCTCAAAGAGATTATGAATGGACTCTTCCCCCACCCCAGAGCCTATTGAATGCTTTAAGTGTAGTATGAACTTGGCAAGATTGTGTTGAGTTAAATAGATTTGAATGTTTTGAAGGAATCTTTTCCTATAATTTAAAAAATAATCTTTCAAAATTAAGGCAGCTGCCCATTTTTCCTACCACAAATATGAAGCACGTCAGTCACAAAAACAGAATGCATTTTGATATTTGCCTGTGTGTCATCTTTTGAGGGTTAGCTTCAGGAGGTTGGTAGGTCCATGCTCCAAGAGAAAGGCTGGGAGTGCTGAATTTTCCATGGTGGAGTAGCATCAGATGTCTGCCATGTAGTGACCCAAAGTGTGTAAGTCCTACCAAATCAGCCAATGAATCTCCAACCCATGACATGCTTCATACTTATGATAATATCTTTTGTAAAATTCAAGCTCCTCTTCAGATCCTCCTAAAACATCATTGCTAGTATTGGTAGAAAGAAAACTCTATGTAAAGTTTAAGCTATTTTAAAAGAACAATAGAATCTGTTATTCCATAGTTGTTGAAAATGTAAACCCATACTACAGTTACAGAAAGTAAAACAGAATTTGTTTTAAAGCTATTTAAATTTGTTCTAAAGCTATTCACATAAATTAAATGTTTGATAATACTTTAACTTGTAAAAATAATATAACAAAGCTATTATTCTAAAGCAAATACTTCCTCTTCAGAGCTTTGATACCAAAGAAAAGAAAATACTATTTAATTATTCTGTTACAATACAAATGCAAGATAACCACTGAGCCACATCCCCAGCCCTATTTTGTATTTTATTTAGAGACAGGGTCTCACTGAGTTGCTTTTGCCTCACTTTTGCTGAGGCTGGCTTTGAATTCTTAATCCTCCTAAGCCCCTGGGATTACAGGTGTGCACTACCAAACTCAGCCAAGATATTCTTAATAACCAAGATATTTTTCAACTTTTTTGTTTGTTTGTTTTTGACGTACTGGGGATTGAACCCAGGGGTGCTCTACCACTGAGCTATATTTCCATTCCTTTTTATTTTTATTTTTTAAAACTTTTTTAGTTGTAGATGGACACAATACCTTTATTTTATTTATACATTTCATGTAGTGCTAAGGATCGAACCCAGTGCCACATGTGCAAGGCAAGCATTCTACCACTGAACTGCAACCCCAGCCCTTTTATTGTTTTATTTTTATTTTGAGACAGGGTCTCCCTACATTGCTTAGGCAGATGAACTTCTAGTCCTCCTGACTCAGGCTTTTGGTACCTGGGATTACAGACACATGCCACCATAACAGGATCAACTTTTAAAAATTATTGTTATATATATTTTTAATGGTTGATTTTTTGCCCATTTCATTAAACTCTTATGACAATATGATCATTTCTGTGTTTTTGTTTCTGGTATGAGTGAGACATGATCTTTTTGTTACCTGCTCCCCATTCTTGGTATCTATCCCATTGTTGTGTAAGTGATCAATATTTATTAATATTACTTATTAATATTGAGTTGATTTAATAGTTTAGTAACAGTGATCATGCAGAAGTATAGAAAAGATGTTCTTGTATTAAAAAATAAACAGTACTTCTTAGTGAGATAAGAAATATTAGGATTCTAGTCAACTAGATCAAGAAGGTCATGGAGAGAGTGAATGTCCATTTTAGATTTTCCCTTGCCATTTTGTATACATTTATTTAGGCTGTAATTCTCCCAATAGCCTGTAAAGGAGGTAGCATTCTCATTTTAGAACTGGGAAGATTAGAGTATTTATGTAAATGTTCAAGTTATTGTTGTAATTGTAGGGCTAGGTTTTGATTTAAACCTTCTACTTTGATCTCCTGCTGTTTCCCCTTTGCTTGTCAGACTTAAGTTCTCACAGTCCTTTCTGTGCCTTGAATAAGGCAAACTGTTTCCTACTTGGAACCTTTGTTGTTGCTCCAGCCTGTTCTCTAATACTTGGGAAGCCCTTATGCTAGAGCCACTTGTGGATGATTCCTCTCATCTCAGGTCTTGGCTCAAATGTCTTCTTACAGTTTAGTTTTGAAAGGCACCCTGTCTACCTTAGCTACTCTACCAAGTTCTCTCTGCTTTTACACAGCATCCTGTTTGTATCCTTCATACCACTAATCACATCTTACATTATCTTGTTTATTGGTTGGCATACTTATTGTCTACTTTTCCTTAGTAAGGTCTAAGGTCCAAATATGAGTTCTTGATTACTGTGTATCTTTAGCACCTAAAACAGTGATTGGAACATTGTGAGTACTCGGTACGCATTTATTGAGAAGAAGAAAGAGATAACGGATGAGGAAGAGCTAAAGGGAGAGAGAATAAGAGTAATGAGAATCTAGATACAAGTTTCCAGCTTCTTTCTCACTGGATGATTGACTCCTATTGGAATAAGTTATGTAATTACAACCTGTTCTTTTTGAATTTCCTTATTTAGGAATCCAATATGCCATACTCCTTTTAACTCAAATCTGCAAGACTCCAAAATTAAAGTCTGAGTAATTAGAGTAAAAACCATGGGTTGCCCAATTAATAATGCTAAATATTCACCTTGAAATAATTGCAGGTAGTCACTAGGAACCCATAAATTGGGGAATGAAACAATAAATTTCATAAAATACTTTTATAGATACAGATAGAATTGTAGAACATCTGTCTGTAGGCTTACATGCCAGAAAGTAATCAACCAGGACACAAGAGGTGATAGCATCATGTTGTTTGATGGCTTTCCTGAGGAGAAAGTCTTCTGTGTGTGTGTGTGTGTATGTGTATGTGTATGTGTGTGTACACACGTGTAAATATATATATATATATATATATATATATATATATATATATATATACACACACACACATATATATGCATGTATATATGTGTGTACACATATACAATAAATTTCATCATAAAAGGAATATTAGAATTATAACCTTGCTGCTGCGAACCTTACCAGTGTGATAAGTATTGAGGGAAATCTACTTAGGATAAAGAATAAGATGTGATTATCTATTTCTCTTTAATTAGTCATCTTCAGTATCAATCTTTTAATTAAAATACTTCAGGAGAAGCGGTATTATCTTTCACTGGTACCCCATATCACCTAGAACCTTGTACATTGGAGAACTATTTTATGGTTCATTTTCTATGAGGGCTCTGAGACTTTCCTTGGAGATCTTACAGTACTCTGGAAATACTGGTACCTGAAGTCCACTATGGACATTTTTATTTTGCTATGACACTCAGTAGTCAATTGTAGAGTCTTGAAATGATAGTGAAGCTCGGAATTTAAAATACATATATTAATGTGTGGTTAATACACTATAAAATATGATTAAAAGTATCAATTTAAGATATAACATATAAGACTAACTAATATATAAGACTTACATAACATGTAAGACTAAGATATAAGACTAATGTTTGTCTATGTCTTTATTCTAGTCCTAAAGAATATTCTCACATATAATAAAGAATTTCCATTTGATGTTCAGCCTGTTCCATTAAGGTAAATAAATAAGCATCCATATTTTGTCTTCTGATTTTATTATCTATTTTATGCCTGTTTTTCAAATATTTCTGGATTTTTTCCCTATCAAATTTGGTATTGGTGATATGGCTGGTATCATTGGTAGCAATGAGATGATTGACATTGATATTTATATCAACATTAACCTAATAATCAGCATCTTATCTGGGAAGTTAGTGGCTATGAGGGTTAGCTGGTGTATTAAGTGGAGTAGCTCACTAATTTTTCTGTCTTTTTTTTATATAGGAGAATTTTAGCCCCTGGTGAGGAAGAGCATTTGGAATTTGAAGAAGATGAAGAAGAAGGTGGTGCTGGAGCAGGGTCTCCTGATTCTTTTCCTGCTAGAGTGCCTGGTGGGTACAAAAAATGTACATTAAATTCAAGGTCAGGTGTTTGGAACTTACTTTTGTACTTGTTAGTGGCGGGTAAAACATCTCCAGGTTTGCCAATCTTAAGCAGATTATCATGGCCATTCTGTTAGTGGTAGCTATCAGTTTATTGTGAAAGTATCTTACTATTTGTGTCAGGGATCCTCAAAACATCCCGTGTTTAGTGATTGGCTAGGAATATCCACAGGACTCAGCATATAGCTGTACTCACAGTTGTATTCTGAGTCATTACAACAAGAAAACACAAGAACAAAATCAGCAAAGGGTAAAGGCACACAGGCAAATTCCAGAGGAAACCAAACTTCTAAGAGTCCTCTCCCAGCAGAGTCAAACATGTACTTGATTCTCTCAACATTCTTTCACACCTGTGAAATGAAAAATATTGTCTATTGGGGAAGCACTGTAGGGATTCAGTGCACAAGACACTTATTGGGGTTAGCATGAACCAAAACTACAGACTCCAGGAAGAAAGCAAGTGTTCAGCACAAACCATATTGTTTGCATGGACGGTTTAGGCACAGTGATCTTCTTAACAGGGCATGATGGGAATCCTGCTGAAATCCAGGTTCCCAGATGCTAGCCATGGACCAACATTGTAAGTAGGCTTTCTAGAGTAACTGTTTGCTATGTTAATTCTTTTCTTTATATACCTAGCTGTTCTTTAAATAATCATATATGATTGTGAAACCTATTATTTATTACCTGAAAACTTATTTATCATGTTGAATATTAAAGCTTCTAAATGACAAACCAAAGTAATACAAATAAAAAAAATAGCTGGCCAGGATTATATGCTTATAATCCTAGCTACTTGAGAAATTGAGGCAGGAGAATTGCAAGTTTGAGGCCAGTGGGGGCAACTTAGAGAGACTTTGTCTCAAAATAGAAAGAACTAGGGATGTAGCTCAGTGGTAGGGTGCTTGCCTCACCTGTGTGAAGCCCTACATTCGTTTCCTAGTACCACATGCACAAATAGCCATGACACAATTTTAGACACAATTTAAAAAAACATTTCTGAGTGACCTAAACATAAGCCTAGCAATCTCAACATTATTCTAGATTTGTATTGGTTATTCATCTTTTATATAGTCTTAGATATGTACAAAAAATGTTTTTTTTTGAAACTCAAAATGAAGAGTGAATCTTATTTCTTTAATATCAAACCTGTACTTGTTTCTTTCCTGCATAAATATTCAATTCTGAGTTGAACTTGAGAGTTAAGCAAATATGGATTTCATTTTCAGCTAAAGTGCAGTTTTTTTCTTACCCATGCATATAGGAAGTTGAAAACTGCAACAAAATATTCATTGCTGTTCCATGAATATTAGGGCATCCTTATTTCACAGAACTTCAGAATATATCTAGGGTTAAGCAGTAAATACCACCAAAGTGTGCAGTTAGACTCTGGCTCTCCAAGCACTTCCTTTCTCTCAAAGTCTCAAATTCTTAGACTGAGTCGTACATTCAGAGCCAGAGTCCCTCATCCAGTCATGTACTTATATTGAAAGGAAAGGAAAATACCATTCAATGTTATCTGGTAGTTCTCCTAGCTGTTTTTCAATAGTTTTAAGGCTTGTTAATATTCTATTACTCTCAAGCAGTTTTGGAAACATTTTAAGATTTCTTTTTTATAATTTGTTTCTTGTTTGTTTGTAGTACTGGGGATTGAAGTCAGGGGTGCTCTACCACCTAGCTACATCCCCAGCTCTTTGATTTATTTTTTTTTTTTATTTTGAAACAGGGTTTTGCTAAGTTGCCCAGGCTGGCCTCTCCTGCCTTAACTTGCCAAGTTCCTGGGATTACAGGCATGCACCACTATGTCTGGCTCAGTTTTTTTTTTTAATCCATGAATCTTGTCACTTGAAGTCAAAAGGTTTTCTCCAGAGCTTTGCAGAAATTGGTTCATAGGAAATGTCTATTGAGTAGGCTCTTCTTCAAGGCTCTAAGCAACATCTGGCCTGCTTTTTCTTGAAAGTGCTCTGGCCACTCAAATTTTTAACCCAACACCTGTAGTAACTCTTCCTTGCATGCTAAATGGCATCTGTGTATGAAGCATATACCCACTGATTTATCTTAGGTTTTGTGAGAGTATTTATTATTTTTTTCCAGATATGATGGTGACACTTAAGAATTCAGCCATTATCCAAGTCACATATTTCTGAACACAGAAAAATATTTCTAGTACCAGTCAATAAAGAAAATAAAAACGAGAATATACTCATATAACCTATATACAAACAACTTTAATCAGGTATAATTTTTGACAGACCTAGAAATATTATTATTTGAATGCTAATGACCCCTAAGATTTTTATCAAACTTTTAATATAACTTCAAAGTGAACAAACTTCTTATGATTTTACTCTTTATCTTGAAAGGTTGGAGCAGTTCCTCAACTACTAATCAGTTACCAACCAAAAGAAATTGTGCATGTGTTTTCATATTTTCACACAATTTGTATGTGTGTACAAATTGTAGATGTGCAGTACAAATTGCAAAATTTTTCTCTTGCTAGATTTTTAAGACCCATTTCATGTTTTGTGCCATCTACAAAATGTTATGGCCAAATAATGATTTGTCAATACCATTATTTTAAATTATGTTAAAATTATCCCAAAATAATAGAAAATATTATTTTATATATATCATTTTTATTGCATTTTAAAATTACAAAGAAATGTGCACTTAAAAAAGTGTGTGACTTTGAATTGGTAGTATCAGACATCTGAATTTAATTACAAGTATGATAAATCAAAAACAAAGAAGATATATATATATATATATATATATATATATATATATATATATATATATATCACATACATATGATAATGCTTAGTTTACATTTTAGATATCAGGTTCATCTCTGTTCTAAAAGTATGGACAAAAAATTTTGTACTCCTTATTCATGACATTTAATTCACCAAGCACCAAGGCAAAATGAAGACTGACTCACCTCTTATTGAAGTAAATGCCTGTGACAAAAATTTGTACAAAAAAAATTTGTAAAAAGCCAAGCAAATGAAATTATTCAATAAGCAAACTCAAATCAATGTTTTAAAAAAATATAATCTTTGGTAATTTTCCTCTTTTATGTTCTGACCTAGACAATAATGTACTATTTTGGAACAAAGACTGTCATGCCATTTCCAATTTTGGACTAGAAATTGTCCTTATGGTATGATATGAGATATAAACAATAGCAATTTTTAAAAAGTTGAAAGAAAAAAATGACTTCCTCTTCTGCATGTGATGACGGGTCTTAAGGATCCCACTGACCTTTATATCCATGTCACTCCAGACTCATCCTCAGGCTGGTGGTCCTTTCATTGTCTGATTCTCCATGATCTCTATGGCTACACAGAGACTATTGAATGTGAGGCCATCCTACTTGATATTCAGACCTTCATTTTTCTCAGCATCCTCTTGAAACAAAGAAGTTGTGGCCGGGGGTTGGGGGGCTTCATATGCTCTCCCATTGTTTTTCTGTACCTGTTGCAGGTAGAGTGGTGCTTCATTGCTTGGTCTGTGTCAGTGCTGTGGGGTGCCCAGCAGAAGTAGAGGCCTTACTTGCACAATTCCCTTTCCTCTCCACAGTGGCAGTGGCTGTAACATTCTTGGCTAGGTCAGACGCTTTTACACAGTTTTTAAAACATTCTTGAGCGAACTTGTCTGTGTTTAACAAACAGCCATTTGGGGGATCCATAGCTACCTTCATAAATTGTTTTCCACAGATGAAGCACAATGAAATAGAGCAACTTGAGTTTTTACCCAAGTACCACCTGTTAATAAACAGTTTCCATCAACAAGATGGACTTTTTGGTGTCCCCTATTACAGTAGTGTGGTGAAATGGTTCCAAACCTTCTAATTCATTGTCATTACTTTATCAGAGTTGTCTTTAGGTTTAGGCTTAGAATCTTACTCTCGCAGAAAAATCACACTGAATTGAGTAATTCCTTCCAACTCTTTTTGACACCAGTGAGAGCATGCTTGCTCTGGTTGATGCATAAGAGGTGGTTGGGGCAGATAAGTCAGAAAAAAACATGCTTTCTGTGTTCAGTACAACTTGGGGCTCACCAGCTACCAATGGCTTCCTTTGTCTTGCAGTAAAAACTGAAAGTGGAATTAACCAAATGAACACAGTCCTGCTGCTCACTGCTATATGAGTGTTAAAGACCTATCATATTGCTATCTGGGCTACTCAGTCTCTGTCCATTCCTGTGAATGTGAATTGCCCAGTGTACAAAGTTCAAATGTTACTCTTTTTTAATCACTCCCTTACTTGGAGTTCTTAGTGACAGCTCAATAACATCCCTGGGATGTTATTGAAAACTTGGTTTGGACAGCAGTAGCCATTTAGAGTTTTCCATATTTAAAAGTATGAGGCATAAATAGTGGCCTCACAAAAATGTCTATATTCTAATCCTGGGAACCTGTGACTGTTATGTTACATGGCAAAAGGAACTTTGCAGAAGCTTGAGATGGGGAGGTTCTCCTGCAGTTCCTTTTAAGGCTTTAGGGACAATTAAAATAAAGATGTTAAAATGGGACATGATGGTTAAAAGCATGGACTCTGTAGCCAAACTGCTGTGTGATTATGGATAATTTGTTTTTCTATGCCTCACTTTTCACCTCTGAAAAATAGAACTAAACTATTGTTGTGAGGATTAGATGAGAGGATTAGGATAGTATGTGGCACATCACAAATACTCACAAGTGTTAGCTATTTCTTATTTACATAGCAATTCCATGTGGAAGAACATTTCTTCTGATCTTTGCTCTAGATATGAGAGCAGATGATCTAGCTGGAATAGCACAGTTTACACTGGATTGTGTGTAGTGATTTCTTTCTTATCCTTGTTAGTCTTCAAATTTTATGAATGTAGTTGACTTGTTCTCATATTACACTATGTAATTGGATATGTTAATTCTTCACTTAGAAATCTTCCTTTTAATGCATTGGCTCAATTTACAACTATCATGGTTTTATCTTTGATGCAGAAACATGCACCCTTTTTCATCTAACCTGGGAGCTATAGATGGTATGGTATTATTTTAGTATTTGATCTTCTTTTCTGTTTATTATTTCTTCACTCATTGATATAGATTTTCTAGCCATTTGTTTACTAGAGAATGATAACCTCTAGAACTGGAAATTCAGTCATTCATTCAATAAAAATATTTCTTCAACAAAGATATGTTTATTCCTTGTGCATACTACAAAAGGAACATTTCCCACACCTTTCAGGATACTTATTGTGTAGTCAGCAAGACAGAGCCAAAAGCACATGATTATGATTAGAGATGTGCACTAATGTCATAGGTTGGCAAAAAGAAGGGCTGAGGGAGTTTAATAAATCTAGACAGATTTAGGACTCACTGAGTATGTAGGAGTTGACCATGCAGAGAGAGAGTACATCATAGACCATTCTGAAACACCTTAAATAGGCACCTTTCTATGTAATCTATGATCTTAATTATAGTCAGCTTCCTTCATCATGGAGCACAAGGTTTGACATTCTACCTTGAATTAAAAAAGAAATTCAGACTTGAAATCACTGCCTCCATATTAAATTATTCGAAGCATAATGATTACATTAAACCTTACTGTGTAGTCTCATGCAAGAAGATTGTTGGTAAGGAATGTAGCATCAGCCCTACCATTTCAACTGAAAGATCTAGATAATGACAGGTTATAAAATTGACTCATCCTAAAGTAACAACAAGTTTAATATCAACTTGTAAAAAAATAATGTTAACATCAAAAAGACTTTGAAAGTTGTAAAGCAATCATCTTTTGACTGTCAAAAAAAGTAGTAAAGAGGTAAGACATAAAAGAGGTAATATTCTTGGGGGTTTTTTGGGGTGGGGTGTGGTGGGTTCTTTTTTTGTCTTTTTTGGAACTGGAGGTCGAATCCAGGATTTTGCAAATGCAAGGCAGACACTTTGCCACTGAGCTACATCCCAACCCAACATTCTTAATATATAAAGAAAAATTTTAATTCTAATAACCAAAGCAAAATACGAGAGGAACAGACAACATGAGCGAGTGCGCACGCATGCGCGCGCGCGTGCGCGCGCACACACACACACACACATTTAAAAATGCCTGTTAAACATATAAAAAGACACTCAACTTTATTTTTAATAAAAAACATAGATTAAAGCTACTGTTGGTGAGTCTTAGGGGAAATAGGTACTTATTAATCACTGGTGGGAATAGAAAAATGGTACAGTTCCTTTGGAGGGGAATTGAGCATTCTCTAACAACATATAAGTACATATTTTTTCCCTTAGCAATCCCATTCCTGAGAATTTACTCTGAAGATGCACCCGTAAAATACAGGAAAAAGAGGGGGAAACACTTGCATATACACCAGATTCTCTGTTGAGGTGTTTTTTATAATGATAAAAAGTTATAAATAATGTAATTGCCATATGAAGATTGACTGAATAAACTATGATACATAGGATGCTGTGAAAATAATTCAGAAAATCTCCGTGAACTAATGAGTGATTTTTCAAAATATATTATTAGCAGAATTTATCAAGATAGTTCACATTAGCAGATTAAGGTGAAAGATTTCATAATGTTGTCAACAATGCAGAAAAAGTTTTCAGTTAAGTTTGAAATACAGCCTTGATTTTAAACAATTCTTGGCAAAGAACAGAAAAACATCCTTAACTTGATAAAACATGGCTACATGACATTTACAGCCCAAAATCGTTTAATGATGAATTTGAACAAAACAAGAGTGTCTATTACTTCTTTTCATCAGCATTGTTTTGGAAGCCCTAGCTACTGCACTAGGACAAGAAAAATGAAATATAAAAGGGGGGATGTTCTTTATTTGCATATTTATGAATATAGAGAGAATATGCAAAAAAAACCTATTCATAACTCATTAATAAGATAATGCGGTTCCTGGATATAAAATCTGTACAGACAAATCAATTCTATCTCAAACAAGTAATAGTTGCTTAGAAAATGAACTATTATAATATTTATAGTAGTATTAAATAATATCAAGGACCTTATTATAAATTCAACAAAAGAAATATAAGAAATATAAGAGAAGACTCCCCACCCCCAACTCCTCCTACCGCCAGTGGAGTGGTCATGAATGTAGGGGCTGAGGGAAGCAGAGGGGATCCTCGACCCCCAACTCCCATTACCACCAGCGGCGACACCAATGGTCTTAGCCACCAGATTTCAAAGGTGTGCCCACCAAAGGGGTCTGGAAAAATTAAACTATTGACTCCCAGACCACAGCTCCATAGCACTGGGTCTTAGATGAATGACAGAGAGAGTGCTCAGTTGTTAGGGAAATAGAGCACTCGCTGGGGCTGAAAGTGTAACCAAATCCTTGGGGAACTGCCTCCGGTGAGCAGGACCTGGCTGGCTGGCAGGAGGAAGGGGAGGAGGGGCCGTAGAAGTGAAACAGCTCTGGAACAACAGGATTGAGAGACTCCCAGGAGCTGCCTTACAGGGATTGCTGTTGACACATTGAGGGCAAAACTCAGCGCGGAGGGCACAGCTTTGCCTATGGGAAGAGAAGAAAATGGATCTCTAAGACCTAATTTTATTTCTTATTTTATTTTATTTTTTCTCTCCCTTTTTCCCACTTTCTCTCCCCTTCCAAGTTTTATTGTTCTTTCCATTCTCCTCTATGCTATCTATCTCCCTCTCCTTCTTTCTTTTCAAGAGCACCTTCCTTCCCCTTCCCCCCAACTTTCATCCCAAGCATTTCGTCCTCCATTTCGTGTAACTGTCTGAATGAAAATAGGTGAATGTTTTGAGGCCGTCTATAGTGCTCCTAAATACCTAGCTACTACCAACACCCTGATCCAATCGATGGTTAGTATCCCCCTTCAGTAGAGCAATCTTCTAAAGTAGCCAAGACATACTAACCCTTACACCTTCATAGCACCTAACCTAAAGTCCTAACAACAAAAAACAAATCACTATATGCATACAAAGTCTGGAAGCCCTTTATAAATTGAATGAATCAGCTCTAAAGTACAATAAAGCCCAACATCTATAGGCATAATCTCCCACCACAAAGGAGAGACAACAGAGATAAACAAAGCCAAAACAAATGTATAGGAGAAAGCAGTTACAAAGCAGTCAAACAGAGCTGGAAAGTAACATGAACAACATGAAAAAACAAGGGAAAAAAGGATTACAGATAATGCAGGACAACTTAAATCTACAGGAGGACCTAGAAGCATCAGAAACATGGAAAAGGAAAGAAATCAAGGCATACCTAACTGAGATGGAACGGAATTTTAGAGAAGACATGAGACGGCAAGTCTAAGAATTGAAAGTACATTTTGAAAACGAACTAAACAAACAAATTCAAACTGCAAAGAACGAGATTTACCAGGAGATAGAGATCTTAAAAAAAAACAAACAGTAATTTTAGAAATGCAAGAAACCATAAACCGGATTAAAAACTCTAACGAGAATATTACAAATAGACTAGATCAAGTAGAAGTCAGAACATCAGATAATGAAGACAAAGTTTATCAACTTGAAAAGAATATAGTCAGCACTGAAAAGATGCTTAAATCTCATGAGCAATCTATCCAAGAGATATGGGATCTCATCAAAAAATCAAATTTGAGAGTCATTGGAATAGAAGAAAGGTTCAAACCAAAGGAATGGACAACCTATTAAATGAAATAATCCTAAAAACTTCCCAGAGATGAAAGATGGAATGGATTGCCAAATCCTGGAAGCCTACAGGACCCCAAACATCCAAAACTGTAATAGACCAACTCCAAGACATATAAATATGAAGATATCCAACATACAGAACAAGGAGAGAATATTAAAAGCTACGAGGGAAAGGAGGCAGATTACACTCAGGGGTAAACCAATTTGGTTAACGGCTGATTTTTCATCACAGATTTTGAAAGCGAGAAGATCCTGGAACAATGTATTTCAAATGCTGAAAAATAATGGATTCCAACCAAGAATACTGTATCCAGCAAAATTAAGCTTCAGATTTGACAATGAAATTAAAATCTTTCATGATAAACAAAAGCTAAAAGAATTTGCAGCCAGAAAACCAGCACTGCAAAGCATTTTGGGCAAAGTTCTACAAGAAGAGGAATGGAAAAATAGTGCCCAAAACCAACAGCAGGATGTATCTCAGTAAAGGGGGAGGAAAACAACCAAAAAGTAAAAACTAGCCAAAACAAATAAATAAATAAATAAATAAATAAATAAATAAACATGGCTGGAAGTACAAATCATATTTCAATTGTAACCTTAAATGTTAATGGACTAAACTCACTAATCAAGAGACACAGGCTAGTAACCTAGATCAAAAAAACAAATCCAACAATATGCTGCCTTCAGGAGACTCATATGATAGGAAAAGACATACACAGGCTGAAGGTGAAAGGTTGGGAAAAAACATACCACTCACATGGCCCTTGGAAGCAAGCAGGAGTGGCCATACTCATATCGAATAAAATCAACTTTAAACCTAAGTTAATCAAAAGGGATAAAGAAGGACACTATATCCTGTTAAAAGGAACTATCCACCAACAAGACATAACAATTATCAATTTGTATGCACCAAATAATGGTGCAGCAACGTTCATAAAACAAACTCTCCTCAAGTTCAAGAGTCAAATTGACCACAACACAATAATTATGGGTGACTTCAACACACCGCTCTTGCCATTAGACAGATCTTCCAGACAAAAGCTGAATAAAGAAACTATAGAACTCAATGACACAATCAATAACCTAGACTTAGCCAACATATATAGAATATATCAACCATCATCAAGTGGATACACGTTCTTCTCAGCAGCACATGGATCTTACTCAAAGATAGATCATATATTATGCCATAGGGAAACTCTTAGTAAATATAAAGGTGTGGAGATAATACCATGCACCATATCTGATCATAATGGAATGAAACTGGAAATCAATGATAAAAGAAGGAAGGAAAAATCCTGCATCACATGGAAAATAAACAATATGTTACTGAATGATCAATGGGTTACAGAAGACATAAAGGAGGAAATCAAAAAATTCTTAGAGATAAACGACAATTCAGACACAACATACCGGAATCTATGGGACACAATGAAAGCAGTTTTAAGAGGAAAATTCATTTCCTGGAGTTCATTCCTCAAAAAAAGAAAAAAACCAACAAATAACCGAACTCACACTACATCTCAAAACCCTAGAAAAGGAAGAGCAAAACAATAGCAAATATAGCAGAAGACAAAAAATAACTAAAATCAGAGCGGAAATCAACGAAATTGAAACAAAAAAAAAACATTGAAAAAATTGATAAAACTAAAAGTTGGTTCTTTGAAAAAATAAATAAGATCGACAGACCCTTAGCCAAGCTAATGAAGAGAAGAAGAGAGAAAACTCAAATTACTAACATATGGGATGAAAAAGGCAATATCACAACAGACACTACAGAAATACAGAAGATAATTAGAAAGTATTTTGAAACCCTATATTCTAATAAAATAGAAGACAGTGAAGACATCGATAAATTTCTTAAGTCATATGAGCTGCCCAGATTGAGTCAAGGAAGACACACACAATTTAAACAGACCAATAACAAAGGAAGAAATAGAAGAAGCCATCAAAAGGCTACCAACCAAGAAAAGCCCTGGACCGGATGGGTATACAGCGGAGTTTTACAAAACCTTTAAAGAAGAATTAATACCAATACTTTTCAAGCTATTTCAAGAAATAGAAAAAGAAGGAGCTCTTCCAAATTCATTCTATGAGGCCAACATCACCCTGATCCCAAAACCAGACAAAGACACTTCAAAGAAAGAAAACTACAGACCAATATCTCTAATGAACATAGATGCAAAAATTCTCAATAAAATCCTGGCGAATTGAATACAAAAGCATATAAAAAAATTGTGCACCATGATCAAGTAGGATTCATCCCTGGGATGCAAGGTTGGTTCAATATACGGAAATCAATAAATATTATTCACCACATCAATAGACTTAAAGATAAGAACCATATGATCGTCTCGATAGATGCAGAAAAAGAATTCGACAAAGTACAGCATCCTTTTATGTTCAAAACACTAGAAAAACTGGGAATAACGGGAACTTACCTCAACATTGTAAAAGCAATCTATGCTAATCCTCAGGCTAGCATCATCCTAAATGGAGAAAAACTGAAGGCATTCCCGCTAAAATCTGGAACAAGACAGGGATGCCCTCTCTCACCACTTCTATTTAATTTAGTCCTTGAAATACTAGCCAGAGCAATTAGACAGACAAAAGAAATTAAAGGCATAAAAATAGGAAAAGAAGAACTTAAATTATCACTATTTGCGGACGATATGATCCTATACCTAGAAGACCCAAAAGGGTCTACAAAGAAACTACTAGAACTAATAAATGAATTCAGCAAAGTGGCAGGATATAAAATCAACACGCATAAATCAAAGGCATTCCTGCATATCAGCAACAAAACTTCTGAAATGGAAATGAGGAAAACCACCCCATTCACAATATCCTAAAAAAAAAATAAAATAAAATACTTGGGAATCAACCTAACAAAAGAGGTGAAAGATTTATACAATGAAAACTACAGAATCCTAAAGAGAGAGATAGAAGAAGATCTTAGAAGATGGAAAAATGTACCAGGTTCATGGATAGGCAGAACCAACATCATCAAAATTGCGATATTACCCAAAGTTCTCTACAGGTTCAATGCAGTGCCAATCAAATTCCCAACGGCATTTCTTGTAGAAATAGATAAAGCTATCATGAAATTCATATGGAAAAACAAAAGACCCAGAATAGCAAAAGCAATTCTAAGTAAGAAGTGTGAATCGGGAGGTATAGCGATACCAGATTTCAAACTATATTACAGAGCAATAGTAACAAAAACAGCATGGTACTGGTACCAAAACAGGCACGTGGACCAATGGGTACAGAATAGAGGACACAGAGACCAATCCACAAAATTACAACTTTCTTATATTTGATAAAGGCGCTAAAAGCATGCAATGGAGAAAGGATAGCATCTTCAACAAATGGTGCTGGGAAAACTGGAAATCCATATGCAACAAAATGAAGCTGAACCCCTTTCTCTTGCCATGCACAAAAGTTAATTCAAAATGGATCAAGGAGCTAGATATCAAATCAGAGACTCTGCACCTGATAGAAGAAAAAGTTGGGTCCGATCTACATATTGTGGGGTTGGGCTCCAAATTCCTTAATAGGACGCCCATAGCCCAAGAGTTAAATACAAGAATAAACAAATGGGACTTACTTAAACTAAAAAGTTTTTTTTTTTCTCAGCAAGAGAAACAATAAGAGAGGTAAATAGGGAACCTACCTCCTGGGAACAAATTTTTACTCCTCACACTTCAGATAGAGCCCTAATATCCAGAATATACAAAGAACTCAAACAATTAAACAATAAGATTACAAATAACCCTATCAACAAATGGGCCAAGGACCTGGACAGACACTTCTCAGAGGGGGACATACAATCAATCAATAAGTACATGAAAAAATGCTCTCCATCTCTAGCAGTCAGAGAAATGCAAATCAAAACCACCCTAAGATACCATCTCACTCCAGTAAGATTGGCAGCCATTATGAAGTCAAGCAACAATAAGTGCTGGCGAGGATGTGGGGAAAAGGGTACACTTTTACATTGCTGGTGGGACTGCAAATTGGTGCGGCCAATATGGAAAGCAGTATGGAGATTCCTAGGAAAGCTGGGAATGGAACCACCATTTGACCCAGCTATCACTCTTCTCGGTCTATTACCTGAGGACCTTAAAAGAGCATACTATAGGGATACTGCCACATCAATGATCATAGCAGCACAATTCACAATAGCTAGACTTTGGAATCAACCTAGATGCCCTTCAATAGATAAATGGATTAAAAAAATGTCGCATTTATACACAATGGAGTATTATGCAGCACTAAAAACCGACAAAATCATGGATTTTGCAGGGAGATGGATGGCATTAGAGCAGATTATGCTAAGTGAAGCTAGCCAATCCTTAAAAAAACAAATGCCAAATGTCTTCTTTGATATAAAGAGAGCAACTAAGATCAGAACAGGGAAGAAGAGCTTGAGGAAATGATTAACATTAAACAGAGGTGAGTGGGGGGAGAGAAAGGGAGAGAGAAGGGAAACTGTATGGAAATGGAAGGAGACCCTCATTGTTACACAAAATTACATATAAGAATTTGTGAGGGGAAAGGGGAAAAAAACAAGGGACAGAATTAAACAACAGCAGATGAGGTAGAGAGGGAAGATGAGAGGGAAGGGGAGTGGGGATAGTAGGGGACAGGAAACGTAGCAGATTACAACAATCATTAATATGGTATTATGTAAAAATGTGGATGTGTAACCGATGTGATTCTGTATTTGGGGTGAAAAATGGGAGTTCATAACCCACTCGAATCAAATGTATGGAAGATGATATGTCATGAGCTTTGTAATGTTTTGAACAACCAATAATAAAAAAAAAGAATATCAAAAGGAAAAGGAAACTGGAACAATCTTGAAATTAGGGAAAAAGATGGAAGAGTGACTTAATAATTGTTATGGTTGGTGAGATGTTGAATTGTACATTCTCTTTTACTTTTTTAATTTCTCTCGATTGAATTGTTTATGAGAATGCATTTTATAAAAACAGTGAATTCATTATTCTTTTTTTTTCATTTGTTCATAATAGTTATTCTTGACATTAGATTTATTTGGACTAATTATAAATGCATGGAATATAATTTGCTCCAATTCAGTCCCTTCACCTTCCCCATCCTCCCTCCCACTGTTCCCTTTCATGCACTTTACTGATCTATTTACATTTTTTAAAATTAGTATCTTATAGATATTCAAAATGATGAGTTTCATTATAGTATATTCACATATGTGCATTGGAAAGTTAGTTTGGGTTTATTCCACAGTTTTTCCCTACCCACTCCCCATTCCCTTCTTTTTCTTTTATTGATTTTATTTTTTTTAAATACACGACAATGGAGTCTATTACAATTCTTATTACACATATAGAGCACAATTTTTTATATCTTTGTATAAAGTATGTTCACGCCAATTCACGTTATACATGTACTTGTTTTTTGCATTACAATTCTTATTACACATATAAACCACAATTTTTCATATCTCTGTTTGTATATAAAGTAGGTTGACACCCAATTTGTGTCTTCAGACATGTACTTTGGATGATGATGTCCATCACATTCATTCCACATTCATTAGGAGGCTAATCCCCTGCCTCCTCCCTTTCCCTCACTCCCCTCTTTCCTATCTAGAATCCATCTATTCATCCCATGTTCCTCCTCCCTACCCTATTATTGTTCAGCCTCCTTATATCAGAGAAAACATTTGGCATTTGTTTTTTGGGGATTGGCTAACTTCACTTAGCATTATCTTCTCCAACTCCATCCATTTACCTGCAAATGCCGTGATTTTATTCTCTTTTAAAAAAGTTCATTGAGTGTATATATATATATATATATATATATATATATATATATATATATATATATATACGCCACATTTTTAAAAATCCATCCATCCACTGAAGGGCATGTAGGTTGGCTCCACAGTTTAGCTATTGTGAATTGTGCTGCTATAAACATTGATGTGGCTGTGTCCCTGTAGTATGTTGTTTTTAAGTCCTTTGGGTATAGTCCAAGGAGAGGAATAGCTCAGTCAAATGGTGGTTCCATTCCCAGATTACCAAAGAATCTCCATACTGCTTTCCAGATTGGCTGCACCAATTTGCAGTCCCACCAGCAATGTATGAGTGTGCCTCTTTCCCCACACCCTTGCCAACACTTATTGTTGTTTGTCTTCATAATAGCTGCCATTCTGACTGGAGTTGTATCTTAGTTTTGATTTACATTTCTCTGATTGCTAGAGATGTTGAAAATTTTTTTATATATTTGTTGATTGATTGTATATCCTCTTCTGAGAAGTGTTTGCTCAAGTCCTTGGCCCATTTTTTGATTGGGTTACTTGTTTTTTCAGTGCTTAGCTTTTTGAGTTCTTTATAAACCCTAGAGAGTAGTGCTCTATCTGATGTGTGAGGGGTAAAGATTTTCTCCCAAGATGTAGGCTCCCTGTTCACCTCACGGATTGTTCCTTTGCTGAGAAAAAACTTTTTAGTTTGAATCCATCCCATTTATTGATTCCTGGTTTTAATTCTTGTGCCAAAGGAGTCTTATTAAGGAAGTTGGGGCCTAACCCACATGATGAAGATTAGGGCCTACTTTTTTCTTCTGTTAGACGCAGAGTCTCTGGCTTAATTCCTAGGTCCTTGATCCATTTTGAGTTAAGTTTTGTGCATGGTGAGAGTTATGAGTTTAATTTCATTTTCT
The DNA here is from genome assembly GCF_964194105.1 of Spermophilus citellus. Taxonomy (NCBI): domain Eukaryota; kingdom Metazoa; phylum Chordata; class Mammalia; order Rodentia; family Sciuridae; genus Spermophilus; species Spermophilus citellus. The sequence goes on from NC_138196.1 coordinate 4,498,672, forward strand.
TGCATATAGATTTCCAGTTTTCCCAGCACCATTTGTTGAAAATGCTATCTTTTCTCCAGTGCATGTTTTTGGCACCTTTGTCTAAAATAAGATAATTGTAATTTTGTGGGTTAGTCTCTGTGTCCTCTATTCTGTACCATTGGTCTACCAGTCTGTTTTAGTGCCAATACCATGCTGTTTTTGTTACTATTGCTCTGTAGTATAGTTTAAGGTCTCATATAGTGATACCACCTACTTCACTCATCCTGCTAAGGATTTCTTTAGCTATTCTTGGTCTCTTATTTTTCCAGATGAATTTCAGGATTGCTTTTTCTAGTTCTATGAGGAATGCCATTGAGATTTTGATTGGAATTGCATTAAATCTATAGAGTGCTTTTGGTAGTATGGTCATTTTGATAATATTCATTCTGCCTATCCAAGAGCAAGTTAGATCTTTCCAGAAATAGTAAATGAATTCAGCAAAGGAGCAGGATATAAATCAACACCGATAAATCAAAGGCATTTCTGTATATCAGTGACAAAACCTCTGAGAAGGAAATGAGGAAAACTACTCCATTCACAATAAGCTCAAAAAAAAGATACTTGAGAATCAACAAAAGAAGTCAAAGTTCTATATAATGAAAACTACAGAACCCTAAAGAGAAATCAAAGAAGATATAATAAGATGGAAAGATCTACACATTCCCTTCTTAAAGTAGAAAGGGAGGAGGAGGGAGGGAGAGGGGGAAGGTGGGCAGGGTCAGATCAGAATATGATAGCCCAAAGAGTGGGGTTTTGGCCTGCTGAGAACTTCTAACTGAAGGAGATTGGAATCCCAAAAGCAACCTCAGCAGCAAAGCCTCTGCCCTCCTCCTGCCCTCCTGTCCTTCACCCTTCTCTCCCAAAGCCAGTCATAAAACCTAGAAAGCGCTCTCTCTCTCTCTCTCCCCCCACCCTTTCCCTCTCTCTTTCCTTTCCTCCCTGTCCCCCTACCCTCCCTTCACCTCTCCCTTAAAAACCCTAATTCCAGACAGGACCTGCCTTAGGTCCAGAAGGAAAGAAGGCTATACAGAGAGGCCAAGAAGAATCTGACCAGACAGGGCTTGCTAGGACCCTGGCAGCCTTTTACCATTAGCTCACACCCCCTTTTCCAGTCATTTCTGCATGGCCATCTATTCTTCATGGAACATAAACATAAAAACATGAGTTTTCCCTGGATCTGTAGGTCTTTATTTCTTAAGGCTTTTAGGTCAAATAAAGTTCTATTAAATAAATGTTATGATTTTTAAAATGTAAAGATATATACTAGTTCATAAATTAGACAAAGCAGTTTATAAAGATAGACTCTTTCTGAAACTCATCTGAATTTTTATTGCAGTTCCTGGACCTTTTACACAGCTATAGAATTAAGATACTGTATTAGTGGTAAGAGGATAAACAGTCCGGTAAGACAGAATAGAAAACTCAGAAAGTGATTGCCACATGATTTATGATTGAGGTGGGACTGCAGATCAGTGGTGGATAATGTCAGTCTTTTTAATGAGTAGTGCTGAGACAATTGAGTATTTATGTGAAATTGAATGAAATTAAAGCTCCTACTATACACCGTAGACAATAATTCTGTGTGACATATAGAATTAATGTCAATAAAATGCTTTCAAGATAATACCTTTATGATTTTGGAGTGGGGTAAGTTTTCTTAAATATGACATAAAAAGCACTGATTGTAAAGGAAGATATTAAGAAATTTGATATTACTAGCAGTAAGTATTTATCATAATCAGAAGACACCATGGCAGAGAAAAGTCATTCTTAATATTCAAAACTAATACTTGGTGTTAGAAGTTAGCAATGGTTGCTATCTTTTGGAAGAGTGAATTGGATAGGGTTGGGGGAAGGACACTCCCAGGAGGCTGATCATATCTTTCCTAGATCTGATACTAGTTATACAGGTGTATTCACTTTTTGAAAGTTAAGCAAACTGTACTAACAATTTGTACATTTTAAAATGTATATGCTCTACTTCAACAAAAAGTCTTTATAAAGGAAAACTACTAAGAAGCTATTTGTAAAACATTTGTCCAGCAAAATAATAGAGACCTCCTACAGCTCAATAAGATAGACATCTCAATAAAAAATTGAGCAAAATAATTGAACACACTTCAGAAAAGAGAAAATCATATATTTGATTTATTCTAAAAGGTGCTCAGCCTTATTAATCTTCAGAGGAATGCAAATTAAAATGATTGATCTCTTTATACCAAAATTGGCTAACATGAAGAATCTGAGAAAACAGTACCTAGTGATAATGTGGAGCAATGGGAACACTACTGCCCTTGGGCTAGGAATAAAAAATTGGCACAACCACCTTGGGAAATGGATTGTCGTTACATAGTAGGTATGGAGGTAACATGCCAGGTGACTTAGTGATTCCTCTGTTTCAGAAATGGGTGCTTATGGGCACCAGAAGATGTTCAGAAGAGTATTTATAATAGCCTTGTTAATTATATCCAAACACTTGAAGTAATTCAAATATCTATCAACACAAGAATGTGTACATAAACTGTAGCATATTTATACAGCCATGTACTACATAATAGAATGAACTTTTCTGCAGAAAAATTCATATATGATATACATACATGTGAATATATATGTATATAAATGTATACATATTCACATTTTTCATAAAATTTCAGAGGTGTTTCTTAACTCTCTGAAGTTCATCCCAGATGTCCAGGTACAAGCCCCTCTTCTAAAAGTACCCTCATGTGTCAATCAAAGAAGATGCATAAAAGGTATTATGTATATATTTAATGATATCAGCCTGAGCCCATTTAGGTTTGTTAATGCAACAGTGAAATGCAGCCTCCAGGCCTTCCCATTCTTTCATTTGTCTGTATTGCCTTCATATTTGTTTAAATTAGAAAGTAATACATTTTTAACAGCACTGTTGAGGTATAATTTGCATATCATAACATTTCCCTTCTGTAAGTATAAAATTCATTGATTTTTGACACTTCTATAGAGTTTTGCATCTGTCATCACTATACAAGTTCAGAACATTCCCATCATCTCCCAAAATTTCCTCAAGCCACATTTGCCATCAATCAAATGTGTATTTTCAAATGTAGTGTGTTGATTGCTTCATGTATTTCAAATAACTCATCATTAAAAGTAGCATAACAGGGCTGGGGATGTGGCTCAAGCGGTAGCGCGCTCGCCTGGCATGTGTGCGGCCCGGGTTCGATCTTCAGCACCACATACCAACAAAGATGTTGTGTCCGCCGAGAACTAAAAAATAAATATTAAAAATTCTCTCTCTCACTCTCTCTCCTCTCTCACTCTCTCTTTAAAAAAAAAAGTAGCATAACACATTGTTGAATAGAAACTTGAAAAAATCAACCACAATCTTTTGTTAAGTGTATTTTGAGGTTCTGTATACATACTTGACTAAAATCAGCTTATTTGCATCTGTTCTCTATTGGTAGTTTCAAAAAAGGGAACATACTAAACGGTTGATTTCTTCCTTAATATGTTCTTGGTGGGTGAATGTTGTCATGTTGTTCTGGGTGGGTTTTTAGTTTTAAAAATTTTAGTTGGTTTTGGGGAAATTTTTCAGTTATACAAAGGCCCTTTTATATGGCAGCCTGTATAGTACTAATTTCTGAGAGAATAAATCATACAAAATAGAATGAAGCATAGAAGTTAGACTATATAGTTAAATTAAAACATAAATATCAAATTGTAAATTACTTTCTTTATTAGGAATAACTAAAGGAAAGAATGTATTGATCAACTCTGATATTAAGTGTCTCAGAATTTAGAAGAGTATAACAAGTATTTTAAAAGCTTTTTTTGTCTTTGTTCTACCACTTCATATTAAGATGCTGAGTATAATATAGAAGTACATATGGAATATAAATATATGAGCATATTATACTATTATGTATAATTGGGCTTCCTGAAGTGATGTTTTTAACAAACTTTTATTATACATACTATACACTATTATTATAGAAATTATTATTTCTGCTTAAAGGTGATTGTATGGTTGGGAAATGCAGATATATTATGTGTAAAATTAAATATTTTTCTAAAAAAGTATAACATCAGATGTTCATGAATTTTGGAAATAAAAATACATAATGCCTAGCTAGTTCCTAAGAGGTAGGCTATATCTTCTGTTTGTCAAAGTATTTACTCTGAATTATTGGTGGAGCTAACTTTTATTGAGGTTTCTCTGTTGCCAGGTACTTTATTACCAAGGTTGCCATCAGAACCGGGAATGACATTACTCATTATCAGGATTGAGAAAATTGGTCTGAAAGACGCTGGACAGTGCATCGATCCCTATATTACAGTTAGTGTAAAGGGCAAATAACTGGCAAATTGCATTATGTTTTTTTCTCAAATGGGACAAAGTTTTTTGACAGGGGATGGTCTTGTATATGTGACAACTTACTTTAATGCATTCTATAATGAGGCAGAATCCTAGAAGAGATCATAACAGACCATAGTTCTGAAAGACTTTTTTTTATTGGTTGTTCAAAACATTACAAAGCTCTTGACATATATTTAATACATTAGATTCAAGTGGGTTATGAACTCCCATTTTTACCCCAAATACAGATTGCAGATTTTTTTTTAATAAGGACTGCAGCCTAAATTCCAAATACCAGAGACTGAAATTTTTTTATTATTTTTTTAATATTTATTTTTTAGTTTTCGGTGGACACAACATCTTTGTTTGTATGTGGTGCTGAGGATCGAACCCGGGCCACACGCATGCCAGGCGAGTGCGCTACTGCTTGAGCCACATCCCCAGCCCCTAGTTCTGAAAGACTTACAAAAAAATATTTCCTACTTATACACTCACTTTTGCTTTTGAGTTTTTGCGTTTGAGATTTTTGCTCCTCAGATTCCATCTAACGTGCAGACTAAACATACATATTGTCCTTAACAGCAGCTACAGCCTTCAGGATGTAGATTAACAATAGCACCCCTCACCTTCCATGGGTGTGTAGTTTTCTACACAAAGCCCCATGTCCTGTTTTCCCATCTCTCCTGCTTCAGCCCCTCTTTTTCCTGTGCTACTGAGGTATCTACATAGGTGAGTCCTACAGAGGCAGATGAAAATCAGGGGACAGGGAAGTAGGGTGCGTCCATAACATCCATGCCCTGAATGCAATCCCGTGGGATGATGATGTGATTAAGGAATAAATTATACCATTTTACAGAAATAACTATAGTTAGTACAAAGGGCTTATTTTAACCTGTAGTTTTGCACCAAAGGAACAGATCGGTGCTGAAGTTAAATGGAGGAACTTTTATCAATTGCAGAAATAAAGTCAGATCCATGGGTTCATTAGTGCTAATTAAAAGAAAAATATGACCACAAAGAAAAACATTTATTTAAAGAACATAATCCACAGCAATAATGCTGGTACACTTTTAAATTACGATGTTACCAGTTATCAAATATATAGTGTACTGGAAAATATTTACATTGTTTGATAGGCCATTTGTAAAACTGCATACTCATTCAGAAAGTATACTTAATACACAAAAATATTCAATGATGTTGTAAATGTTAAATTACCTTTGCATGTTAAACTGAAATATTTTTATGTAAATATTTTTTAATTATTAAATATACTAAATTGTTTTTGAGCTTTTTGAGACACATAAATGAATAACACATAAACACTGAGGAGTTATTAAAAAAAAGTCCTTGTTGAATTTGATTAAACTGAGATTTTAAAACCCGGAAAATTAAAACTATATATAACGTACCATCTGGTTGTTGTAAATTCAGGGTATGTTGTAAACAGTATAACCAGAATTTAGATAATATATATGAAAAATTATTCATTAACAAAAGGGTTTTTGTTGGCTGTTCTCATCCATTTTTTGTTCTTAACAGGGAAATTATGATAAGGTTCGGTTTAAAGGCTTTTCTAAATAAGTCATATACTTGATCAAAGTTAGAAATTGGTGGCAGAGCTCCATTGTGGCAAATTATATACTCCATATTTTTTTTTTTTTTTGCATAGAAAAATATAGTGGGCTATTCCCTAAGGAAAACATGTTTGTTCTTTTTACCACTTCACTATGAAGATCAAGTTTTGTCCACTTGGCCATGTAAAGGCTTCCTTGTCCCCTTCATGAGGTCTCCTATTCAGTCTATATTCAATTCTCTCCACATACCCCATGAACTTCAATAACTCTCACATACTTGCTCACACCAAATAGGAATCTCTTAGCCTGAGAATCTCCTCTCAGCTCTTTCTATGCCTCTTTAGGAAGTGTAACCTTTGCAGTTTCTAGATTTTCTATCTGTATATGTGAATGCTCATAAGCAGAAACTTATTTGTTTCTCCAGATCTGAATGGCATAGATTTAACTCCTGTGCAGGATACTCCTGTGGCTTCAAGAAAAGAAGATACATATGTTAATTTTAATGTGGACATTGAGCTCCAGAAGCATATTGAAAAATTAACCAAAGGTTTGTAATTATCAGTTACTGACTTCTTAAGGACACAGTACTTACCTGGGTTTGTGTTCATAGTGTACTTAACACAAGATCTTACGTCACATAGTTATGAATATTGACTTAAAGAAAGTCAAATCATTTTTTTTAAATATGAGAATTAGCAGTTGCATTATCTAGTTGTGTAATAATGTGGTTAAATATTATTTGATAGGGAAGTTTTTCTCATAATACAGACTTAAGGAAGCAGGTTCCCTAATAATTACCTTAAGTCTTTTTAGGAACCTAATGATTACTAACAGTTAAAGAATTATTATTTTTTCTTTCAATAAGATGCATTGGGTAAAAAGATACTATAACTGGCAGTTACTTTGTAAGAATATGGAAAGGACAATCTGGGCATGGTGGTTTCAGGAGGGAGAGAAATGATATAAGCTAGAATTTTTAAAAAAAAATTTTTTTTTAAAAATTTCTATTCTATCTAATATAGGTGCTTATTGAAACCATTTCTATAGGTACTGCTGATACTTAAGTAACTTCTGTTTTTCTTGTGGTATTTAATATTTTATATTCTTTGGTAGTTTATGATTCTACCTGTGTACATAACTTACATTCTTGCTATACAATTTTGTTGTACTTTGTAGAATTAAATGATATGGAGAAATGTCACTCAGGCATGGTAGAAGAGCTTGGAGTGACAGCCACAGTGAGTTATCAACAGTTGTCTCATCAGACTGTTTGACACATGTTACTTTGTAAAATCACAGGCTTCTGGTGACACATAAGAAATGTGTGGTCTCTGGCTTATGTGGTTTGTTTTAATTCCTTAGGTGCAGCTATCTTCTTTGAATTCAAACACTGCAAGCCTAAAAAAAGGTTTACCAGCACCAAGTGTTTTGCTTTCATGAAGATGGATGAGATTAATCCTGGGCCAATTGTAATAGAACTGTAAGTGATATACATAATAGGATTCATACTGGTCTAATGGTTACTAGTTCATGTTTCTTCTTAGTCCCTCTCATCTAGAATATAACATTGGAGTAGATCAATCATCAAAGTATTTTAAACAATGATCTTTCTATTGTGGTTACAGGTACAAGAAACCCACTGTCTTTAAAAGAAAGAAATTGCAGTTATTGACCAAGAAACCACTTTATCTTCATCTACATAAAACTTTGCACAAGGAATGATTCTGACATGAGTAATATGGAATTTCTGTGAATTTTACCACTCAGTAGAAACCATCATAGCTCTGTGTAGCATATTCATCCTTCAGGAGGCAGGAAGTGAGCCATACCTATAGACCAGTGAGTCCATTGCAAAGCTGTACCACAGAACTAAAGTCCAGCACCTCATTGTTATGACTCCTTTGGATACAGGTTTATTGTAGATTTTGAAACATTTTTTTTTACTTTTCTATTAGTTGTGCAATTAATAGTGTGTTTCCTAATTTACCACTGTTCCTACCTTGCTTCCTGGAACAATACTGCTGTGGTAGGTATGCTCATCTTCAAACTTAATACAGCAATAAGAATGTGCTAGAGTTTACACATTTGCTCCAATATGGTCTTTTGATTTGAATTAACTTTAAACTTTTGAATTGAAGTGGGTAGGATAGTACCAGATTGCTTTGAAAGGAAATTGGATCAGTTATGGTCTGTCTTATAGGCTATTCCTTAGAGCTGGCCTAAATTCACCCTCATCTGATAGTTCTACTTAGAAATAGTGTGCCTTGACCAGATCAATATCTTATATGGGAGTGTTCCCCAGGTTGTAGCTGTGATTTTTTTCCAGATGACCAGATTGTTTTTCTGAAAGTGAGCATATTTTTAGTCATGTTGATTAGTTGTTCTACATCACATTGCTATTGTTTCTAGGGTTAACATTAATGATTCTAGGGTTAATATTAAAACCATCTCAGAATAATTACAAATTTTGGGGTGGATTTACGTCTTCTAAATCATGTCATCTAAAAATAATTGAGTCAGATGCTAATGAGATACTGCAGGAACAACTGCTGTTTTTCTGACAACTGATTGTGAAACCTTAAAACCTGCATACCTTGTCTTTATAAAGTGATGAGTATGCGAAATCTGGAAAGATACTCTATTTTTTTAATATAGGTAGATACAACTGCCATTTATTTCCTATTTAGATATATTGACATTCATATGAAAATATGCAGGTCATTAGCCTATTATAATTTCACTATTTACATTACTTTTAACTTAATGATGAGACATAAATAAAACTTTCATAGGTGGATATTTGATACACAGAACATAAAGATTTGTGAGGAGCTTTTTTGTGGGTTACATGTAGAACCCACGTATTTTAATGTTCACTATTTTAAATGAACAATGCATGAAGGGAATGCAATACTTGGCCTATTTTTAAACTAGTGTAAACCCTAATCATACCATCTGTTTGCTTTTTAAAATGAATAACAGTTATTTTAGCCTTTGCACTTCAAGAGATCTAGTCTTTAATTTTTCAGTTGTATGTTAGGTCAATTTTGTTTACTAGATGAATGTTAATAAAACTATATGAGCCTGAAAGAATTATCAACCAAATTTAGTCTTTTCTTTCATCTGGATTGGGTTAATTTCACAAGTGCAAAAATAGTTCAGTCTACAGTAGTTCTAGGAAATGAAGAATTTACCTTAATAAAATGTTCACTCAACTGAAACTGAGTAGTCAAAATTTCCAGACTGTAAACTTCTCAAGAGAAGGGCCTCATCTTCTCCATGTCATGTAAACTTTCCAAGGTGCTTGGCAGCACTCTGTACCCTGTGGAGTACTCAGTACCTTTTTGTTTGATGTTACTGATGTTTGATGTTGCTCCCTTAAAATCTACTATTAAAATGTAGCAAAACTGATACATTGTTCTGTTTTCTCATACTATAAAACATGTATATCAAAGTGATAATTTTTTTAAAAAACCTTTTTTTTGGCTGTCGATGGACACAGTACCTTTATATTTATATGTGGTGCTGAGGATCAAACCCAGTGCCTCACATGCAACCCCAGCCCCTCAAAGTGATAATTTATATGAAGAAACATTTAGCATCCTTCACATAAGAATGCTTTTTTTTAACCTCTATTTATTTATGTGGTGCTGAGGATTAAACCCAGGGCCTTGCCTGTGCTAGGCAAGTACTCTACCACTGAGCCACAACCCCAGCTGCCACCAAAGAATGGGGTTATATGAAAAAAAAGAGGATACTTTGTATGAATGTCTTTCATCAGCATTAAACAAACTTAAATTGAACATTGTCATCAGCTTAGCTTTAATTCAGACCTGAATGACCAAACCTCCCCCCGCAAAAAAAGGTGATTTTATCTTGAAGCAATTAACACAAAGCAATCTGTATCTCACAAATTAGTTGTTTAAATTTACTTTCTAGTGTGGGAGGGGATGAGTCACTGGACAATAATTACAACTATAGCAGTAATACTTTCAGGTTGAAACACTACTGCTTCACAAATGAAATGATTTTAGTAACTAAACTCAAACACAATTTGCTGGAGAGGACTTCTAAAACTTTTGAGATACAAAAGTATAATTGAATCAAGGGACAGTATTCTCTACACAACCTGTATATGGGCAGCTACCTTGGGCTTTGCTACAGAAGTGGTACAATCAGATGGATGTAAGGACAGGCAACTATGGGTCGGTTCAGAACTGCTCAGATAAACTACGTAGAACGCATTATAACTTACTAATAGAATAAATACAAAAAAGGCTTTAGAGGGAAAACTACTGTTGCTTTGAATAAAATAATAAATCTGCCTTTCCTTGAAAATCTATCTTCCTAGCTGACATCACCTTTATTTAAATGCTATTTTAAAATTAGAAGTTATAGTAACTTCAGCATTGCCTTGTGTCCTGTAGAGGTTGAAAGATACATTCAAAATGTGTTTGTGACTTAAATTTTATTTTACATGGTTAAAAATGGCATAAGCTATTATATGGTTTTCCTCGTACACACAGCTGCTGCTTCTAATATTAAATGGAGGTTATGTAGATTGAATTCTTCCTAAAGGACTCAAATTCTTTTTGATTCTGAGTTATCTTCAGTAGTTTAGAGATTTTGTTTCACACTGAAGCTTTTGCCCCTATTTTGAGAATACTTAGGGGACATAAAAAGAACAATGATATGTTATGTTCTAGGTTTCAACAATCCTGTTACTTTCTAGAATTTAAAAGAATGGAAGAATATGGTCTAGCAGTAAACAAAAGTACCAGGCTTTTATAATTTTATTTAAATCTTAAACCTCTTAAAATGTACTGTTAAAATTGCCGTAATTAAAATTACAGTTCTGGAGAGCTAGTTCTTAGAAACATTGTTTTAAAGACAGTAGTTACAGATTCAGGACTTGCTTTAATTGATTTTTAAATAAAATATATTTGAGTATCTATCAAAAACAAGAATTTAATTCAGCCCATAGTTGCTGATTAAAGACATTATAAGCCTTAGAGTTTCATTCATTCTTAGAGGATTATACTTTTCTAATTTTTTTTATCATATTCCTTGAAAATCAGTGGCAAGGTATGGGAAAGAGAAGAGTGTGTTGTGTACATTTTTAAAAAGAAATTTCCTTATTTCTTATAGACACAACATACCACCTTATATTTTACTGTTATAATGCAATAATGGAAAAAGCAGTAGAACTTCAGGTCAAACAACTCTTGCTACTAATGTAAACTCATTCTCAGAAAACCATTCTCACATGGACAGTGGTTAGAAAAAAGTACATGAATGTGCTACAAAAATAGAGCCACAAGACTTCTCACAAGTAAAAGAAATCCTGTGTAGAAGTCCACAGTTGACCAAGGTCCAGCCTCCTTAACAGTGAGCAACAGGGAATATGCTGTCAAGTCACCATATTCAGTTCTGAGAGTGAGTTTACATGCTTCCCCAATGGCACAAAGTCTCATGACGATCCAATGAATCAACAGACACTTGGGAAATATTAATAAACAATTTTTTATGAACTATTACAACAAAGAACTTCAGCAAGAAGGAAAATGAAGTGTATGATCTTTGAGTAAACATTTTTAGTGTAATAGTCTCTTTGACCAGATATTGAAAGAGAAAAAAAATCAAGCTTATAAAACACCATTTCTCTGTTATCAACTGGAATACACTAAAAATAGGATAATGGAAATACATGTTCTTAAAGCATTTCCACAGGAAATGTCCATAATTATGACATTCTAAATCATTTAGCAATTGTATATGCTACATTAACTAAAACAAAGGTATTCCTTATTGCACATTTTAAACTTGGAAGGATACTCTAGCTTAAGTGGGGGATATTTAGGGGGAAAATATTTTGGCTCAAAATGTATACTGCGCCAAGGCAGCTTCATTCTAAAAACATAAACCATTTAAAATAAACTTTTATATTTTGAAGCCAATAATCCTTTAACTTGATGAATAGTTCATAGTCCATTTTCTGACTAAGTGTCAGAGGTTAATTTTATGGGCCCTGTTTTAACTCCTGTGAACGGCCCTCACTACTCTGAGAATTAGGTGTAGGTGGAGGTTCATCTTTAAAGCCTGAAGGCATTAAGTCTTTTGCAGCAGGTGGTGGCCCATAGTCTTGGGGACCATGAGTTGGAGGTGGTAATGGGGCACCAGGAATGAAGTACTCTCTTGGGCCAAATGAGCCTAAAGGTCTAAATGGTGCTGGTGCGGGTCCTGGAAAAAAATCAAGAGGGTCAAAAGGCAAATCCCGTTTTCCAGGTGGAACACCTGGTGAATATTCTCTGAAGCCTATTGGTGGACGCATACCAGGACCTGGAAAATAAAAAGAAAGTTATGTAAATACCCAGAAATTTCTGAACTAGGGTGATTTCAAGTATGTTAATATAGTCTTTAATTTCTCCCAAGCCTAGAACATCAACTGGTGAACATCCTGACTTGCCAGATGAGGCAAACTGAGATGGAACAAGTTTAGGTTATAGCCTTTGACCAACCAGCCATGAAGCAACATATTAAGGATTTAAACATGGCTCTACCTAGCTCCAGGCTTGTCTTTTTTCTTTCCCTACTATATAATTGCAGAATTATTTCTATCTCACAAGAGCTCCATTTATATTTGGAAGTACTATATTACCATGACAAGATGATAGATTATGAAATAAGAACTTTACTACATCAAAGAAATTTTGATAAGAGGAAATCCCACTATTTATTACTGTATCCATTAAAAATTCATGAAGTATTTCAGCATGGACTTTACACATGCCATCAGAATCAAGGTGCATGCCCTCCTGAAAAAGGCCTTCCACAGCCACCTAATTAAATCAGCAACATTTATTAGGTCACTGTTAAATCCTCCTCTTTAACACTTCCCTCTGACTTTTCTCAAGGTAAGGAGGGTTTGACTTTTCCTTTTCTATATTCTATAACCTACTGCTTATGCTTCCATTATGGGTGATTACAAACTTTATGTTATAGGATTTTCATATCTGTGACAAAATTTTAAGTTATGGCATGTGTCTCATCCACCTTTCCATCTATTGCAGTGCATATCAACAGATTTTCAACAAACATCTGCAGAAGTAATATTTCTGGCTTTTCTGTATATAGCCCCTTATCCTTGTCTATGAGAGATAGCTATTGCCTATCTCAGTATTAGATTATGTAGTGTCCCATATGTCCCAGAAAACTGGAGGAAAAGTTAAAATGTACTCAGCTTTATCCTTTCATTGTTAAGACCTGAGATAGCAACCGTTTTAGCAAGCAATAGAAATGAAAGATGAATGTGATTTATAAGTCAATCACTACTGTTCAGATCATCATACCAAATGGTGGAGGAATTGGCCGAGGCCCAAAAGGCCCACCGAGCTGAAGTGGCGGTCCATACCAAATGGGGGGGCCCATGAAGGGTACCCCTGAGAAAGGAGGGGGCCCTTTCATAGCCATATGAACCTGCAATTTAAGATTTGAAAGCAGTTAAAAGTTTTAAAATTCCTATATATTAAGACAAAGTACCAACACCGATAAAAGCTAAAACCCAAAACAGGCACCTGTCCAGAGAGCACCATCAGTGCAACAAAACTCTACCCACCCCTCCTGTGTATTCCCCCTGACAGCTTACAGAAGTTGGAAGGATGCCACAAGAGGGAGCAGTTTGTTACTGATTATATCTGCACAGGAAAGGGAAAGGCAAGAGAACTGGCAGAGGTTATTAACAGAGGTGATTTCTGACCAGTATGTCATGCTGTGTTCACTACAATCTATTTCAAAGGGAGTCCCCCCCTCCCCATCACTTCCCTTTCATCACAATAGCTCATTATTTCCATATTAAGAATGAACAGAATAAAATGAAAAATCCATTCTCTACCCATGTAATAATAGCTACTATTCAGAGTATCTTCAGTAAGTCTTTCATATATTATTCAACCTCTGAGATCTTTAAGTAGACTGTCTTGTTTTAAATAAGAGGGAACAAAAGCAAATGGAATATCATAATTTGTTGAAGGCCACACTGCATATTAAAGGAACTCAATCCCAGGTTTGCCTCCAAGCCATGCTTTTCCCACCTCTACTCCTCTCTAACAATGGGTCTTTGCTCTCTTTTAAATCTTCTACTACAAAGGGTTTTGGGGTCTAATCTAAGCTGCCCTTAGATTTCTCCAGAGATGTATATTCCTGGAATATATATACACTGGAACTTGAGAAGTATTTTCCAACACAGTGCTATACACACAAATTAGGAAGACAAGGCTTTAATATTTACTTTCATTTACTGTACACCATTTGAGATATTGATTTATCATTTCCTATGAGTAGTGGGTTTGAAACTAAACAATTAAAAATTTATTTTATTATAGAGCTGCAGAAGACCTACCAGATATAATAGCAACACAGTTACAAGAGAATACACTTATGTGAACAAATGAGACCATTTCTTGGGACTGGCTCAAGAGGTCATTTCAGATTATCATTGTTTCACTGAAACAGTATTTCACTTTCAGAAAATCCGATACCAGTCTAATTCAAATCACTCAAAATAGGGTTTGCACAAATGGAGGAATTCTTAAATAACATTCTTCCAAACAAAAATAAAAATGATGAATTATGTAATTTATAATGAATTTACTTTGCCTTAGAACATTCAACACAAAACACCATATAAAGTTAGAGTGATAACTTTTCACATTCTGTAGTTCATTATAGTTGTACACACTTAAGCAACATTCCCAAGTGAAGGAGAAAAATAAGCTCAATATTGCATGCAGTTTAAAGCAAACAAGATCAGTGTCATGCTCTGAATATCCTTTCCAGAAATGCACAGAATAAAACCCAATTCAGTTCTCAACCTCTAAGTACTTACTCCAACTGGATGCTCAGTCAAAGAAGTAATGGTGGAGACTGAGGGGGTCTCAGGTTCTTGGGGAACAGTTTGCTTTTTAAAAAAACAAATGGGATAGTACAAATAGAACACAAAGAAAGATAAAGCAAAGAGCAAGTACTGTAGGAAAGCTACATGTTCCTGCATGACCACATGATTCACAGTAACTACAGAACTTACCTTGCCCTCATTTGTCACCTTAGCTGGAGAAGAACTTCTGGAGCTGTTGTTCACGTGAGCTGGACCACATCCTGGGTCTGTTAGAGATCAAAGAATGGATTCAGACTTATTCTAACATGAAAAGAATAAAAATCCTCCATCCACAATTACAGATTCTTTGAAATTACTTGGTCCCTTTACCAGAGGCAACGGGTTTCCCAGATGCCTCAGAAGACCAGTATGAGGTAAAGGTCCATCCATTGACCCTTGGGAAAGGAAGATCAGAGCCCTTGTATGTATTTTTCAGAAGAAATAAACCACTGGTGGACAGGTCAGGGTTCAACAATAACTAGAAAGCAGCATGAAACATGGGTTTCCCAGGGGTTGGGGTCATAGCTCAGTTGTAGAGTGTTTGCCTAGCATGTGTGAGGCACTGGGTTTGATTCTCAGCACACATTTAAAAAATAAATAAAGATATCATGTCCATCTACAATTAAAAATATTTTTTTTTTTAAAAATGGGTTGCCCAATACGTAAATCACAATTTATGAAGAGACTTAAGTAAAATAAAGAACTGCCTTGGGTTGACAGAACAGCAGATTAATAAGTACTGGTCCTAAACTTTAAGCTATAGACTTGAAGTATGTATAGGCTGGCTTTTCTTTAGTCTGTATAACCTGACTTCCAATCTTACCAAGACTACAGTCCTGTTTAGAATTGGAAATAAGACTCAGTATTTCATGTTGGAAATATGTATGCTACATAAAGTTTAAGACTACTTTTATAATATTTGGGAAAGGAACACCATAGAGATTTAATTTAAAGATAAAGGTTTACACTTCACAGTGTAAAATTTAAAAGGAAAAAACAATACAGGGACCTCCAGGAAAAAAAAAAAAAGTTTTCTATTCTAGAACAGATTTTACAGAAAACATTCACTAAGATAAAGTACGAAATTATCTTCTATATATTGTTCAGGCCCAAATTCTATGTTTTCATTAGAATATTCAAAAGGGAAAAAAAAAAACAAAACCTTGAAGCAGTTTACTATAAAGCAACATGTGAATGCTCACCAAATCCGTTTTTAGGCGTATCCTTTCGATTAAGAGTAGCAGAAGGAGGTCTCCCAGCTGGCTCTGTTGTCAGTGGAGGGGAACATTCTCCACCACTCACGGGGGATGGACCAAAAGAGCCATTATGGCTCAGTGGACCTAAAGACAACAATGCCATGTTACTACTTTAAGGCAGCCTTCTCCCTGACACCAACCCTCACCTCCCGCTTTAGCAAATCATTCAGATTATTTCATAACCATTACACACAGAAATAAAAAGTAATTTACATACATTCTGCACCAAGAAATAAAATAGCTCCTTTTACAAAGTGTCCCCTACCTCTCCGAGGAGGATTTTGTAAATTTGGTCTTCCCGGCATAGGTTTTACAATCACGGGTTCATATTGCCGCAGTGCCATCTTTTGGGCCATTTCCAATAGTCTTGAATATTGAGAAAGAATGGGCTGAATTATGAAACAGCAATCTATTCCTTCATAGATAATATCTAGCATAACCTTAAAACACTATAAAACATATAGTAAGATACCAAAATCACATACTTCTGTCTCAAATTAGCAGCTTCCCTTTTCTCTTCAGCTATAGCTCTTTCGAGCTTTGAGCTATTAAAGAGAAAATATTCAAATTCAGTTGCGGTAGGCTATGCACAAAATAAAGAAAAGGGGGAAAAAATCTTACCCAGTTATCATGAGCTTTCTTCTCATTCATAGCAATCTGAAAAGGACAACACATTAAAAAAATATGTTTTTAGGGACTCATTATAATAGCCTATAATTGTCTGTATTAGATATCAAAGAATTCTGCAACTACAGGACAGTATTAATTACTACCTGGTTTTTAAATGAGCGCTCGGTTTTCTGTAATTCTTCTTCCGTCTCTTCAATTCTCCGCCTAAGAATTACAACAATTGAATAACATTTGAAACATTCTGACCATTTTCCCTTTATTCCATCAGCTATACTTTTAAAGACTTTATCATACATAAGAAAAACATTTCTATAGTTATATGAATCCAGTGTGATCAAAACTAATACTACAGGCCAGGTGCAATGCCACATGCCAGTAATCCCAATGCTTGGGAAGCTGAGGCAGGAGGATCACAAGTTCGAGGTCAGTCTCAGCAATTAAGTGGGAACCTATGCAACTGAGACCCTGTCTCAAAGTAAAAAAAAGGTCTAAGGATGTAGCTTAGTAGTAAAGCACCAAAAATAAATAAATAAATAAAATAAAAAACTAATACTAATAACTTCTTTATCATTTAATTGCTAGAGATTCTGAATGATAAATTATAATTTCCTTAACTGTTTATCAGTGTGTTCTCAAGTAATTCTGCTAGAAATATCTTCCTCCTTAAAACTTTTTTTCTTTTTTTCAAATTATATCCATAGAAGATTTCCAAAGTCTATCAAATGCCACACTTTTGTGGGTCTCGATACATCACACAGCAAACTGATTTCTTAAAGAATGACTACAACATACAAAAACCTCAAAACTGTTTGCATTGACCAAGTTCCCTATGGTCTTGCCCATTGGGTATAAGTAAATTTTTGTTAACATTTTTCATTTGTAAAGTTGAAATTTATTTTTTCTCCTGTGTGAATTGAATGTATTCATATCCTCTCGTTATTTATACTTCCATGCTATTTTCTTCTATCTACATAATGTAAAAAAAGATTAAAAAAGAAAGCTAACACTAGTTCATTAGACATTGACACCCTCCTTTAGAAACTGAACTCACTTGTAATTTTTAACTTCCTGTACAGCGGAAACCACCTTTTCATCTGCAGCTGACAGCCACTGCTCTTTTTCTAGTCTCTCATATTCTTCTTGTCTTAGTTTCCTAAAATAAAGCCAGTTATCAAATCAAAAGTTTCTCTCTGTGAATATCACTTCCCACAATTCTATAAAATGCTTAAGCACATAAAATAGGAATTCAAACCTGCAATTTTGTAAATCAAACTCTGGCAAATCACTTACATTTTCTAACTTCTCCTCTTAATTCTCTACTTACCAGTAAATAAAATAAATGTGAAAACAACATGTGCCCCAAGGGCAAGTATCCTGTGTGTAAGATAATAAAAACTCACTTTACTTCAATGTGGAAGATCAGGACTGATCAACCTAACATCATTAAACATATTAGGATAAAGCAGGGGATAATTCTTTTCTCGTTTCTGCCATGGGTAGGACACTAAGTATATCTTTGTCATGGAGGAACTCTTTTCTCAATCCAAGACTGGTACCATAATAAAGATATAGTCAGTCAAAGAAAAAATCTTCTAGAATATGTCTTTTAGCTATGCAATTAACCACAGAACATTTTTCACACTTTATATATCTATTTCAAAAGAATTGCAATTAAGCAAAAAGACAAATCTGAGTTTTGATAATGTCTGTCAACCAGAAAAAGAAGCCAAACAGACCCACGATCAGAGTATTATCTACTGACAAGTTTTAACTCTGATCATGAAACTCAAGATGTTCATCTACTGAGACAAAGGTAGCCACATTTAATGATTTAAAAAATACTATTTTCTGCTATCCTTGTACTACTTTAGCCATAGTTCCAATTCAAAAGATAATTAACTTGAAACTTAATTTTCCATAAATCAGAAGAATTATAGTAAAAAAGGATTATTGATACCAAATAGAAAAAGGGGATTATATATTCTTATATAGCTTCTCATTTAATTCTTCAGCAAGTATTTTATGAGTGGCTATAATATACTAGTTACCTTGTAAGATGCTAAAGAATAAAAGAGCTCACTGTTTCAGGTATAAATGACGCCTAAAGGAATATAATAATTTTCCCCACTGGCTTAAGAAGGAATATGGAGAAAACTGAATCTTGAAGGACAGAGAGAATTTTGTTTCCAATTATCAAAGAGTTAGTCTGAGAGCACTAAGAACAATTAAAACATCTCTATAAGAATATAAAATTGTGTTTGAAAGGATCCAAGCTAAAAAGGCAGTGAAGATATATGTATGTAGCCAAGATCCATTAGAAAAAGGAATCTCAGAATTACAAGTAAGGCTGGTACTTTGAGGTACTTTTCTCCTAGGTTTACCCACATATTGAAGATAACACAAAGATATAATGAGTCTGAACTAAGCCTTCATCAAATTCCTGGGCTTAGAGGAAAAAAGAAGTGTTTGGGGCTACAAATAAAGGGACCCTTAATAAAAGCCCTAGCCTTTGAGTTTAGATTAGAAAGTACTGCACACTTAAGTGATGAACAGGCAAAAAATCCAAAAGGAACAATACTGAAACATTGAAAAGACAAGTCATTTTTGAATTATCTTAATTGCTAAGTTTAAAGTGACAATCTTACTCAAGTAACCTCAACACTTTTCTATAAGAAGATAACTTCATCTTAGTCCTCAAATTTCATCTATAATTATCACAACAATGTTAGCCAATCAAAACTGACCAGGCACTCCATAAGACAAAATTCTGTGAGAAAAAATCCCACAGAAAAGGAAACCATCTAATGGGGTTATCCGCACATGTTTTAAAATCACTGTGCTTTATATAGTCAAAAAGGTAAAGTCAAGATTATGAATTTCAGGGCTGGGAATATAGTTTAGTTGGTAGAGTGCTGCCTTGCATGCACAAGGCTCTGAGTTCAAACCCCAGCACCACAAAAGAGGAAAAAAAAAGATTATGAATTTTGTCAAAGGATTAGAAACTATAAAACCAAGAAATAGTTGGGTGTGGTGACCTACCTACAGTCGAAGATACTCAGGAGGCAGAGGCAGAATGATGAGATTAAAGATGGCTTGGAAAGCAGTAAGACACTAGTCCCTTATGAGAAAGAGCAAGGAGTCTGGGGAGGTGGCTCAATAGTAGAGCACATGGCTCAAGGTCCTGGGTTTGAGCTGTAGTACTGAAATAGGACTGGGGTTGTGGCTCAGTGGTGAAGCACGTGCGGGGCACTGGGATCAGTCCTCAACACCACATAAAATAAATAAAATATTGTGTCGGGCTGGGGATGTGGCTCAAGCGGTAGCGCGCTTGCCTGGCATGCGTGCAGCCCGGGTTCAATCCTCAGCACCACATACAAAGATGCTGTGTCCGCCAAAAACTAAAAAATAAATATTAAGATTCTCTCTTTCTCTCTCTCTTAAAAAAATCCTATAAAAAATAAAATAAAATATTATGTCCATCTACAACTAAAATAATATTTTAAACCCTGAACTTTTTAAAATCCTAAACTCAATGAATGATTTTAGCAGCAGATTTGGGAAGTAAAATAAATCCTAGCACTTTTAAGACAGGTCAGAAGAAAATATCCAGAAGAAATAAATCCAGAATGTAGGAGGCAGGGGAAATCAAATTCTAATATGCATTATTATAATCAGAAGAGAGAATGAGGTAAAATCAACATTTAGAAAAAGACTTGAAAATTCAAGAAATGTTTAATGGTCCCGAGCAACATAACTGCAAGAGGAAAATGTGGGTGGGGTGGGGAAAACTACACCTAGGCACTTCCCAATACAACTGTTAAAAAAACAGAGAAATGACTACAGGAACTAGGGGAGGGATAAGACCAAACAACAATGATAATGGACTCCTTAAAGAAAAAATTTAAAACAGATGGTAATTAATTGGATATTTTTAAATTGCTAAAACTAAGTAACAGTCAAAATTCAGTAGCCAAAAGAAAGATCCTTCAAAAATGGAAACTGGTTTTAACTCTAATCATGAAGTTCATGTCAACCTAATACAGATTATAAAGGTAGCAATATTTAGTGGATAAAATACTATTCTCTGTTTATCCTTGTACTACCTTTGATACACTAATCAAATCTATCATTAAAGGACAATGTTCAAATAGAATGAAAATAATTTCAAATAAGAAACCAACAGTGTAGAATGCAGAACTACAGAAACTTTAAATATGTGTATAAATTGAATGAATGCCTTGTGGAGTTCACAGTATATGAAGTACTAACATACAATGCCACAACAGTTATCTGATTCAGGAGCTACTTAAAGCCCATAAAAAAATAATAAACCTATTAATCTATGTCAGGTTTTTATTAAATCCAGAATATATACCATGGCCTTTAAATTATGAGAAGATGAATAAAATTATAATTATATAATTATAATTCCATTATAATTTATGATTACATCAAGCTTATACAGGGGATGAGGAAAATGATTAAAAATATTTAAACTATTAAAAAGATACAAGGAAGAAAAAAAGAACAGGTCATCAAATAGAAAGCAAATTCTTCATAAACCACAGGCACATATTGACATGGACAGACTTATATTTTAGAAAGTCCACTCAAGCGGCTATAGAGAAAATTACTAAGAATTTGAAATAAATTATATAAAAATATAAATAACGGAGAATGAAGACAGATCACCTAGGTTAGAAACAGAAAAGATGACACAGGCATGAACTAACATAGTACCTGGGGATGAGTAAAAAGAGTACAAACCACAGATGATGACTCAATGAATTTTGGAGGAGTTGAGAAAAATAGTGCTACAATTTAACTGCATTACAAAGAAAATTAATTGCCATTTAGGTCATTCATATTACTAGTAGGGACAGAGAAAACAAGTGTTCTTTTTAAAAAAAAAAAAGTGATAAAATGAGAAATGTTTCTTTGAAACAGGCCAGGCATTTAGAACTGGCCTGAACAAAAATTCGAGATTCTAAAAAGGTCGCTTGGAGATCAAAGAATTTTAGAAAAGTTAATGGAAAGGTTTCAATATTTAATGCATTAATTAGGCAACAGAAGTCAAAATACCTAAAAATAGTTAGGTCTGTAAGAAGGTCTGTCTTTGCTTTAACAAGATTATATATATATATATATATATATATATATATGCAGAAGAGTAAAATCAGGTGCAAACAAATAAAATATGACACAAAAAACCTATTTTTAGAGAATTCAAGTATTTTTGTGGATTAAAAACTTCAAATGAACTTTCAAAAAATAACTAGCTCCACACTGAGAAGATTAATATATAAATATATACTACAAACAAGTACTTCTGTAATCATAACTCCTAAGGTCCTTGCCACAGTTCAATTTTTAGTGTGAACATCTGAGATATTCAAGTCCAAAACTTGTACCATCAATAAGTAAATATTATTCCTTTTTGAAGTTTTTATTCTACTAAAACATGTCATTCCAAATCACTCAGTATTTTTAAAGGTCCAGAGTTAGAGATACAAGTTCAAAACATTAGAATTACATAACTGATCCCAATGAAAGGTAATTAAAATAAATAGTGGGATCATAGAAAGGGTCTAGATCTTTGAGAGGTATCTCCACATCAGTGACTGTTAATACCAGTTTACCACTTCCGGCCTTCATATGAATTTGACAATTGATTACGAGGTCCTCACAGCCTTAGTTTATGGTTCCAACTACCTCAGGACTCTTAAGACTGACGATGGAAAGAAAAATGCAACTTATAGGAAACAAAACACAAAGGAAAAAAGACAAATCTCTACTTATTACAACTAGAAGAAATTGTAAATAATCTTAAGAAAAGATAAAATTATCTGTTAGTTCACACAGAACAATAACAAACAATGAAAATCTTACTTTTGTAATGCCATCTCATTTTGCTGGTAGAGTTCATTTAAAATCTCCACTTTCTGCCTAAGAGTTTTGCATTCATCTTCCAGTCCAACTTTAGAAGACTGTAGTGAATTGCAGTCACTTTCTAATTTCTTTTTTTGGTCTGTAAAGGATAAAACAGCTTATCTCTATAAGTGTACAAGGACTTAAGAACTTGTTTGAGGGAGTAGTGCCAAGAAAAGTAAGAAGCATGAAAGCAAGAAGCCATTCTTTATCTTTCCAATAAAATTTTAAGTCTTTCCAACACGGCAATTTCTTCTCAAGAAGAACCCACCTTCTAGATTATATTTTGTGGACATCGAGGCTGTTAGCTTAAGTTGTACAAGTTTTAGATCCTCTTCAACTACTGATATTGTAGTTTGTGTCTAAAAATTGCAGAAAAGAGAGGTATTCTTAAAAGTGAGGCACAGGAAGAATTCACAGGCACTATGGGACTCTTACAAAGAACTATACCCGAGAGACATCCATCATCTGCTTAATTTGATCTTTGATCTTCTCGTTCCGATCACCTAAAAAACAAAAGACTTTAGCTTTTTCTTTCCTTACTTTTAACTCTATATTCTCCTAACTTCCCCAAACTAAAGAATGATTGTGTTCAAACACCAAAAGAAAAAAAATCAATTAGAGAGAGGTGAATTTCAGACTGGGGTTGTGGCTCAGTGGTAGAGTGCTCACCTAGCATGTGTGAGGCACTGAGTTTGATCCTCAGCATAAAAATAAATAAAAGTACTGTGTCTGTCTTTAAAAAAAAAAGGTGAATTTCTAGTATGCACAACTAAAATGTTATCTATGCTATTCTTGTAAGATAAAAGCTTTTCTTCTCTCTCAGATCTATCTTCACCTGGGCAAGTAAGTGTCTTGTTTAGAAAGATTCAATCCTCTATTTTCTCCCTGAATCTACTACCAGGTGTGGTTCGAAATACTTGCTATGTAAGCAATATCCAACTTGGGAGAAAACATCTGGAAATATTTTCCTCATCAGTAAACACTGTTACACTCCCTCTCTAGCTTTCTGATAGTCTCTAGCCTCTGTTCTCACAGCCTTAGTTTATGGTTTCAAATACCTCCGGACTCTTAAGACTGACTGTGGACCTTAAAACCACAGAGCCATAGAGATGATGAGTATCAAAATCAAGTATCATCTGCATAAGTTAAGAAATAAATTTCTCTTACTGTACAATG
Organism: Spermophilus citellus; assembly: GCF_964194105.1. Classification (NCBI taxonomy): domain Eukaryota; kingdom Metazoa; phylum Chordata; class Mammalia; order Rodentia; family Sciuridae; genus Spermophilus; species Spermophilus citellus. The sequence goes on from NC_138196.1 coordinate 4,522,537, forward strand.
TTCAATACTTAGAGGTATAGGATGTGACTATTGTAGCTGCAGTGTACTTACTAGTTTTCAATGGGATAGAAAAAGTCAGTGTTCTTCACATGCCTATTGCTACATTATACCCCAGCAACCCACCTCTGCCAATGCAACAGACATATCTATAGATCCAGTGATATATGTCTACAACCCTGAAGCTTAAGAAGAAATTCAGCCAGCTGAAAAGTAGCATCTGTATACTTAATTAAAGACAGGAAAGCAAAAAAGGATTCAACCTCCCTGAGACTGATCTTACCTGCTACCTCTCCATTGGTTAATTCATCTGACTCATCTCTACTTTGATCCTCAGATTCAGATTCACATTGTAACCAATTCAACTGTGTGATGCAATTAGTCAAAGCCTAGAAAAGAAGCAAAAGGTTGGCAGACTCTCGATTTTAATTCAGAAGATTTTAGGAGAATTCATGAGATGAAACATGTATTTGGAGTATAAACTTACATTAGTAGTATCATCTTTGTGACTAAGAGCTACTTGTAAATCTTTCTGGGACTTCTCAAATGATTTCATTTGTTCACTGAGCTCAGCGTGTGATGTACTCCAGTCTTTGACTTCCTGCTGCAACTGAAAAGTCAAAACACATGAATTCCTATGGGTTAGGGAGGGGTTTCTGCACTGGATATATCAGGACTACAAGACTTAGACAAAGAAATAGAGAGCCATACTCCTCAGTGGCCTGCCTCAATCGAGGGGGTTGAGACCTTGGTTAAAAAGAGGGCAGAGTGGCCCCAACTCTCACAGCTGCAGTAAGAACATCAGAGCTATCAGGAAGTTGACCCTGTTTATTGCATTCCCCAGAAAATTGCTGCCAATTCAAATAATTTACCTCCATCAGGAATGGCTGGGCACATATGACTGTCTCCTAAATTTAGCTTCCTTATCATGTAATCTTCCCTTGGCTGGTGAATCAGTAACTACTCAAAAGAGGATCATAAAATACTTAATTTTCTGGTTTAAAAAGTTTCTTTGAGGCTATGCAAGTTAATAACTGATTGACATTTGATAAGAAAAGCAATAATCCAAAAATCCAAAACAGATGGAGACCATATATATGCACTCAATTTGGGGAGCATTGCATATCTAGAAAAGGTCCTACATGAATATTCCTTACCTCAGAAACAGATCCAAGAAAGATACAAGATAATGATATTCACTTCTCTAGTTTACATTATGTATGACATCAAATTTTCTTTACCTGTTCATTCTTCTTCTTAAGCATGGTATTTTCTTTCTGAAGCTGACAGCATTCCAACTTCACCTTCTCTTCACGAAGCTTAGCTTCATTAAGGAGAATTTGAAGCTAATGCAAAACACTACAGTTAGTGAATTAATTCCAAAGAAAAAACAAAGTTATACTTTCCCAAACCAGTCATCATATAGTTCTCATTTTTTGCACATTTTAGCACACCTCAAATTTTTGGTCTGCAACAAAAATAAGATGTAGTATTAATATCCGTTAGCAAGAGTTGGCATCTTTACCTCTGTAAGTTCAGAAGTATTCACTGAAATGACATCTTTAAGCTTCTCTATAGATTTCTTATTTTCCATTATCTGCCAGGTGAAAACAGAACACAAAATATGCATTATGATTTCAGTAGAAATACTGATATATATATGTGTGTGTGTGTACACACACACACACACACACACACACATATATATATATATATACTAAAAAAGATAAACACAACAAAATTTTTGTCAAGCCATCCCATTACATTTCAGGTAAATGCAGGGGATCCAGCTTTGGACTAAGCAAAAAATCAAGAACTGAAAGAGAAGAGGGAAATGAAGTCATAAATATTTCATGGCATCCACAACCTTACTGTTTATGAGATAACCAGAAAAAAAGGTCAAAGTATAGAAAATCATAATGCAATAAGCAAATAAAATGTTTTAAAGCATAGAAAATTAACTAATTAATTACTGTTTCAAGTAAACCAGTTCAAATTAGTAATTTTTTTTCTAGTGATAGAGAAAAAAATTTCCCAAGATCATTTTTAAAATGTTCTTATCTGAAGTAAAAAATGTACTTTACATACAGATGTTTTCTGCTGTGATTCATTTAGTAGTTGTCTCTGCTCTTCCAAAAGTAGGTTTAGTTGAATATTTCTCTGTTTTTGATCCTCAAGTGAAAATTTCAAGTCCTTGTGAGAGAAATAACTTGATTCATTAAAAATATTTTGTAGTGGCTGGGAATGTAGCTCAGTTGTGGAATACTTGCCTTGCATATACAAGGCTCTGGGTTTGATCCCCAGCATCCCCCACTCCCCCCCCAAAAAAGCTTTGTAAGTACATGATTACACCTTTATTAATATTAAATTGGTAGTATTTGGTAATAGAAAATAAAACTTTTGTTCAGTTTATTAAATTTTCTCTCATTTGTGGAAGCTAGAGAGACAGGAGGAGAGGGGGCAGGGGGGAAGGAATCTCATGAAAACAGAAAGAAGACCAGTAGAAGAAAGGCATCAAGATGGAGAGAGAAAGGGAGGCCATAGAGAAGTACTGGGGAATGAAATCTAATCAATTATGCTCTGTTCATGTACATATATAACACAATGAATCTCACTTTTACATACAATTATAATGTACTAATTAAAAAAAATAATAGAAGGCAGACCAGTAGAGGAAGGGAGTCAGAGGAGAAGTGGAGGGTGAAAGGGCAGCTACTGGGGAATAAGACTGATCAAATTATGTTACATACATGTACAAATGTGGCATAATGAATCTCACTATTGTTACAATGCACCCCCCCCCGAAAAAGCTTGGTAAAATAATAACACTTTTAATCTTAAATATTAATCTTACATAGTTAAATATGAAGCAGGGAACATTTCTCCAAATAACAACCTTTAAAAATGTGTTTTTGCTTCACAGTTTCACTATATTAATAGTGTTTTTTTATTGTTAAGTACTTCTGTATGAATAAGTTTCTGAGAAAGCCTAATGTTCTTTTTTTAGTTTTTTAAAAATATATTTATATATATTTATAGGTGGACACAATACCTTTGTTTTATTTTTTTTATGTGGTGCTGATAATCGAATCCAGTGCCTCACGCATGCTAGGTGAGCACTCTACCACATGAGCCCCAGCCCCAGCTCCAGCCCCCAATGTTCATTTTAAATCTTCTTGAAGTATAACAGAAGGGCTCCTGGTACCAGGAAAGTATTCTTTTTACCTTTCTTTAAGAGGAAACAGGAACCAAAAAACTACTTTAGTATTAAACCGACATAACTGCCCTATTTATCAAAATGTGTGTGTACTAATTCATATCCCAAAAATATGGTGCAGCAGAGCAATCTGTCTGCTTCCTTGGATGTAACAAAAATTTATCGTACCATTAACATTTCTTCATAATTCAGTTTAGATAACACTACAACAATATTCAACACATACAAGAGTCTAAGGTTGTCATTTTTTTAAAAATATCTTTTTAGTTATAGAGGGACATAATACCTTTATTTATTTATTTTTACATGGTGCTGAGGTTTGAACTCAGTGCCTCACACGTGCTAGGCAAGCGCTCTACCACTGAGCCACAATCCCAGCGATTAAGGTTGACATTTTATTTATTTATTTATTTATTTTTTAAAGAGAGAGTGAGAGAGGGAGAAAGAATTTTTAATATTTATTTTTTAGTTCTCGGCGGACACAACATCTTTGTTGGTATATGGTGCTGAGGATCGAACCCGGGCTGCACGCATGCCAGGTGAGCGCGCTACCGCTTGAGCCACATCCCCAGCCCAAGGTTGACATTTTAGACAAAGAAAAATCTCAAGAGTTTAGAGTTTCCAAAAATAGAAGCGCAAAGAGAATACCTCAAGTTGTTCTTTATCTCTCTCTTCATTGTGTCCCAATTTGGCTTTTTCCTTCTCTAAGGCCCACTGGAGCTCTCTTGATTTTTTCTGTTCACTTGCTAGTGTATCATTAAGCAAACGCAGTTCATCGGTCTTGTCTTTTACTTCCAATCTAAATAAAATGAATAAATGAACTTTCATAAAACTATTCTATGTATTGAGAGAAACAGGCAACATTTTCACTAAAGGGCTGAGGCATATTATAAACTACCTAATAGAAAAATATAAACTATTTAGAGATTAAGGATTAACTGTGGTTTATTTCAAATTACCTGTTCCTAGTAGTACAACTACCATTATTTACCAATGTAACAATTATCCAATCTGTTTCTAGAAAAGAATATTAACAAAACATTTCCCTTGTCTTTTACTGAACATGGGAATTGTCATGCATTTTTACAAACGAAATACCTTAGTATTTACACCAACAAATATATCCTTTTCATAAGCGTTATATCTTCAAATACTGTGTATTTTAGCTAACTAAATTCTGAAACATATTGAGATCATAAAGGTTAAGTTCATATTGGCTGCAGGTAAAATAAAGATCACAAGTATATCTTATACAAGTCTCAAATAGAACTGAGGGCCACAATACAGATTGGGCCAAAACAATCTTAAACTTATAATTTGGAAAAATTGGGGATTTTCACCCTCTACTGTAGTTTTTTCCTATGAATAACAAAATCACATGCTACTTAAACAACATGTATTTTATTTTTATAATATCTGCATAATATTTATGACAAATTTACTCCAATTCCTTCACTAATACACGTTTATAATAAGGAAGTGTGGTATACCTGAATGCTTCTAATTCCTTTAGATGCTTATGCTGTGCCTTGAGTGTTGTTTCAAGTTCCGATTCCGTTTGCGCAAGTTCATTTTTTAGTTCAGCAACTACCATTTTTTCTGAACTCAGGTGTTCTTGAAGTTCACTTGCTTTGTCTTTCATATTGCTGAGCTCCACTTGCATCTCCAGAATTTGAGACTGCTTCTGCTGCACAGTATATTCCAAAAGTTCTAAAGAAAAAATGATCAATATTTATAATTTAACCTAGTAACTCCTATTTGGTTTATAAATATTTTATTGATAAGAACTGATTTGTAGCATAGGAGATAACTGCAAAGCAATCATGAAAGGATTACAATCCCCAAAGTTTAATACAAATAAACTTTATGCATGTTTTCCTCATAGTGGTAGTGGCCAAGATTTCAGAAGTATTTATGAAAATAATAAAAGTTTAACAACAGGGGCTGGGGTTGTGGCTCAGTGGTAGAGTGCTTGCCTAGCATGCATGAGGCACTGGGTTTTATCCTCAGCACCACGTAAATGTAAAAACAAAGATATTGTGTCCACCTAAAACTAAAATATATAAAAAAATAAAAAAAAACAATTTCTTTATTTATTAATTTTAGTTGTAGATGGACACAATACTTTTATTTATTTATTTTTATGTGGTACTGGGGATTGAACCCAGTGCCTCACACAGTTAGCCACAACACCAGCCCTCCAAGAACTTTTGAAAATCGCACATAGTACTTGTAGGAGTCATTCATGTATTTATGACTATAATGGTTGCTTCTTTTGTTCAGCCTCTCTTTGCAGACAGTCCTTAGGAACTTTACTTTTATAATTGTTCCAGAAATGGAAGTCCAAACTCCAGTTGAGATCTTGTTTTTTTCAATAAAAACGAACCAAAACCTCCATAATACACATTTGTTACAATGAAAACAAACTCAAGAATTTAAATCTCGGCCAGGTGTGTGGTGCAAGCCTGTAATCCTAGTGGCGCAGGAGGATCATGAGTTCAAAGCCAGCCTCAGGAATGGTGAGGTGCTAAGCAACTCAGTGAGACTCTGTCTTTACATAAAATATAAAAGAGGGCTCAGTGGTTGAGTTCAATCCCCGAACTAAAATCTTATACATGTTAAATAAGAACAGGTTACAAAATATGCATCAGGATCCTGTTTTTATGACAAAAAATATACTTATGTACATATGGACATTGAAAAGGTCTGTAGACATATTTAAATAGTCATTATTTTAGGATTTATGTGACTCAAGATGTGATTTTTACTCTCTTGTTTTTCTATCCCACCATAAATATGTAACACTACATATTTAATAAGAAAAGTTTTTACTTAAAATTCTAGCAAAGTTCATCAATAGACATTACAATTAGTAAGAATGATATTACAAGAAGGACATAACATTGACTTTAGATGATAATCATGTTAATTTAGCTTTTAAAACTATTTCTTAGGGGTAGAGGTTAATAATTTACACATATAAACATGAATCTACAGAGATAAGACTTTAATAGCATTCTATATAAACAATATTAATTACCTTTAAAACTTTTCAATTAAGCCTTTGTCTACAGGGATATGTTTAATTTAACTTATTATACCTGTTTTCTCTGAAGAATTTTAACATGATTCAGCTTTTCAATGACAAATTTTGAGCTTGTGTTGTGATTTTAAAGTCTGCAAAAGCACAGGTGTTTCTATCATCACTACATGAAACAGTGACTAAAGATGCATGTGTCCTCAATAGATACGATAAGAATTTAATAACGATTCCCATTTATAGTTAAATTAAATAGACTTTTGTCAGAAAGTGGGGAAAAGATCCAAGCAAGCATATCACAAAAACAATAATCCAAATAGTTGATAATCATATGAAAAAGCACTAAGCCACTTGAATAATTAAAATCAATTAAAACTACAATTATGTACTGCACACCAAACGGACTGGAAAGTTGGCAAAGTTGTATATAACATAACTCTCACATACTGCTAGTGCATGCACAAATTGACAAAACTACTTTTTAAAAAAATATTTATTTTTTAGTTGTAGTTGGGCACAATATCTTTATTTTATTTATTTTTATGTGGTGCTGAGGATCAAACCCAGGGCCTCCAATGTGCTAGGTGAGCACTCTACCTGTGAGCCACAAACGCAGCCCCTAACAAAACTACTCTTTAAAATAGTTTGGTGTTCTCTAATAAATTTAAAGATATGAATCCTATGACCCAGCAATTTCACTCCTAGAAAGACATAAGCACAACTGCATTAGAAACACTTTGCAACAGTGTCCACAACAGCATTGACTCTAATAGCTAAAAAGCAGAAACAATCCAAATCTAATCAACCACAGAATGAAATATTATATAAGTTGTAGAATATCCAAACAAGAGAATTCTATATGGTAACAAAAATGAACTATAGATAAATGCAGTAAGTTGGGATAATTCAGGAAGGTGACAGAAGCAAGACATAAAATATACAGATAAAGTTCAAAAATAGAAAAACTAACATATATGATTTTGGAATATATAAATTAGTAATAAAACTAAAGAAAAATCAGGATAACCTCTAAGTTACTAAAGAGGGGGCGGCTTTAGGATGTGGGCAATGTTCTACTTCTTAACACAAGCAATGTCTCCTCCACAGACATTCATATAATAATGTTATACTGGGGCTGGAGTTGTGGCTCAGCAGTAGAGTGCTCGCCTAGCATGTGCGAGGCCCTGGGTTCAATCCTCAGCACCACATAAAAATAAATAAATTTAAAAAAAGGTATTAAGTCCAACTACAACTAAAAAATAAATATTAAAAAAAATTTAAAAAATAATGTCATACTGAAGAGTTGAATTGTTCACTTTTCTGTATGTTGTTATAGTTAAATTTTTAAAAAGAGGGATTAAAAAAGAAATGGCTACTTTCATTATGGATTTCCTTTTCCTTTAGGTAGTTATCCTCTAGTATGTAAAACACCTTTCTTAATGTACAGCTTTAAGAGAGTTCAACATCTCTAGCAATTAGAGAAATGCAAATCAAAACTACTCTAAGATTTCATCTTACTCCTGTCAGAATGGCAATCAATCATCAAGAATACAGGCAACAACAAATGTTGGCGAGGATGTGGTGGAAAAGGCATACACTCATACATTGCTGGAGGGACTGCAAATTGGTGCAACCACTATGGAAAGCAGTATGGAGATTCCTCAGAAAACTGGGAATGGAACCACCCTTTGACCCAGCTACCCCATTCCTTGGTTTATATACCCAAAGGACTTAAAATCAGCACACTATAGTGGTGCAGCTGTATCAATGTTTATAGCAGCTCAATTCACAATAGCTTATCTATGGAACCAACCTAGGTGTCAATCAACAGATGAATGGATAAAGAAAATGTAGTATATATACTCAATGGAATATTACTCAGAGCTTTAAAGAAGAGTGAAATTATGGCATTTGCCAGAAAATGGTTGGAGTAGGAGAATATCATGGTAAGCAAAATAAGCCAATCCCATAAAACTAAAGGCCAAATGTGTTCTCTAATTTGTGAATGCTAATTCACAATAAGGTGGGGGTTAGTAGGAAAGAATAGGGTTACCTTAGATTAGGTAGAGGGAAGTGATGGGAGAAGAGGGGAGGAAATTTGGGGATAGGAAAGATAGTAGAATGAAACAGATATTATTACTGTATGTATATATGTGACTACATGACCAATATGATTCTTCAACATGTATACTCAGAAAAATGAGAAATTATATCCCATCTATGCATGATATATCAAAGTGCATAAATGAATTCTACTGTCATGTATAACTAATTAAAACAAACAAACAAACAAAAAGAGACCATGAAATTAATTTGTTTAACTTGGTCAAGGTAAGGCTACTGTATTTAAAATTAGATACAGTTGTTTAAAACCAATTTGACAATCCTCTAGCCACTACAGTAATCAATATAATTAATGTTATGAAAATGAGAAATCAATACCACTAAAAGGAAATGTTTTAACTGAGTAATAATAATGTAAAGTGAAATATTTTCACCCATTTGTGTAATTATATGAGTCTGTTTTGTAACATACCTAGGTTTGGTTTATCATTTTCTTGTTCTCTTTTCAAGGTCATTTTCTTGTCATTAATTTGAGCACGTAGTACTTCAATTTCAGATAATAAGCTTCTTCTGTCTATTTTTTGGAGATATTCCATAGCTGCTTGATATTCAATACCCTTTTTGTAACAAAGGAAAAGAAAAAATCAAGTGAAGAGAGTTGTAAAGATAATAAAATTAACAACCAGAAGTCTGAAGAATAAATGAACCACACATGCTAAAGTTTTTTTCTTTTAAAAATTTCATTTTTTCTTGTCTAAAATGTGGGAAGATTTCTTGCAGATAGATGCTTCTTTACCTCTAAATACTGTAGTGTATTTCCTAAAAATAAGAGCATTCTTTTACATAACTGCAGTACAATGATCAAAAGAGTAATTAACTTATCATAATATTATCTGGTATAGAGAGTTTATTCAAATTTTGCCAAAAGTTCTTTAAGAAAAAAAAAGTGATTCATTCCTTTGTCTTTTGTGATCTTAAATTTTTTAAAGAGTACAGACAGGTTATTTTGTTACATGTCCATTAATTTAAAAAAACTTTTTTGGACTAATGTAAGTCAAACTACTTGAGGGGTTCAGCCAGCTTTCCCCAATAATAGCTTATATAATCAGAGCACATTATCAAAACTAAGAAACTGACATGGATAAAATTCTATTTAAACTATAGGTTTTAATAAAATTTCATTTGTTTACATGTACTCATTTTTTCTCTTGGCATACAGTACTATGAAATTTCATCACTTGAACAGGTTCATATATATGTACCACAATAAGGGTACAAATTATTTCAATCACCACGGAGACTACTCTGTAGTCCTACCCTCTCTCCCTAATCCTAACCTCTGGCAACTACTGATATGTTCTCTATCACTATAATTTTGTCATTTTTAGAAGTTACATAACACACAGGAAGTTTAGGGTATTGATTGTTCCTTTTTTAATTGGTGAATAGTATTTCATTGTATGAATATATCACAGTTTCTCCATCCATTCACTTACTGGAAGATATCTGGGTTGTTTCAAGTATTTGATTATTACAAAGAAAATTACTGTGAACATTCATAAATAGGTTCATAAATAGACACAAGTTTTCATTTCTGTTGATTAAATATCTACAAGTGTGACTGCTAGGCTGTGTAACAGATGTACGTTTACCTTTACAAGACACTGCCAGATTTAGTTTCCAGAGTAGCAGTCCTACTTTACACTGCTTACCAGCAATGTATGTGACATGCAGTTTCTCTCCCTCTTTACCAGCACTTGGTGGAGTCACTATTTTTTATTGTGCCCAGTCTAATAGATGCATGGTGGCCTCAGTTGGTTGTGGTCTCATATTTCCCCAAGTGGATTCTGATTATGCATTTCATAGAAGTACAACAAATTAATTCCTTCATATTAGGAAGTACTCGATGTCTTTCTTTCCTCATTACTGGTAATATTGATTCTGATCATTTGGGTGGGGTTTGCAAGGTTTCTCCAGTGTAAAGTTACTGTTTTTCCTTTTGTAGTTAAAAATGCTCTTTTAGGAATTTTACTTTTCTTATCAACTTTTTCACATTAGTTTTAGCATCCACTGTTGATTATTGCTGAATTGATCGTTACTATATTGTTGAATAAAGTATGATCTTATAATTCCTTTGTTCCTTCTACATTTAATAGCTGGCATTCAACTGTGATAATATATATCCATCTATATGAGCTCATGAATTCTTATTTTACTCTTAACTTTAAAATCTGTCACTTTCATTTTGTTTGATCTTTTAATTTTCTAACTTTGGCCAGTGAGGGAACCTTCAACAGGCTTCTGTGACCTTCTGTCATATTCCCTTATTTCTTTGAATAATTCTTTACATGCTGGCAAAATGAGGGATTCCAGGTTTACCTTATTGTCTTCCTACTCTATTCTTGGAATCACCAGATTCAAAAGGATTCCTAATTCTTTTTAATGGATAATATATTTAAAAAAAACAAGTCCTGGGTACTAAGTATTGTGAGAAGATTTAAAAAAATTTTGTTTTAGTTGTAGATGGACACAAAACCTTTAACTTTTTTTTTAAAGAGAGAGTGAGAGGGGGGGAGAGAGAGAGAGAGAGAAAGAATTTTTAATATTTATTTTTTAGTTTTTGGCGGACACAACATCTTTGTTTGTATGTGGTTCTGAGGATCGATCCCGGGCCGCACACATGCCAGGCGAGCGCGCTACCGCTTGAGCCACATCCCCAGCCCAAAAACCTTTAATTAATTTATTTATTTATATGTGGTGCTAAGGATCTAATCCATCAATGTACACTGAGTTGCAACCCCAGCCCTGTGAGAAGATTTTTAACTACTGATTTGATTCTGTTGTAGGTCTTTTCAGGTATTTTATTTCTTCCTGCATGAATTTTGATAAGTGATTTTTTTTTAAATTTCACCTCAATTTTTTTATTTTTATAAATAAAATAATTTATAATATTTTGTTATTTTATTTGTTGCATGTTTAATTATGATCTCATCTTCATTTATAACATTTAAAAATCATAATGAATTCTCCAGAAAAGATTTTCTTATTAGCATTTTCAAGGAACCAATTTTTAATGTTTTATCCTCTATATTGTACTGGTTATACTTTATTATAGTTAATCCTCATTATTAATGGATCCTGTGTTTTCAGATTTGTCTACTTGATAAAAAGTTTTTGTAACCCTCAAATCAATACTTGTATTGCTTTGTCAGACATAGTTAGAGTAGTAAAAAATTTAAATTTCCTCATGCATATGTTCCTGGCTGAGTTAAACAAGGGCATACTCTACCTTTGTATTTTAGCTCTCATATTGTACACAAATGTCCTGTTTAGTAACTTGTTTTTCCATATTGTGCTTTTTATTTGTGATTTCATGGTTTTAAATGGCCCACAAGTGAAGGGCTTGGTGTTCCTAAGTGCAAGAAATCTGTGACGTGCTTTAAGGAGAAAATTGTGTTAGATAAGCTTCTGTATGATTGCTCTTTGCCGTGTTAAACATTTTTTTTTTTTTTAAAGAGAGAGTGAGAGAGGGGGGAGAGAGAGAGAGATAGAGAGAGAATTTTTAATATTTATTTTTTAGTTCTCAGCGGACACAACATCTTTGTTGGTATGTGGTGCTGAGGATCGAACCCGGGCCGCACGCATGCCAGGCAAGCGCGCTACCGCTTGAGCCACATCCCCAGCCCCCGTGTTAAACATTAATGAATAATATACAACACAGAAAGTATTTTTTTTTCTTTTTTTTAATGGCACTGAGTACTGAGCCCAGGGCCAAGAGTATGCTAGGCAAGCATTCTACCACTGAGATACATCTCTTTTCCCCTCCCCATATAAGATTTCTTTAAACACAACCACACAGAAAATAAGATCATGTATTGACTGGTTGATGAAAATATTGTGATTGAGGCTTGCAGTAATCTATTCCTGTATTTCCCACAGGAGCAATGACTCCTTGTAGGTTTATAAAATATAACTACTGCAAATAATGAGAAGTGACTGTATCTTATTCCTTCTCTTTTCTTTAGGTTTTACTGCTCTTTTTAACTTTCCACGTTTGAGGACTATCTCATTAATTTTAAGTTTTTCTTACTTTCTAATATAAGACAAAAGATAATGTTCTTCTCCTTAATACTCCTAGTGGCCCCTGTTAAAAATGCTAATCTTCATACTTAAATTAAGACTCTAAAACAAATCAGCAACTGATTTTCTTATTACTATTAAAAATAGTATTCTTTAAAATAAAATTTTGTTTTGATACCTGTTCTTGTATTCGCTGTTCCAAACACTTTAATAATCCAACTGCATCTTTAGTACCTAGAGCTGTCAGTTCAGTCTGAAATGCAGCTAGCAAAACATTGTGCTCCTTTAAGAAAACATGTTGGAGAGCAAGTAGAAATTCCCCTCGCCAGTCCGGGAGGCTCTCATGAGATTGAGAATTATCATAAACCTAGCAGAGTACAAATAACAAAAGTTAGGTTTCAAATAAGCATGTTTTTAAAACATTCCACTAACCAAAATAGGTATTTAAAAGAACGTATGTATTTTCAGACTCAAAAATACATACAATAATTTGTGAAAATTCATATAAAAAAGAATTTAATTTACAAAGTTCATTATTGTCATTAAAAATAACAATGCTACATAGAATATAATATTCTTTGGGAAGACATAAAACTGATAGTAAGAAAAAAGTATCAGTGTACATAACTGTTTAAAAATGAAGATTAAAAATAACATACCTCTATTGCATGATCAATATTCTTTTTTAGACAACTTCCAGGATGTACTACTGATTTCTGTACATCAGATTCTTTAATTACCACTGAATCAACAGAGAAGCTAAATATAAATGAAAAAGTATAAAAAAAATTAGTGTTATGTGTTTTATCCAAAGTTTCTACCATGCATAATGTGTACTGAGGCAGTGGGGAGACAAAAATGATAGTTCCCCCAGGGTTACAAGTATTGTAACTTAAAACATTTTTGACTAAGTTTTCCATTTAAAAGTAACAATGAATATTATGTCATTTAATGAATTTCAGTATAAATGTATGATAAAAAATTTATTATGTAAAAAAACATTTTTAGTAAGTCTTTTAAAAATAACATCTTAGATATGCTTATATAGCAACAGTGTACATAATATAATATACTATATACACTGATACTACACACTACTTATATACCTAAGATATATGATACATATTATTCATATTACATGGATATCTAAATTACACAGACACAAAACATATAATAATATAGATTATATTGGATTAAATATATTAAAAGAGCCAGGTACAGTGGTGCGTGCTTGCAACTCCAGAAATTTGGGAGGTTGAGGCAGGAGGATCAAAATTTCAGGACGAGCCTTAGCAATTTAGTGAGACTCTCTTTCAAAATAAAAAAAAAAAGGGTTGGAAATGCAGGAAGATGGCTGAATAAAGTATTTGCTTCCCTGACAGATCTGTGGAGTGAACCAAGAAAAGCAGAAAGGCCACTTTTCAACAAGTTGGGTGGGTGAATAGTCCAGAACTAGGAAGGACTTAACTGGAATTTAATACTGGATACTCAAAACAGATCATGGACTCAAGAGATCTTGTATAATAAATCTGTAAAATAGCTGGAAGTACAAACCAGAATATCCCTATGTGAATGTAGTAAAGCAATAAAGGAACTAAAGGAACCCCCATTCCTAGGAAAACGGAGGTGTTTTGCGGTATGGAGAGCTTAAGAGCTCAGAGATACTGCTCAAAAAACAAAAAAACAAACAAAAAACCTCAGTAAGCTGTGCTGCACAGCATCTGTGTACAGGAGGGAAGCCACCAGCTTTCTTGGCGTCATGCATGGAGGACAGCAGAAAGAACCATTGCGAAGCAGTGGCTGGGGGGCCTGCAGCTAGGTGAGTCAATTATTGGCAGACCAAAGTCTGGCCCCCAAAATGTGCAAGGCAATCCTATGCTGTGTGATAGAGAGTGTTCCAAAGTGAGAAAATCAAGAATGGAGTGATATTTACACAGGAGAATACTGATCAAGGAAACCCACCTGGCTTTCCCCTCCCCATCCAATCAGCTGCTTGCAGTACTGGATGGAAGAGAAGTGCCTGACTGTGAATTTGAAAGGACAGGCAAAGGAGAGATCAAGTTTGGAGACCAAATGACGACCAGGGTTCATGGGGTCTGCAGGCAAAGTAGTGGGCTAAGAACAGATTCCTACATCACATGTGTAGAACCTAAAGGAGGTTCCCAAGGTGCGGTCTTCCAATGTGGACAGACAATTGCTGAGCCTTGGAGGTGTGATGACTTAAAATCTTCAGACCAATAGGCACGCAGTGAAGAGATTGGAACGTACCTAAGCCTACACCTTGGCTCTAGTAGTTCCGCTTCCAGGACTAACCCTCTCACCCTAGCAACCCTAACTACCCTGAGGGTAGAGCTAGCATCAAACTCCAGACAACATACCTAACTGCTCAGAAGAGAAGCTGAGAAACTTTTGAACTGCCATGGAAAAAAGTGTTCAATTTTTCATCCAGATTCCTTTTTTTTTCTTCTCTCACATGTCTACCATTTTTGAAACCAAGTATTTTTCATGGATCAGTTTACTGAGGACTGGGATATCTGAATACTACATTACAGTTTTGTTGTTTATTATTTTCTTTTAAAAATTTTTTTACTATATATATATGTATATATATATATATATATATATATATATATATATTTCCCCTCTCATTTATCTGTCTCCTTGGATTCTCTTTCTCACTTTTCTCTTGCTAACACCCAACCTCTATTAAGTCCTCCCTTCATTCTTCCTATAATTTTTTAACTTCTATCTTTTCTGATCCTTCCTCATAAACATCACACCTTACATGACTTTTGTTCTCTCTTTGTCCACCAATGGAAACTGTAAACTTTTTTGCAAACTTACTGTTTATGTTGCAGACAATAATTGAACACATCATTTCAGTTTTATGGAACAAAACTGTGGATGCCTTAATAGGAGCTATTTGGTTTAAGGCTGTATATTGTTTGTATTGGGTGCAGTTATTATTTGTCTCTTCCTTAAAGGCGAGGTACTAGAAATCTTCAGGGACACTATGAATCTACAGGGTAGAAACTGTACTGCCTGAAATCCACACTGCTAGAAGGGCAGACATAAGAACAACATGAGAAAACAATGGAACAAAGTGGCCCAAACAAACCAAGATGATCCAATAATTAAACCCATAGACAACACAGTAAAAGAAATGTAGAAAAGGAGTTTAGAAAATACATATTAGACTGACCTGGTACATAAACAACGATATAGGGAATAAAATCAGAGATAAATTTGAGGAGGTAAAAGATCATTGCAGAGGCAGAGATTCTCAGAAAATGACAACAACAACAACAACAACCCCAGAAATCTTCAAAATGAAAAATCAATAAACCAACTAAAAATTCAATGGAAAGTATTATCAATAGACTACACCATTTGGAAGATAGAACCTCGGGCAATGAAGACAAAATATATAATTTTGAAAATAAAGTTGACTACACAGGGAAGATGGTAAGAAACCATGAACAGACCTTCCACGAATGATGAAATAACAAGAAAAGACCAAATTAAGATTTATCGGGATAGGTGAAGGCATAGAGATACAAACCAAAGGAATGCCCAATTTTTCAATGAAATAATATGAATAAATTTCCAAAATCTGAAGAATGAAATGGAAAATCAAATACAAGAGGACCTCAAATGTACAGATCACAACAGACCCACATCAAGACACATCATAAAGAAAAAGGTCAATTATAGAAAATAAGGATTGAATTTTAACGGCTATGAGAGAAAAAATATCAGATTATATATAGAGGGAAACTAATTAGGATCTCAGGTGATTTTTCAACCCAGACCCTCAAAGCCAGGAGGTCCTAGAATAATATATACCTAGTTCTGCAAGAAGATGGATGCCAACCAAGAATTCTATATCTAACAAAATAAAACTTCAGATTTAAAGATGAAATAAAAACCTTCCATAATAAACAAAAGAATTCACAACTAGAAAATCTGTGCTATAAAACATTATCAACAAAGTATTCCATGAAGATGGAAAAAAAAGTCAAAATCAGCAAAGGAAGGAGCCATACAAAAGGAATAATCAATCAAAGGAGAAATTAATTCAAAGTAAAAAGTAGAAATAAGCTAAAATGACTGGGAACACAAATCATATCTCAAAAATAACCTTGAATGTTAATGGTCTAAACTAATAAACCCAAAAGACATAGATTGGCAGATTGGATTAAAAAAAACAAAACCCCAAAATCTGTTGTCTCCCAGAGACTCACCTCATAAGCAAAGACATCCACAGAGTGAAAATGAAAGGACGGGAAAAAACGTATCACTCACATGGATTGAGTAAACAAGCAGGGGTTTCTATCCCCATGTCAGATAAAGTGTACTTCAAGCCAAAAGTTAATCAGAAGGGACAAAGAAGACATTTCATACTGCTTAAGGGAATTATACATCAACAAGACATAATACGTTAAATATTTATGCCCCAAACAATGGAGCATCTACATATATCAAACAAACCCTCCCTCAATTTCAAGAATTAAATAGACCATAATACAATAATACTGAGTGACTTTAACAAACCTTTCTCACTACTGGATAGATAGTCAAACAAAAACTAAACAAAAAAACTATAGAACTTAATAATATAATCAATAATTTATACTTAATAGACATATAAAGAGTATTACATCCATCAACAAATACATGTTCTTCTCAGCAGCACACAGACCCTTCTCTAAAATAGATGATACATCTTATGCCACAAAGCAACAATTATGAAATAAAAAAAGAGATAATACCCTGCATTCTATCAGATCATAATGGAATGAAATTAGAAATCATTGATACAATAAAAAATAAAAACTACTCCAACACCTAGAGACTAAATAATATGCTATTGACTAACCAATGGATAGAAGAAGAAATCAGGGATGAAATTTTTAAAATACTTACCAGAGATAAATGAGAACTGATACAACTTATCAAAATCTCTAGGACACTATTTAAGCTAAATTCATTAAAAGAATGGAAACTCAATGAGCAAATGACCTAACATAAGATCTCAAAGCCCTAGAAAAGAAAAACAAATCAACACCAAAAGCAGTAGAAGACAGGAAATAATTAAAATCAGAGCTGAAATAAATGAAATTGAAATAAATGGAACAATTAAAAAATTAACAAAACAAAAAGTTGGCTCTTTGAAAAAATAAATAAAATTGATAAACTCAATTGTGCTAATGAAGACAGAAAACTCAAATCACTAAAATTCATAGTCACCAAAAATATTACAACAGATACTGTTGAAATACAGTAGAGAATCAGAAGCTATTTTGAAAATTTATACTCCAATAAAAATGAAAATTTTAAAGACATCAACAAATTTCTAGAGACAAATGAGCTACCCAAATGGAATTAGGAGGACATACACAATTTAAACAGATCAATATCAAGCAATAAAATAGAAGAAGCCATCAAAAGCCAACCATTTAAGTAATGCCCAGGACGAAACAGATTCTTAACCAGTTCTACAAGACCTTTGATGAATTAACACCAATAAGCCTCAAACTATTTCATGAAACAGAAAAGGAGGGAACTCTTCCAAACTCATTCTATGAAGCTAGTATCACCTGATATCAAAATCAGACAAAAACACATTAAGGAAAGATAACTTCAGACCAATATCCCTAATGAACATAGATGCAAAAATTCTGTATACAATTCTGGCAACTCGCATATAAAAACATTAAAAATATAGTTCTTATGGTTTGGTTGTGAGGTATCCCCCAAAAGTTCACATAAGACAATGCAAGAAGATTCAGAGGAGAAATGACTAACCCAATCAGTGAATTAATCCCCTGATAGGAATTAAATGAAGTGGTAGGGTATGGCTGGAGGAGATGGGAATTGAGGGGATGGCTATGGAGTATACATTTTTTATCTGGAGAGTGGAGTCTCTGTATGGAGTATATATTTTGTATCTGGAGAGTGGAGTCGTCTCTGTCTCTCTGTTTCCTGATCACTATGTGAGCTCCTTCCCTCTGCCACACTCTTCTTCCAGATGTTCTGCCTTACCTCAAAGCCCAAGGGATGGAGCTGGCCTTCTATGGACTAAGGTGTCTAAACACCATGAGCCCTCAATAACACCATGAGCCCTTTTCCTCTCCTAAAATTGTTCTGGTCAGATCCTTTAGTAACAGAAATAAAAAAGCTGACTAAAACAATAGTGCACCATATTCAAGTGGGATTCAAGGTTGGTTCAACATACAGAAATAAATAAATGTAATTCACCACATTAATAGACTTCAAGAAGAATCATATGATCATTTCAATAGGAGCACAAAAAGCATTTGACAAAATAAAGCAGCCTTTCATGTTTAAAACACTAGAAAAACTAGAGATAATAGAAACATATCTCAACACTGTAAAAGCTACACATGCTAAACCTGTCGCGACCCCCTTGCCCGCAAGGAAGACGCAACAACAGGAATCTTCTTTCAGCCGTTTATTCAGGTCCTTGATATTTCTTCTTCTCCCCTCTCGGATGCCCCTCCCAGCCTTAATAAAGCATCTCAAGCGCCAATGCAAAGCTGCCACGTGGAGCTTTCTCATAGGGTGTTAAAAAACCATGCACCAACTCTCCCAAATAAGGAGTTGTTTGTTACAGACCACAGCGGAGCCAGCGCCATCTTGTAATGGCGACCACAGTCCGCAGAAACGGCTCACCACAGTTCCCCCTTTTGTTTTCTAAAAACAATACAGGCGAGAGTAGAGGTCCTATCCCACTGTGCAGAAGTGGCTGCATAGTATGGCTCAGCCCCAAGGAGGGCCCTTCCCCAGATCTGAGGCCATATCAGCCGACGCCTTTTTTCGTGGGACGGGGCGTGGACGCGTCTAACCCGCATGCAATAGGACATGCTCTCCTTGAGGTCCACTTCAAGGATCACTCAAGTGCAGTGCCTTGCCTCGCATCCTGTATCGTGACGATGGTGGACGAAGGGGGATAGCTGAGGCTGAACTGTGGCTGTATAGAAATACAACGATAAACAAGTTGGTAACACCCTAAAAGAAAGGCACGGGTCTTAAGGCGATAGAAAAGCACTAGTGTGGAAACCCATCTGCGTGCAATGGCAGTAAAGCCGGCAGAGTGCAAGGGCTTTCCAACACTAAGAGAATAACAAAGAAAGACATGTCGTTCCCAGTGCAATGTCCGTAAAACTTGGGGTGCAACGACCATGTCAAAGATTTACTGTTTATCGTGAGCATTGCGGGCCTTGAGGCATGAACCAGCATCGGCATTGGCCAAGCCCGTGCCACTGCCCACCACTGCATTGGTGTCGTCTGTGTCATCGGCACCAGCACCAGAGCCAGAGCACTCAGCAGGATGAAGATCCTCATCACGGGATTGCTGTGGTGCTTCTTGTTGCTGGGTAGCTGGCGTCAAGACTCTTCTTGTCAGGCGTTCAGGGACCCACAATGGTTCCGTGCGATCCTGGGGAAAAACACATACAGATCCTCGTGCCCATGTCAGCACGGGGTCGGGGCCGTTCCATTGGCCCGTAAGAACATCTTTCCACTTAACATAGCCAATCACAGAAGGCTGAGGGGACACATGTCTATCGGCCGCAGAGCGACCGTGAATATCCAAATTCAAAAAATTAATGGTAAAGAGAGCTAAGGACAGGCGTTCTTTAGGAGTATGTTCAGCACCTATTCCCCCTTTTTGCTTTTGTAAAATTTCCTTTAAGGTGCGATGAGCACGCTCAACAATGCCTTGTCCTTGAGGATTGTAAGGCAGACCATGAGTAAGTTGCACTCCCATAATAGAACAAAAAGATGTGAATTGTCTGCCAGTATAAGCAGGTCCATTATCAGTCTTAAGGGATGCAGGTGCACCCCACGCCTCCCAGGCCTCCAGGCAATGAGTAATGACATTACGTGCCTTTTCTCCTGATAAAGCAGAAGCATGAATAATTCCAGAGTACGTATTAAAAGGGAGCAGTGCGGCTACAGATAAGCTGTTGAAGCTGATTAAAGTAAGCAGATACATTATGGGCATCACTAATAGCTCCCACAGCCTCCAGGATTTTTAGTGCTTGCACTACATAGATGGAGTCCGAAATGAGATTAAAAGGAAAAGAACATTGTTTAAAAACAATTTGTAGTTCTACCCATTGTGGATTTCCAGGAGCAAATTGATGCTGGACAGGGGGAGAATCATTAATTACATAAGCTCCCATTCCAGACTTGGAACCATCAGTAAAAATGTTAACAGCCCCCGGAATTGGACTGGATGAAGTTACTTTAGGGAAAATGATAGGATGTTCTTTAACAAAATGGAGTAACGGATGAGAAGGGTAATGATTATCAATATCCCCTTGAAACGAGCAACATAGAATAGCCCAGTTATCTAGAGTAGCACACAAAACACTAAGTTGAGCTTTAGTATAGGGTATAATAAGAGAAGAAGGTGATTGCCCGAAAAATTGAATGCTTTGTTGAATCCCTTTAAGTGCTAATGCTGCAACAGCGTCAGGATAATATTCTAAGGATTTTCCTGGGGATACATGTGGGTGGATCCATAGCAAAGGTCCATCTTGCCATAGTACTCCAGTAGGCTGCCGCATAGTGGCAAGCACACATAACTGGAAAGGTTTATCATTCTGGAGCCTGCATAAAGTAGCATTTTGTATAGCTTCTTCCACTGTCACAAGGGCCGCTCTAGCCTCTTTGGTGAGGCTACGAGGGGAAGTAAGATCTGGATACAATCGTCTCTTCCCCTGCTTCACGCTTCGCACACCTCCATCCTCCCGAGATACCTCACTTCCTGCCGTCTCTGACCTCTCCTCATGTAATTGTTCTAAAACTTCCTGTCCTTTTGTCAGCGCGTCAGTGAGGCAACTACGGACTATTTTCCATAGGGGTATCACCCCGCCCTCTAATATGCCCTGCTCAGAAGCAAAGTCAAGATCTTTGCCTAATTTATCCCAACTAGGTATGGTAAGGCTGCCCGAAACTGCAAACCACGGTGCAGCAATATCTATCTTCTGTAAAAATCTCTGTAAAGTACGATGCTTCACTTCCAGGCCCTTGGAACGTAACAGGCCATCTAGGGCCAAGAGAAGCGGACTTGAAGATGCAGCACCCATGACACAACAACAAAAGAAACACAGAAAACAAAAGACACAGACGACAAAAGAAACACAAAAAACAAAAGTGAAAGTACACATTGCAGCTGCAATAAAATATGAGGCTCTCTCTTTCTTTGTAGAGGAGCTGACCCCGCTTTGGACGCGGGTCCCACTTACTGGGACTATCCCCGCTTTGGTCGCGGGTCCCACTTACCTGGGACTAACCGGTGCACCACCCCTGACGACTGAAAGTTCTGGTTCCCGGGTCTCGGCACCACTTGTCGCGACCCCCTTGCCCGCAAGGAAGACGCAACAACAGGAATCTTCTTTCAGCCGTTTATTCAGGTCCTTGATATTTCTTCTTCTCCCCTCTCGGATGCCCCTCCCAGCCTTAATAAAGCATCTCAAGCGCCAATGCGAAGCTGCCACGTGGAGCTTTCTCATAGGGTGTTAAAAAACCATGCACCAACTCTCCCAAATAAGGAGTTGTTTGTTACAGACCACAGCGGAGCCAGCGCCATCTTGTAATGGCGACCACAGTCCGCAGAAACGGCTCACCACATAAACCCAAGACCAAAATCATTCCAAATGGAGAAAAACTGAAGGCATTCCATCTAAGAACTGTAGTAAGACAAGAAAACCCTCTTTTTACCACTTTTATTCAATATAATCCTGGAAACTAGCCAGGGCAAGTAGACAGAAGAAAGAAATTAAAGGGATACAAATAGAAAAAGAACTCAAATTATTACTATTTGCCGACAATATGATTCTATATTTAGAAGACCTAAAAAATCCACCAGAAAACTTCTAGAATGAATGAAATTCAGCAAAGCAGCAGGACATAAAATTAACAACCATACATCAAATGCATGATACATCAAATCAGTGATAAAGCCACTGAAAAAGAAATTAGGAAAACTACCCCATTCACACTATAGTCAAAAAATAAAACAGAATATTTGGAATCAATCTAACAAAAGAGGTGAAAGACCTCTACAGTGAAAACCACAGAACACTAAAGAAAAAAATTGAAGACCTTAGAAGATGAAAATATCTCCCATGTTCTTGGATAGGCAGAATTAACATTGTCAAAATGGCCATACTACCAAAAGCATTATATAGATTTAATGAAATTCCTATTAAAATTCCAATGACATTCTTTGTAGAACTAGAAAAAGCAATCATGAAATTCATTTGGAAAAAAAGAGACCCAGAATAGCCAAAGCAATCCTTAGCAAGAAAAGTGAAGCAAGAGGCATCATGATACCAGAACTTAAATTATACTACAGAGCCATAACAACAATAACAACAACAACAAAAAAAATGGGATGACACTGGCACCAAAACTGACACATAGACCAATGATACAGAATAGAAGACACAGAGACAAACCCATATAAATACAGTTATCTCATACTAGACAAAGGTGCCAAAAATACTCACTGGAGAAAAGATAGCCTAAAAAATGGTGCTGGGAAAACTGAAAATCCACATGAAGCAAAATGAAATTAAACCTCTATCTCTAATCTTGCACAAAACTCAATTCAAAGTGGATCAAGGATTTAGGCACTAGAACAGAGACCATGCACTTAACAGAAGAAAAAGTAGGTCCAAACTCTACCATCTCAGCTTAGGAACTGACTTCCTTAACAAGACTTCTAGAGCACAAGAACTATAAGCAAGAATCAATAAAAAGATTCAAACTAAAATGGTTCTTCACATCAAACAATCAAGAACATGAAGAGAGAGCCTACAGAATGGGAGAAAACCTTTACCACATACACCCCAGAGCATTAATCTCCAGGATATATAAAAAACTCAAGAAACTTAACACCAGGGGCTAGGGTTGTGGTTCAGTGGTACAGCGCTTGCCTGGCATGTGCGAGGGACCTAGGGTTTGATTCTCAGCACCACATATAAATAAATTTAAAAAATAAAGGTTCGACAACTAAAAAAAAAAAATAAAAAACAATAAAAACACCAGAAAAACAAACCAATCAATAAATGGGCTAAGGAACTGAACAGACACTTCACAGAAGACATACAATCGATCAACAAATATGTGAAAATACGTTCAACATCTCTAGCAATTAGAGAAATGCAAATCAAAACTACAACGAGATTCCATCTCACTCCAGTTAGAATGGCAACTATCAAGAATATGAGCAACAGGCCTAGGGACATAGCTCAGTTGGTAGAGTGCTTGCCTCGAATGCACAAGGCCCTAGTTCAATACTCAGCACCACAAAAAAAAAAAAGAAAGAAAAAATATGCAACAATAAATGTTGGCAAGCATGTGGGGGTAAAGATACACTCATACATTGCTGGTGGGACTGCAAATTGGTGCAACTACTATAGAAAGCAGCATGGAGATTCCTAAGAAAACTTGGGATGGAACCACCATTTGACCCAGTTATCCCACTCCTAGGTTTATACTCAAAGGACTTTAAATCAGCATAATACAGTGATGCAGCCACATCATGTTTATAGCAGCTAAATTAACAATAGCTAAACTAGGGAACCAACCCAGGTGTCCTTCAACAGATGAATGGATAAAGAAAGTGTGATATATATCTCCCCAATGGAGTATTACTCAGCCTTAAAGAAGAATGAAATTATGGCATTTGGTGGCAAATGGATGGACCTGGAGAATATCATGCTAAGCTAAATAAGCCAATCCCAAAGAACCAAAGGCTGAATATTTTGTCTGATATGTGGATATTAATTCACAATGGGGTGGGGGGGATAGGGAAGAATAAACATACTTTGGATTAGACAACAGGCAATGAGGGGAGGGGAAGGGTTATGAGGGAAGAAAGGATAGTAGAATGAATCAGATATTATTACCCTAGGTGCATATATGATTACATCACATATTCTACATCATGTACAACCAAAGAATGAGAAGTTATACTTCATTTATGTATGATGTCAAAATGCATCCTACTGTCTTAGGTAACTAGTTAGAAGAAAAAAAAATTGCTAGAACTAAAAAAAAATAATTAGTTATTGAAACTACATATATAGAAATAATAGTTCATTAAATTTGATTTGTCTAACATTACCCAACTGGTATGTGGTAGATCTGAACATGAGTTATTTTAAATAAAAACAGTAGTTCTGAAAAAAAAGAAGAGGGTTGAGGATGTGGCTTGGTGATTAAGAGCCCCTGAATTCAATCCCTGATACTATATACACACACACACACACACACACACACACACACACACACAAACGTGTGTGCGCGCGCGCATGTATGTATGTATATAAAGATATATCTAAGATATATTACTGAGTTTAAAAAAGTTTGTAAATTCTCACTTGCATTAAAAACCTGTTTTAACATATATGTCTATATAAATAGGAAAATGTCTGAAAGAACACATATCAAAAGTAACAGTGATTGTTTATATTGGAAATGAAGTGTGGCAACAGTAAAGAGAAGATTCTTAACTTACAGTTAGTTTAATTTTAACTTACAATTAGTTTAATTTTAATTTTATCTACCCACATATCTTTTGGTATGTATGTCTGAATTCTGTATTGTTATGTAAGCATTCAATACTTTGTAAAAATGTTTTCTTAAAATGTCTAATCTTATACAATAAGGTAAGATTAGTATTTAGGAATCATGTGGATTTAGAATATATCAGTGACTTAAATAGACAAAGATAAGCTTAAATTCCTAAGCTGGGGTTGCGGCTCAGTGGTAAAGTACTTGCCTAGCGTGTATGAGGCACTGGGTTCAATTCTTAGCACTGCATGTAAATAAATAAATAAAATGACAACTAATAAAAATATTTTTTAAAAAGGCTTAAATTCCTTAATTGAAGACAAACAAAATGAAACAATACTTCCTCTAAATTTATATACATTTGGATATATAAAGTGCATACATACATTATTTATATATACACATACATGCACACACACAGTGATTATAATGTATGTGTACATATAAAACAAATAATTTTAAGAAAAAATGAAGTAGAAAAGTAAGACACAGACTCTTTGGGGACAATTTCAATTTATGTAAGAACATGACATCTAAGTAAAGATCCAAAAGGAGATGAGGGTGTGGGCATACAAATACCTGGAGAATAATCATTCTAGGTAGAAGAAAAAGCCAATGAATCCCTAAAGCAGAAGCGTACTGATATGTGATATATTTGAGGATCACAGTGGGGTTGTATGAGGTTTTTATTAATCTTTTAAAATTGTTTTTAGTTGTCAATGGACCTTTACTTTGTTTATTTATATGTGGTGCTGAGAATCAAACCCAGGGCCTCACACAAGCCAGGCAAGGGCTTTACCGCTGAGCTCCAACCCCAACCCCATGGGATTATATGGTTTGAGAATAGTAAGTGATAAGAAAGACAGTAGGAAATGAAAGTCAAAGATGTCATGGTCCTCAGGACCTAGTGAGACTGTAAAGAGCAGAAGAGGATTAGAGTAACATGATGTAACTGAAATTATAAAAGCAAAGGTTCTGGCGCTTGTGTTGACTATATAGAGAACAGACTGTAAACAGAAGTTGAGTAATCCAGGTGAAACACACAACAATGGCAGGGACCAGTGGAGCAGTAAGGAGTGGCACAGTTTTGATGTACTTTGAAGGTTAAAAAAAAAACCAAGATTTTTTCATAGAATGGCAGAGAGTTATGAC
This sequence comes from Spermophilus citellus, assembly GCF_964194105.1. Taxonomy (NCBI): domain Eukaryota; kingdom Metazoa; phylum Chordata; class Mammalia; order Rodentia; family Sciuridae; genus Spermophilus; species Spermophilus citellus. The sequence goes on from NC_138196.1 coordinate 4,548,702, forward strand.
AGAAAGGAGTCATGATGGATGAAGATGGCTACAGAAGGAGCAAATTTTAGAAGATCCTGATCCAAGAAAACATAAATAGTGGTAATTCAAGATCATTTCTTCTCTCCTCATAGATCAGGGTTCTATTTGGGACATGATGAATTTGAGCAATTAGACAATCAAATGGAGTATGTTCAAGTCATAGTGGAATGATCATACTTAGACTATTTAAGTATTCACCACATCAACATATCAAAGCCTAAGCATAGAATAAACAAGTAAATGTCTACTACCTGACTTATTTTAATTCAGAAAATAGATTAATAATAACATCTTTATAAGAGTATAAGTAAAATTCCTATAATAAAATGTCTTTGGTTTATACCAACATTTATTTCACACATTTCAATGTTACAGAATTATCTCCTGCTCTTATTTCTCAAAAATGTTACATCCTATCTCTTTGTTAAAGTTATATTTTATTCTTAAAATAACCATTCCAGATGATACTATCATTGTTACTAAGCTACAAATACCGCTGAATGAAGTTTTAAGTAAATAGATACCTTGGGTCCACCGTGGCCTCACTAATGGCTTGAAGCTTCTCCTGTAGAGAATAAATTTCTGCCCTATGATTTTCTTCAGTTTCTTTCAATTGTTGGCGCAAAAAGCATATGAAGTTTTCTAATTCTTGAATTTGTTCTTCAAGTTGTTTAATTTTTTTGGTATCTTACAGAGAAGATAACAGGAAGAGAAGACAATACACATTTCAATACAAACTTCTCAGTGAAATAACAATCATTTTATTTCAATGTATAAAAATATTTATTCTTTGAAAAATGTTTTGAGTGAAACTCAGGTTTTAATTTGACTCATTCTGACTGATGAAAACAAGAAAACAGTGTGATTCAATATCATTTCTCCTATCCTTATGGTATAGTATCTCTAAATTCAACAATTTTATATCATTAAAACAATTCAGAAACATGAAACAAAAGAGGTGTTAAAAAGGGACCAGAGGAGAGTAGTTCATACCTTTCACTTTCCTCTTTTATTTTTATTTCTAAAAAATGCTGATAGTTAATCACTAAACTAACTTTTTTGCCAATTAAATGAACCATTAGTTAACATGAAATTTGGGAAATAGTGGACAGACTACCTCAAGAAGATATCAATTAAAAAAATACAAACTTAAAATATTACTATATTCAAAGAACCCCTGAAGTGAAAAAGCATGGTATTATCTGATATGCTTGAAATTCTATTCTGTTCACCAAAGCAATTCCAATAATAAAACTCATTCCTAAAAGCAAAAGTAAAAGCCTAGAGATACCTTGAACACAAGAAGTCTAGTTAACTGGCCAAATATTCATGAAAGAAAAACATTAACTGTGACTAATTGTTTATGGTTCATTGTATGGTCCCTTAACATTGTTGCTTTCCATTATGCCATCTTGGTCTTTTAACTCACTCTCTAGTTTCCCAGGATAACTCATTCTTGTCCTTGACCTCTTGTCCTTGACATTCATGCTGATTATAAATCTTTGCCTCATACTTAAAATTTTTCTCCCAGGTTTCAGACTTCTATTTTCAACTAACTCCTATATATTTTTTCAAAGTCAGTAAGTATTCTATTCTTAACTCAATATATTTAAAACTGAATTTATTATTTTTTTCACAAATTGGTTCCTTTTTATGACTAGAACCATACTCTAGTTTCTTAAGCTAGAAACTTGGGTATCATCCTTAATTTCTGCTAACATTAACGACAAACTAAAACCTAACTCTAAGTGTTGAACTTAACTTTCTATCATACTCAATTCAATCTGGCTGGTCTTCCCATCAATAATTTCATCCTTTCCAACTGATCCTAATGGTATCACCTTAAAATAAAAATCTTATTGGTACTCCCACTATTTAAAATCCTGCTGTAGGTCTTATCACCAATAGCATAAAACATAAACATGTTTCATCAGGGTACATAAAACCTTTCCTGATCAAGCTCCTTCCAATCTCTCCAGTTTTTTCTAGCTAACACGACTGAATTCCCAGTTCTCCCAAATGGATGCAATCTTAGATAGAGCTCAATGCTTAAGACTCCATAGCCTTCCCCAAATTTCCAACCTAATTACTCTTGTCCATACCCTCATCCTAGTCATCTCCCCAGGAAAGACAAGACTCTTTTTTCTCCCTCCATTCATTATATTTCAGAAATTTTCAGTTTATTTTATATATGCTTTCCCAATAGATTATGATTTCCTATGGGAAAATGACTCAGTAATTTTAGTTTTCTCTAGCACTTGAATGAATATCCAATGATTATATGAACAAATAAGACTAGGGTTAGATACACAAGTCACCTTCCCCTGTGAGTTCTAAGGACAGAATTATGAAATGGTGGACTCTAAGTGATGCTTCATGGTAATTATAAGTCAGAAACTATTTACCTGTTTCTTGTGTTTTTACATTCTGTAGTTCTAACTGGTATATTTTCTGAAGTTCGTTGATCTTTTCCTCTTGAGTAGAAATAAGCTCCTCTTTAAGACTGCAAAGAGCTTTATCTTTTTCATTTTCCATATATTCACGAACCTGATCCACATGAGCTGAATAAACCACTGAAAGGCATATGCGCTGAGCTTACATCTGTAGCCTTAAATCATTCTGAAAGTGAATATATATTAGAAAAATTTAAAATAATTTACTATAAAATAATTTACTTTTTGCATATACTAAAACAAGAGGAGAAATAAATTATAGTTTAAAACTTCATAAGAGAACCAATGACATTTTTTTCTTCATTCTTCATTCAGTTATACTGAGCTACTTCTTTTTTCAAGGAGAGTAGTATCATTACCTCAATTTTATAGCAAATTTTGATATTTGGTATAGCTTATAATTTGTCCATATTGGAGAGTCTTTATTCTGACTGTCTGGGACTGCTCCCTACAGGAACAAGTTAATTTTCTGATTTAAAAAGTTTCTTTGAGGCTATGCAAGTTAATAACTGATTGACATTTGATAAGAAAAGCAATAATCCAAAAATCCAAAACAGATGGAGACCATATATATGCACTCAATTTGGGGAGCAATGCATATCTAGAAAAGGTCCTACATGAATATTCCTTACCTCAGAAACAGATCCAAGAAAGATACAAGATAATGATATTCACTTCTCTAGTTTACATTATGTATGACATCAAATTTTCTTTACCTGTTCATTCTTCTTCTTAAGCATGGTATTTTCTTTCTGAAGCTGACAGCATTCCAACTTCACCTTCCCTTCACGAAGCTTAGCTTCATTAAGGACAATTTGAAGCTAATGCAAAACACTACAGTTAGTGAATTAATTCCAAAGAAAAAACAAAGTTATACTTTCCCAAATCAGACATCATATAGTTCTCATTTTTTGCACATTTTAGCACACCTCAAATTTTTGGTCTGCAACAAAAATAAGATGTAGTATTAATATCCGTTAGCAAGAGTTGGCAGCTTTACCTCTGAAAGTTCAGAAGTATTCACTGAAATGACATCTTTAAGCTTCTCTATAGATTTCTTATTTTCCCTTATCTGCCAAGTGAAAACAGAACACAAAATATGCATTATGATTTCAGTAGAAATACTGATATATATGTGTGTGTGTGTGTGTACACACACACACACACACACACATAATATATACTAAAAAAGATAAATACAACAAAATTTTTGTCAAGCCATCCCATTACGTTTCAGGTAAATGCAGGGGATCCAGCTTTGGACTAAGCAAAAAATCAATAACTGAAAGAGATGAGGGAAATGAAGTCATAAATATTTCATGGCATCCACAACCTTACTGTTTATGAGATAACCAGAAAAAAAGGTCAAAGTATAGAAAATCATAATGCAATAAGTAAATAAAATGTTTTAAAGCATAGAAAATTAACTAATTAATTACTGTTTCAAGTAAACCAGTTCAAATTAGTAATTTTTTTTCTAGTGATAGAGAAAAAAATTTCCCAAGATCATTTTTAAAATTTTCTTATCTGAAGTAAAAAATGATAAAATTTAAGGAATAATAGACTAATCTCACATACAGAAGAATTCCAAAAAATTTATAAAGATACTCGCTCCTTAAGGAAGTGGACATAACTCTGCAATCTTTGTTTGCAATGCCTGGGATTGAATCCTGGGCCTCATGCATGCTAGGCAAGTGCTCTACCATGAGCTGCATCCTGAGCTTGTAACTCTTCATACTTTAACTGTGGGCTGTGCATGGTAACTTCCAAAGAATACAATATGAAAAGGATTGGAAAGAATTTTTACAGTGGAGAAATCTTATAAATACTACCTCAGCTAGGTGATCAAGCTTACTTGGGGGTAGGATATTTCAGAACACACTCTCTACTATCTTTTGCAACTTTTATGTAATTACAGAAACTTATAGAAATTGAAAATTAAATATGTAAGTAAAATTTTTTTAAGTACAGAAAATTGATTAATTCATTACTCTTTCAAGTAAAAAGTAAACAAATACCGTTCAACTGGACAATAGTTTTTTAGTTGTTCTGCATGTTTCCAAGGGCAGAGCAAAGCAATATGAAAATTATCCAAGGTTGAGAATAAAAATATTTCCTAGGCCCATAAAAATAATTTGTTGTATCAATACTTAAAAGTTCCACAAAATGGGCAGAAGTGGGTTCAACTTCCTTGACTCCTAATCTTACTTTAGTTAACAGCTGGACTAAGTTCAACTTAACCAATTTTACAAAATATTTCAAAAGCCAAATTGCAGTAACACTTAGCAGCAAAACTCTTACCAAGTCCTGATTCTTAGCTTTCTGTTCTCTCTCAGATTCTAACATAACATGAAGAATTTTAGCTCTCTCATCCAGAAGTTCTTTAGCTTTTTCAAGAAGCTTCATTTTATCCTGGAAAAAAAAAAGGTGTCAAGATTACTCACTCATTACATTTACTTTTGAGTTTAGAATGTAATTCCCCCCAAAGATATTTTTACCTTATATTTATTTGCTTCATCAGAAAGAATCATATTTTGTTTCATGATCTCTTGGACCTGTTTCTTTGATTCCTTTATCTATGTAAATAAAGCATTCAGAATTAAGATACACAAATTATAGTGCTACTATTCAAGTTACTTCCAGACAAGTGACCCTTTCTAGAAGAAAGCAGTACTTAATACATATGACTGCTTAGAATTTGGATGATTTGTAGGAAATAATGAAACAAAAATTTTAAAATATGATTTTTAAATTAAAACAGGTAGAAATGATTCAAGCTAGAACCAAGGGAGAAAGAAACAAAAAAATAATTATACCTTCTGTTCATAATTTGACAATTTCTGCATTAGTTCTTCATTTTCTTTCATGAAATTGTTCACCTTTTTGGAAATTTGCTGTTCATTGACTAAAAGGGGGAAATATACAAGATTATTACAATCACTAAATGAAATTCAATTACTCAATCTACTAAAAGCAAAGACATGTTATATGGTACTATGAGGAAATACTTCTTAGCATAACTATTATGCTTTTAAAAAGCAATCTATGCTTATTAGCAATAAGAGTATAAAAATTATTAAAATTTAAGAAAAATATAAGAACAATGATATTTTGCTGGGTGCAGTGGTGCACACCTGTAATCCCAGTGGCTCAGGAGGCTGAGCTAGAAGGATCCCAAGTTCAAAGCCAGCCTCAGCAAGAGCGAGACACTAAGCAACTAAGTGAGACTTGGTCTCTAAATATAGGGGGTTGGGGATGTGGCTCAGTAGAGTGCCCCAGAGTTCAATCCCAGGTACCCCTCCCATCCAAAATGATATTTCAATTTAAGCTTATTTCACAGATGGGAAATACAGTAAAGTGTTGTAGCTTGATATTCCTCCCTTCTCAAAATACTTTCTTTTCAGAAAATGGAATCATTTAATTCTTTGCGAAGAAAAACAGAAATGAGAACATACTGATTCACATTACCGTTCTTTAAATTATCTACTCAATTACTTAATGCATGATTAAATCATTAGCATACAAATACTCTTCAAATGTAATACATCTGCATTACATCAATATTCAAAAGTTAATCTGCCCCAAATTAAAACTTATCATCATCTCCCTATCCACAATTTGTTCCTCCTCTTTATCTCCTATCTCAGAGCTGGAACCATCATCATCCACTCTATTATCCATGCTAGCAACCTAGGAATAGTAAAATTTTCAGGAGGTAAAAAAGATAATAGACATTAAAAGTCACTGTATCTACTTCTAACATACATAAAACACACATCAAACACCAATACAAAGGGTTATTACAAGTTTAAGAAACTTAAAAATTTACCTTGATATACTCTATCTTTTACCTAGAAGAGAGAAAAAAGATTAAATTTGATGTCAAACATCTGCTCAATAGAAACAGCATTCCTAAAACAACAGTCAGAATCATAACCAAGTGAGAATTTAATAACATTCTGGTTCAGGATAATAATTTATAGGATTAAAAATAAGTAAAGGTTAACAAGCCTTTTAAATTTAATTGGTAGTGATATTTCATAAATAGCCTCTGACATAAAAACACTAAGATATGTACCTTATTTCACAGTAAAGATGTGTGTGTGTATGTGTGTGTGTGTGTGTGTGTGTGTGTGTGTGTGTGTACTCAAAATCATTTACTTGACAATTCTAAATAACCAGGATAAAGTCTAGAAACAATGACTATTCAAAAGGAATCCGAGGAAACAATATTAAAGGCATAATCTTTGTACTAAGATATGCCACTTTCACTCACCAGAAAACATCTTAGAACTCCAATTTAAATTTGGCTATTGGCTGAATTTAGAAACTAAGAGGCTACATCATCTTATTTCTGCAAACCACTAAATATATAGCAAGAAATCTGAAAGGGAAGACTGCTAGAAGAAAATGTACAAGCAACAAGAGAAATGACAATTAACATATTCTGGAAAAGACAAAAACAACCATTTCCAAAAGACAGCAATAAACTGCCTGATAATAAAACCTAAGCAGAAATTTTTTTAAAACATCACTAAATTTCTTTGTAACTTAGCATATTACTTTCAAATGTTATAAATGGTGATGGGATACTCAGATGTGTCCATGGATCATCCATGGGATCTTCGTAATAGGAAATTGCATTCAGAAAACTCCAACACAGAAAGAAATGAACATTTCTTTAATGTCATAGCCTTGCTAACCTTTTACTCAAAATGACAACAGAGGAAAATGGGAAGTAGCATAAAAGCAGTCATCTAAGGTAGGAACTAAAGTTCCAAAGTCAAATGCTGAAACTGAGGAGCAACAAGCTAGGAACCAGATCCCACATAACCTAGTGAAAAGAGAAACAGGTACCGGGGTTCTTGAAATGAAAGAAACAAGAGAGAGAAATATAAAACGTTTTCCTGTTTTTCCCTTCTCTTTATCCTTCTATTTCCTTTTTCCTTTTAGCTGAGAAAAAGTTCAATGAGATTAGAAAATTCCTCACAGGAATCCAGGCAAACGATTCTTCTATTTAAGAAGGGAATACTTTTTAAGAGATTTTACACTCAATTGTACAAGGAGAGGAAACTTATCTTAACAATGATATGTCTGAAATAATTAAGAAATCAGAAAAAGAACACTCAGATTTGAAAAGATTTGTATCCAATGCTTTTGGCCTCTTTAACTGTTAGGCTTTTCATATGCAAAGTCCATTTACCTAAAATAATTTTCTTCCAATTATGTTAAATAACTATGAAACAGAATGACCTACAGTACAAACATAAGTATGTATAAGCGCATCTATATATATATATATACACACACATACACACACACACACACACTTATACATATATGTACACACATACACAGAGATAGACTAATTCTGCTCAGGAAAAAAAAAACTTAATGAACAAAACATTTAATGGATTTTTGGACAACACATAATCTATACTTCCAAATAAAAAGGTATTTTCTGAACATATGATCAAATCATAAAATCTGGGAAAAATTTATATAAAAGACTGGAAAAATTATCTCATCTCCTTTTTCTCATTTTACTGTATTTCTTTGCAGCATTTCCCCGTTTATATGTGTTTATATTAACATACGGTTCATCAACATTTAAATCTTAGTTTCTGCTTTTTTTCCCACTTCACATTTAATTGTGAGCATTTTCTGTACCTCAAAGCTTTGAAATAAATAAATCTGCCTACTATTCCATTAATCGAACATACAATAACCCCTAAATGAATTATGTTGTGCTAAGTCTTCAATCTAATACACTGTTCCATTGAAAAACATTACCAAAATCTTCAAAGCATAGTTATTTCTTTAAGATAGATTACTAGACATATATGCTACATAAAAGGATATTTATCTAACCTATCCCACCTTTTATCCCACTTTTAAGACTTCTGATACATATGAAACTACTGGTCAGGATGGCTGTAAGAATTACCAGTTCTACCAAATGCACCCACACTAAATTATTTTATAAGGTTAGTTTGACTTAAACCACTAATTTGTGTTTTAGCAACTGAAAAAGAAAAAAGGGGGGGGCAGTGACTATATAAAACAATCCTTGTGCTTATGTGCTAAGGAATAAGTAAGTTAATTTACTCACAACAAGAGCAGTTCTCCAAAAGAAAATGACAAAGGATACAATCCCAAAGAAAACAGTGAAAACTACAGGCTTCCATGGTAGTCCATAAAAATCAGTTCCAGGTTGAGTATCATCAGGCAATGTAGTAAACAGCTGAAACAGACAAATTAGAAGAAATGGGAAACCTTAAATTTATAACAAAACAGTCACAAAGAATCATGGCAATTCTAAACCAACCTCCTCATCAGAAATCCACCTCCTCAATATTTTCCAATAGCTTCTTCAAGAGAGAGGATACTGGCAGTCTCATATTTTTTGTTTGCTTGCAGTGTTTTCAAGTATAATGAATCTAAATACTTTTTAAAAAATATTTATTTATGTATCTTTAGGTTTAGGGTGGACACATTGTTTTGTTTTTATATGGTGCTGAGGATCGAACCCAGTGCCTCATGTATGCTAGGCAAGCGCTCTACCACTGAACCACAACCCCAGCCCGAATCTAAATACTTTAAATTGAGCATACATTTCCAGTTTGTAACAGGCCCTATATCATCACACTGTCTAACACCTGGCTAGAATCCCTCTGGATCATTCATTTCTCTTAGATAACCTGGTTTTTATAATTTAAAAAATTCATTTAAGACAAATACTTAAATATATGAAAGAACTAATTAATTTTATGGCAACAAATAAAAACAATGATGATATATGTATAAGATTTTAAATCTTACTTCCATTCCACTCTTATAAACAGATAAGTGACATGTAATTTCAGACAACTCTTGAAAACTGGCTTAGATAAACTTCTCTGAATTTAACATCCTTCTATAAAATTCAAAGCCTAATTTTAAATGGTTGCTCAAAGGCAGTGCAGTAAACACCTGCCTACTCTTCCCTGTTTTCACCGCCCTCTACACGTAATAGGAGATAACTGTCATTTGGGCCCAATTCCCCAGCAGTCTCCGTAGGGAAAAGACCATCCCCTTCCAACTTCACACTTTACAACACCAACTATTCACATTCTCCTGCCCTCCCCAAATATCCTTTTCTTCATGTTTCCATTTCTCTGAACACATTTCTTCTGACTACCACCTTCCCCCTCCGTCTTCCACCCCAGCCTGTCTAATCAACAACAAACCACATGTCAGACTCCCTGTTTGCCCTTTGCCAGTGCTTCAAACACATCTCAACTACTTTATGACCTTATTGATCACCCTTCCAACCATAATAAATGCATTTATGGACAATAATGTTCTACCATCAAATAAATACCTCTCTTTCTACCATTATGTTACTGTGTTTTAAGTGAATGCCATTATCTCCCTGCCAGAAAGAAAGGTTCTGAGGGGAAAAACCAAGTTTTTACAGGTGTGCAAATGTCCAGCCTTGGTAGACAGCAAATCTTTCTCATGTGCTAAACCATGTAGCCATTAAAGCCACACCCCTATGGCTTTTGTTTCAGGAGCTATCTACTCAAAGGGTCAGGAGTCATTTTCATAAAGACATTTTAAGTTCTTCACTTCATGACCAGAAGCCACTTAAAAACTAATAAATAATCAACATTCTAATTGAAGAAACTATGTCAAACTTACCATCTTAGACAAATAAAGCAAGAATGAATGTAACAAGAAAAGTATGCTGTCCAAAAGGGTGGCATCTGCTGGCTCTTCCACCTTTATCTCTACTTGGTTTTCTGTATCAGCAGCATCAACAGGAGTACCTTCTGTTATAAGTAGCTCTAAAATTGAAAGGGGAAATGGCTATTTTATTTTATGCTATAGAATAAGAATTGTCTCTCTTCAGTTTCAATATCTCTTCAGTTTCAATATCCATCGAGTGTTTCACTAAATATATGAGTCACAGTGCCTGGAATATGTCCCTCTCCTAAAGACAATTAACACAGAGAAGAAAACTTCAAAATCCTAATTAGAGCTGGCTGGGGCTCCGGCAGAGCCGGAGGGGACACACGCAGGGTCCCGAGGCTCTGTCACTCCTGCGCCCCACCCGTCATCCTGCGACCCCCTAGCCCAGCCCGCGGGGCTGGGGACCAGGGGATCGGAGCCCCATGCGGCCCCAAAGAGCCACCGCAGAGACCCCGGGACACTCGCCCGCCTGCACACTCACTGCTGCATTCGTCGTCTGCACAGAGTTTGTGCTTCGGGTCCGGTTGGCCCAGCACTCGCCAGGTAGGACAGAGCACGAACAGCCAGAAGAGCAGCCCCCGCGCCACAGCCATGTGGCAGGTGGCGCCAGAGGCGGGGCTCAGGGGGTGGGTGGGTAGCGAAGCGCGGAGGGGTGGCGCCCGGGAAGGCTTAAGCCTTTCCTGGGTGACACGTCAGCAGGGATATCTGGGGGTCGATCCACAGACTCTACTGGAGAACGCAAGGAGCCAGAGCTCCATCCTTCTCTAGTGGAGACTTCTCCTCAACTGAAGACCTTCTCCTCTAGTCGCTGCCTTGGCAACTAGGACTCTCCTTCTCATCCAATCACCTGCCTTTGCTTCTGTGACCTCACAAGCGACCCTCCCTGTGATTCTAGTGGTCACCCACCCATCCCCCCCCCCACTTCGCCAACTGGTCCTTTCTGGATTTCCTCAACGTCTCATTTCTGGTCCATCCTGAACTAGCCCACTCCACCATCACTCCCATCCCCCATTCCTGGTCTGGTACCTCCTTTTCTGAACTACCAAATCCCACCCCTGACTTGTCACAGCTAGTCTATGGTTCCAGGCTCCCTCCCCTTCAAACTCCTAGAGGTTCCTTGAAGCCCCACCCCAAGATCCCTCTGATTAGGAAAGGGGAAGGTGAATGAAACTGTGAGTGAGGGTGTAAACTGGAGACAGTGGCCTGCTTTATTTTTTAAGGCGGGGACAGGTGGGGGCAGAGAGATGGACATTAGTCTTTGGGCTAAGATCTTGAGATTCTTATCTTTATCCATAAGGGAAGAAATCATTTAATTCAACAGCATAGTTTTAACTTTCATTTTGTGCTACCACTCATGCCAGATGCTGGACAAAGCCCTAGCTTGGTGTGGGAGTGGATGAAAATCAAAAGACAAGATATCTGGTCCTGGTCCAAAAAAGTCCAGAACTTAGTGGGAACCAACTGACAAAACCGATTGTCAGAGAAGAAGGCTAGTAGATAACATTTCTTGAACGCTTTCTTTATGTCCAGTTGTTATTCTGAAGGTTTTATACATATCAATTAATTTAATGTTCATAACAACAGTACCTTACAGTAGTAGTAGGTCCTATTCCAATCCTTATTTTATAGTAAATTGAGGCAGTCACACATCCAGTGAGTAATGGAGCTAAGTTTCAAGCCCAAGGAGTAGACTCCTTTTCATCACAACCTATCAACTAACAAGCAATTGTACTTTCTGACAAGAGGAGCAAAATCTGATTTAAATCATAATATAGCTGAATTACTGATATGTACAGTTAAGGGGGGGGGGGAAGGCACAAGCTAGCCAGCCCAAGGAAGAGTGTCTGCAATGCTCCCATCCTGGGTGGAGCCATTCTCATTTGTCTGTGACCAAGGGCTTGTTACTATAGTCTCTGCAAAGGTTATTCATCAACCTCCAACAATGAACCCATCAGTTGTTTCCCCAAATTAACTGAATCTTTACAACTTAGAGAAAGGAATGTAGTCCACCGTGTTCATAATGTTAAATAAAGAAAACGATGGAAAAAAAGGTGTGCACAAACATTTGTCTACAGGGGCCATGAGAGGTCCCCGTTGGTCCAGTGTACTTCTACACTTTCTGGAGAACCAGTGGATCATACAGAGAAACTGTCTATCTGAGTCATTCTTCATTTCTTTTCTACCATGTATTTATTATGTTATAAAATGTATCTAGTAGGCATCTCTAACAACATGTTGAAAACTGAACTCATTTTTCTCTCAAAATCTGCTCCTTTCAGTCTTCCCTATCTCAGAAATAAGAATGACAATTTAATTCCCATTATCCAGGTGCTCAAAGCCCAAAACTTACAAACCATCTTTGATCTCTTTTCTCTCACATTTCAACTCCAGTCCATTAGACAATATTATGTCTTTATTTTTATAATTTTATTGAGATATAGTTGACCTACAATAAATTGCACGTTTAAGGTGTACGATTTGATAAGTTTTGACATGAATATACCCATGAGACTATCACCAAAATCAAGAGTCTTTCATCCTTCTTTGTAATCTCTCCCCTCTCCTTTTCTGGGCTGTCTCCAAACATCTCCTGTCATTATAGATTGTTTTGCATTTTCTAGAATTTGATATAAATTATACAGCATTTTATTTATTTATTTTTCTGACTTCCTTCTTTCCAAATAAGCATTTGAAACATGCCCAGAATCTGACCACTCCTCTGCATCTGCTAAGCCAATATACAGGCCAAACCCACATCATAAGTCACCTGAATGATTCCCATAGCCTTCTGTCCTTGCTTCTGCCCTCATTTTCCCCAATATCTATTGTCCTGATGGCAACTAGAGTGATATTCTTAAATATAAATTTGATTGTGTCTCTCTGCTCAAAATCTTCCTATAGCTTCCCATTTCCAAATAAAAGGCAATGACTTTAGCCAGGCCTGGTCGTACTCATCTGTAATCCCAGCAGCTCAGGAGGCTGTCAGGAGGATCCTGAGTTCAAAGCCAGCCTCAGAAATGTAGTGAGTCCCTAAGCAACTCAGTGAGACCCTATCTCTAAATAAAATATTTTAAAAAGGACTGTGGGTGTTGCTCAATGTTTAAGTGCCCCTGGGGGTTCAATCTCTAGTATCAGGAAAAAAAAAAAGGAAAAAAAGCCATGACTTTATTATGGACTGCCCTGCCTTATTATGGACTGTTCTTATTCAATGTGACTCCCCTCATCCTTTTCTCCCCATTTCCTAACATTCTTCTCTTGTCTGTTAGTTCCATTTAAATACACCAAGCCCACCCCTGCTTCAGAGCATTTACACTTGCAACTTTGCCTCAACCTTAACTCCCCAAATCATCTGACTCGCTAACTGCCCCCTCACTTTATCATGTCTCTGTAACAGTGGCATTTCATGTGGTAAAGGCCTTCCCTGGCCATCCTACATAAAATAGAGCCTCTTGCCATGACTATCAAGCCCATTACCCTGCCTTTCTCTTCAGACTTGCCTTACCACTTCAGACTTCTCTTACCACTTGCCTTACATTTGTTTATCTACTTGACTGCTCTGACCCATCCTCAAACACAATTTCCAACACGAGCAGGAAATTAGTTGTTTTGTTCACTACTGTTACATCAGTGACTAGGGAAATGCCTAGAATGTATGAGAGAGTTAACAAATGATTTGTTGGATAAACTCATGGTTCCAATAATATTATAAATATACTACACTATTAACCTAAACACATATATTAACTATTAAGCCCCCATATATAAATAGTACTGAGAGGAAATAAGCTATGAGAACAAGGCATTTAAGGTCCACCTCTCAGCAGCATGCATCCTCAACTCCAGGAATGTACCCCTGAATGTGTTTGTTGTTGAATAAAAACATACTTGTGTGGAGAGTAGTTGTTTGGTTACATGATACTGGAATATTTAAGTAGATCTTTTAAAACTAGTTTTAATTTTTTCTTATTTTTCTTATTATAGAATGTGGTATGTTGTAGAATTTTTCTTATTGTAGAATAAATTAATGATAATTCATTGGTGGAAAAATCAGAATAGCAAAATGATCTAATTGCATATTACCTTCTTGATATTTACTTTGACTCATAATCAGATATACTTTTATATGCATAGTCAGTGCTTCCAGTTACTGAAGAACTAGCTGCTTAGTTTGTAGAGTTTTCAATATTTTGATTTATCAGTATTAGTTTTTAAACTTATTGCCTTAAAGACATATTAACTAGTCTGGTGGATAATGAGAAGAAAATTTCTCAACTGGCCACAATAAGGTAGTGGTAGTTCTTTCTACCAGGATACATACAATTAGTGGATGAATCGGCATTCACTTTTACTCATAGCATTTAAATATGTAGCATTGATGTTTAACATGATGTTTAATATAAGGTTATATTAAAAACCTTCAGAAAAGGAACAGGATAGAATGTGGTGGTGATTGTTGGCCTGGAGATAAATAATCTCAAGTGCATTATTCTTTAATACCTCAAAGGGAATTCTTACGGGGTAAGGGTTGAGTAATTGTTAAAGGTAAATGTGACCAGTTTGGGTGGCAGGGACATAAAATTCTAAGATATGAAGTGTTCCTAATGTCAGAGTACAATCTAAATGAGACAAGAAAAACATATCTGAAACAAATAATTGGCAGCATAACAACATATACCATTGGAAATTTGTGAAGGCACTTGCCTAGGAGCATTCAGTAGGCCTAATGCTGCTGTTACCAGGAAGAACCTCATCTATTGTAAATGATGTGCCAGAGAATAGTGTTAAACATTTATGGAAGACTAAATCTCTCCAAGAGGGGCAACAGATTTACCCTCGCATATGAAACATTGGAAAAAAAGTGGACAAAATAGAAACAACAGTTCTCAGATATTAGATAATAAGCAGCATAAGAGTGACCTCTAAGATAAAGTTAAGCATGAGAGATGAGTGCTAGGATTATCCCAATTTACTCCCTGGAAAGAATTTTTCAGGCCACATCCAGAGAAGGGAAACTCAAATAGAAAAACTCAAATAGAAACATAGTCAGTAAAAGGGAAAAATTAGCCCAAGATTGAAGGTAACCCCTGTCTAGCAGAATCTTAAAAAGATAAAAATGTTTCCAAGATAGTTCAGAGAAAAAGCTGTACACAGCTCAAGAATATTTAAAAGAATACAAAATATGTTTCCAAGATAGTTCAGCAAAAAAGCTGTACACAGCTCAAGAATATTTAAAAGAATACAAAATATCCAGTATTCAACAAGGTAAATTCACAATGTTTGGAATCCAATAAAAATGTATGAGGCATGCAAAGAGGTAGGAAAATATAACCCATGTTGAAAAGAAAATTAATAGAAATGATCATTAATTGCACTGTGATAGAGTTATTATACAAGGACATTAATACAGTTGTATACCATATGTTCAAGATGCTATGGAAAAGCATAAGCATGTAAAGGAGAAAAAAGAAGATATAAAAATGTCTGAATTAGATGAAACAGATAAAATTAGATAAAATCAGATAAAACAATGGCTAAGGTGAAAATTACACTGAATGAGATTAACAGCAGATTCGACATTGAAGAAGTCAATATCAGCAAACTGAATATGCAGTGATAAAGACTCCAAAATCAAACACGGAGAAAGAGACTTAACTGAACAAAGCATCAGTATGCACAGCTTCAACCAGTCCAATATATATGTTATGGTAGTTCCTAAAAGAGGTGGGAAAAACACATTTGAAGAAATAATAAATAAAAATGTTCTATATCTGATGAACACTCAGATTCAAAAAGCTCAATGAATAAGAAAAATGATAAAGATGACACAAATATACACTGAATGCTTAAAACCAGTGCTAAGAAAAAAATTGAAAAGCATCTACAGAAAAGAGATACCATTATGTACAAAGGAGTGAAAGTAAAATGTCAAAATTCATTCAAGAACCATGCAAACCAGAAAACAGTACATCAACATTTTCAAGTTCTGAAATAAAAAAACACTGACATCCTAGAATTGCATTCCAAATGAAAATATATTTCACAATGATGTAGTCTTTAATGCAAAAGAATTAAGTTAAACCCTACCCCACATAAAAATCACTTCAAAATGGACCACAGACATAAATGTAAGAACTCAAAATGGACAACACATATATATGTAAGAACCAAAACTAAATGTAAGAAAGGTAAATCTTGGAGTAGACAATGACTTTGTAGTTAAGACACCAAAGGCCCAAGCACCAAAAGAAAAAAATAATAAAGTAATGAACTTCATAAAATTTAAAACTTTTAAAGGCTACCATCGAAGAAAGTGAAAACACAATCATAGAAGAAAATATTTACAATTCATGTAGTTAGAATATAACTACCTAGAATATACAAGCAATTCTTATTGTTCAATATGAAAAGACAAATGGCACGAAATTAGAATAGACATTTCTCCAAAGAAAATATGCAAAAGCAAATAAGCAAATGAAAGGATACCCAGCACCATTAGGGAAATGTACAACCTCAGTGAGATACTACTTCACATCTATTAAGATGGTTATAATCAAAAAGATAATAATAAGTTGGCAAGGATGTGGATCAATGGGAGCCCTCACACACTACTGGTAGGAATAGACTACAGACCTAAATGTAGCAGCTAAACCTATACAACTTCTGGAAGAAAATATAAAAAGCTGCTTGGCAGAGACTTTTAAAACTAGCTAGCTCTCTCTGCCTCATGCTCTCTTTTTTCTCTCTCTCATCTCAGAAATAAATCAGACTTAAAAACTTTGTCTCATGCTGGGCGTGGTGGTGCATACCTGTAATACCAGTGGCTCAAGAGGCTGAGGCAGGGGGATGGCAAGTTCAAAGCCAGCCTCAGCAAAAGTGAGGCACTAAGCAACTCAGTGAGACCCTGTCTCTAAACAAAATACTAAATAGGTCTGGGGATGTCGCTCAGTGGTGGTATGCCCCTGAGTTCAATCCCCAGTACCAAAAACAACAACAACAACAAACTTTATCTATTCTATATTCATTGTTACGGAAGTGGAAAGGTAAGCTGACAGACTAGGACAAAGTATTGGCAAAACATATATCTCTCAAGAGAATGATATCTAGGATATACAAATGATTCTTACAACTTATTAATAAGAAAAATCACCCAATTTGAAAAGATGGGCAGAAGATTTTTTTTCTTCACCAAAGTAGATACAAATATGGTGAATGTGCACATGAAAGGATATCCAACGTAAGTTGAAATGTAAATCAAAATTGCAATGTTATTACACATACAGTAGGATGGAAAAAATTTAAGACTCATCATAACAAATGTTGACAAAGATTAAGACTATGGTATCTCTCTTAGAACTGCAGACTATAACATGTAGTATAAACAATGGCACAAACTGTTAGAAAACTGTTTGGCAGTTGCTTTAAAAATTAAATCACATCTGTCGAGATATTTACTCCAGAGAAATAAAAGCATACATCCACACTGAGACTTGTGCACAACTATTCATGGTGGTTTTATTTGTAATGATCAAAAAATCCCCAATGTTGGACTGTGGGAACATGTCTGTCTTACATGCCTCAGAACCCTTATACTCATATTAACCATATAGTAGGCATTTGATTACTAACTATTACATGAATGTAGAGATTGATTTTTTATTGTTAATAGAGCTTCTCTTTTATTAAATATAACAGACAAAAGAAAATCACGTATAGCACAATGAATTATCACAAAGTAAACATATCCACTGAACACTAACCCAGGTCAAGAAATTGGACATCAAATGCACCTTCATGAGCCCTTTCTCATTGCTCCCCTAATTATTCCCTCCGCTCCCCCAGAGTTAGGCACTATTTTAACTTCTAATAACAAGGATTAGTTTTGCCTCTTTTGTTACTTTATACAGTGTAATCATACACATGTGTTCTTTGGTATGTGGCTTTTTTAGCTCCATATGTATTTTTATAAGATTTATCCAAGTTGTTGAATGTGAATGTACTTCTTATTTTCATTGCTTAATAATTTTCCACTGTATAAATATAACCTGGTTTACTTAAAAAAATCCCCAATGTATATCAATAGGAAAATAGATAATAAATTTTGGAAACATACTTAGCAAGAATAAAGAACTATTGATAATAGCAAAAACAGGGAGATTCTGAATGAAATAAACTAGACAAAAAGTAATATGCATTGAAAATTCTTTTTTTTTTTTTTTGTACTCCCTAGTACAAATATCCAGGGGTGCTCTACTGCTGAGCTACATACATCCCCAGTCCTTTTTTATTTTATTTATTCATTTATTATTAATTTTTTTATTTGCTATCAGAGATGGAACTCTTGGGAACTCAACCACTGAGCCACATCCCCAGGCCTCTTTTGTATTTTATTTAGAGATAGGTCCCACTGAGTTACTCAGGGCCTCGTTAAGTTGCTAAGGTTGGCTTTGAAATCCCAATTCTCCTGTTTCACCATTCTGAGCCGCTGGGATTACAGGTGTGTGCCAACATGCCCAGTTTAGTTTTTATTTTGAAACAGAGTCTGGCTTAGTTCCCCAAGTTTACCTCAAACTTGCGATCCTCCAGCCTCAGCCTACTGAATATCTGGGATTAAAGATTCTGCCACCACCTTCCAGCAGATTCAGTTATATTTAAAGGTAGAAAGTTATAAACCAGGTGAATCCTAGTAAAGGTCTTAGTAAAAAAATAATAAAAATAAAAGCACTATGCTTGGTCACAATATGGTAAGTCAGAAAATGACAACAAATTGATCAGAACAGTATCATTTCTCAATGGATTTCAAAGGGTCTCCTTCCTTCTTTCCCTCCCTCCCTTCCTCCCTCCCTTCCTTCCTGAGTTTTGGTGTGTGTGTGTGTGTGTGTGTGTGTGTATGTGTGTGTGTGTACATCATCTTCTGTGCCAGTGTAAGAGGTTTAGGCAATGGATCAACCTTTACACCTGTGCCGAAGGACCCCAAGCTTGGATCTATCTCCAAGGGTGGAGGTGACTCTAGATCCTCATTATAATGCCGAGAGTGGGAACTCCTAAAAAATAACAGGTCTTTCTTGGTAACACCAGTTTCCTCCTTGGTAAAAGTTAGTGTAGTGGGAGGGTGGCAAGGACCCTACCCTGCCACAAAATAAATGCTAAAACGTTATTTTGGTACAAATTGTAAACACTAAAGAGTTAAACGTAAGAGATGAGTCTTGGGATTTGAGCTAGACCTGGATAAGTACATAGGATTCAGATTCTAAAAAGAGAATAAAAGGCAAGTGAATTAAACAGCATAAGAAAGACTCAGCAGAAAGAAGTATGTTTAAAGGACAGTAAAGACATCTCATTTTGCTAAGAGGAAAGGATTCTATAAAGGATGACATATTTGTGTGCTTAGGTCAGATTATGAATTTCCTTGAAAATCAAGCATAAGGATTTAGACTTAATAGAATAAAAATGCATAAAATATTAGACTTTTCAAGTAAAGGTATCATATAACTTAAGTGGAATTTAAACAAGTATCTTGTCCTTAAATCCAGGGAAGATGGAGGTTTAGGCTGGGCATGACCAGTAGGGCTGAGGCACTCCCCACAATTAAAAAGTCATGTCGAAGTGTACTATACTAATGGAAGTGAGTCATATACAAGGCAAGGTCTTCTGCCAGCATCTACTGTTTGTCTAGCCCTGACAAATATTATTCCACTTTCAACTGTACAAAGAAAGAAACTCAAACATCTGAAATTGCCACTAATATATGGCATGTATATGAGTTCCTGTTTCTGGTTCTGCCTAATTTACCTTGGCATTCTTTTCACGGAGGTCAAACATTTGGTGTGTTGAAATAAACACAGAACAGATATTGGGGACTTGTGGCCTGCACATCTCAATATCCACAGTGCACTGTTGGGCTTTATCCATTTAGTTTTCAGAAATATAAATTACTTCCTTACCAGAACAACAGCAGAAGTAAGGAATATAGCCAAAAGGATTGTAGTAAGAGTCAGAAGTCTAATTGTGTGACTATAGGCAAATCATTAACTTTTCTGAGTCTCAGATATTTCATCTATACAAATATGAGTCAAAGTTAAAATTTTATAATTCATTTTTAAAGAAGAAATAGAGATAATATATGAAAGATTGCCCATTTATGTGGTTTAAATAATTAAACAGCAAAATCCTGGCGGTTACAGCCAATATAGACAATTGACAAAGCAACAAAAGTCTTGGCAATAAATGCTTTCATCACTAAGGAGACATTTTTAGATAGTTCCTACTCTGGAAACTGTTCTCTTCTCACTGAAACAAAGTAAGGCTGATAACATCCTCCCAAAGTGTGCTTGGAAGATCACAAGCACCTCTTGGAGGAGACACGGAGAGTGGAGGAGAAAATATGTTCTTCGGGATAACATACAGAGAACTGGAAATCCATATGCAACAAAATGAAATTAAACCCCTATCTCTCACCATGCACAAAACTCAACTCAAAATGGATCAAGGACCTGGGAATAAAACCAGAGACTCTGCGTTTAATAGAGAAAAAGTAGACCCTAATCTCCATCACGTGGAATTAGGCTCTAACTTCCTTAATAAGACTCTTTTGGTGCCAGAATTAAAATCAAGAATCAATAAATGGGATGGACTCAAACTAAAAAGTTTCTTTCTTCTCAGCAAAAGAAACAAATCTGTGAGGTGAATAGAAAGCCTACATCTTGGGAGCAAATCTTTACCCCTCACACATCAGATATAGCACTAATCTCTAGGGTATATAAAGAACCTCAAAAGCTAAACACCAAAAAAAAACAAATAACCCAATCAATAAATGGGCCAAGGACCTGAACAGACACTTCTCAGAAGATAATATACAATCAGTCAACAAATACATGAAAAAATGTTCATCATTACTAGCTATTAGAGAAATGCAAATCAAAACCACTCTAAGATTTCATCTCACTCGTCAGAATGGCAGCTATTATGGATACAAACCCCAATAAGTGTTGGTGACGATGTGGGAGAAAAAGACACACTCATACACTGCTGATAGGTCTGCAAATCGGTGCAGCCAATATGGAAAGCAGTATGGAGATTACTTGGAAAATTGGGAATGGAACCACCATCTGACCCAGCTGTCCCTCTCCTCAATCTATACCCAAAGGACTTAAAAACAGCATACTACAGGACATGGCTGCATCAATGTTTACAGCAGCACAATTCACAATAGCTAAACTGTGGGACCAACCTAGATGCCCTTCAATAGATGAATGGATTAAAAACTGTGGTGTGTGTGTGTGTTTGTGTGTGTGTATACACACACACACATACAATGGAATATTAGTCAGCAATAAAAGAAAATAAAATCATGGCATTTGCAGGTAAATGGATGGAGTTAGAAAAGATAATGCTAAGTTAGCCAATCCCAAAAAACCAAATGCTGAATGTTTTCTTTGATATAAGGAGGCTGATTCATAGTGGGATAGAGAGTGGGAGATGGGAGGAACAACAAGCTCTAGATAGGGCAGAGGGGTTGGAGGGGAAGGGAGGAGGCATGAGATTATTAATGATGGTGGAATGTGATAATTATTATCCAAAGTACAGGTATGAATACAGGAACTGGGTGTGATTATACTGTGTATACAATCAGAGATATGAAAAATTGTGCTCTATATGTATAATAAGAATTATAATGCATTCTGCTGTCATATATGAATAAAAATTTTTAAAAAAGGTCAGTAAAACCCTCTCACACCAGCCCATATTGACTCCCTCTTGATGATACAGGAGAACAGTCATTTTAAAAATAATCATGAGAAAACAAAACAAAACAAAACCCCTTTCAAGTCTGAAATTCAAATATTTCAGAACAGAAAATGCACAAAAAGATAAATATTGGGGCTAGGGCTGTAGTTCAGTGGCAGAGTGCTTGCTCAGCATGTGTGAGGCACTGGGCTCGATCCTTAGCCACCACATTAAAAAAATAAAATAAGGGCATGCTGTCTATCTACAACTATATATATATATATATATATATATATATATATATATATATAGAGAGAGAGAGAGAGAGAGAGAGAGAGAGAGAGAGAGACACAGAGACCAAATTTGGGAAAAAAGAAAAAGGAAGACAAAATGATCTCCTACACCTCATGGGTCTTTTTAATATGCATTTTTTTAGTTGAAGTTGGACACAATGCCTTTATTTTTACTTCTGTTTTTATGTGGTGCTGAGGATTGAACCCAGGCCCTTGCACGTGCGAGGTGAGTGCTCTACCACTGAGCCACCACCACAGCCCCCCACCTCATGGGTCTTAAACGACCTAAAGCACATGACATAGTCAGTACTGTTGATGAACACAATAAATGTCCATAAATATCAGTTGCAATATAAAAAAAACATTCTACTATTGAGAAGAGGAATCACTGTGCAAAGCACCATCATAAAGATAGGAGGTTTACCAAATAAACTCCAGAGAAGATGTCTGCGTCAAGGGAGAAAAGGTTCAAATTTAATCCTTGAGACTGACAGGACCATAAACATTAATATCATCACTTGGATTCAAAGTCCAGCTTCAAGGGAACAAGGATTACTCTGGCAGTTCTTGGACCAGGAAGCCTTAAGAATGTCATCAGATCACTACAGGGCTGGGTATGAAAGAGAGGTCCCAGAGTAGGACACAGGACTTCCCGTGGGGACGCATCTCACTCACACCCTAGCTTGAGGTGATGGAGTCACTGGCTCACCTAACCCCACAGATAAAGTACTTACTTAAGGATGGTTTTTGCGCTACTGCAGTCTTCAAATCGAATGGAATAACCAACTTCCTGGCCCAACATCACATCCATCTCATCAGCAACTCTCTGAGCCACGCTCATTGCAGCCACTCTCCTGGGTTGGGTACAGGCAACTCCTCTCTTGGGTCCCGGTAATGATCGCATATACTCCACACACCACTGTGGAATCTATCAAATAATTTCACATTTAAATTAATTCTATTCTGCCGCATATCAACTATGTTTAATATAAAGCACTTTTATCTCATTCCAATAATTTAAAATAAAATTCAATTAGGCAAGTGACAGAGAATTATTTATAACAAAAACTTAACATATCATAACTCCTTTAACATATATAATTTAGATAGAAAAATATCCAAAAAGAGGTCATGTGTAACAAGGATGTGATGTGATTACATTCTGTGCGCTAGGTCCACATAAGCTTTGCTTGGTATGCTCACCAGTGTTTAAGTGGTCCCATCATTAACTATTTGTCTACCCAATGAAAAAAATCCTACTTGAAACAAATTCTACTTAATAACAAAAATGTTAATTTCCAATAAGTACAGCATCAAAATTCATACAATGAGTTACAATATGCAGATACAAGTAGAAAATATTCCCTTGTTGCACAAGTATCTTTTAATTCAATTCAAATTCTGTAAGCCAGCAGAAGCCAAATCCTAGCACCTACTAGTACTCCAATCCATCTTTCAGGAATGTTATGCACAGTGGCAACACTTTAGGTACCATCTTTAAAGTAATTACCAGTCTCAAATTCAATATGGCTTACAGCAATAGCGCTTCGCTGAGTAAGGTCAATCAAGGGAAAAGGGGAAAGAGAAAATCTCAACCACAAGATGGTTGTCAGGATGACAGCATATTTCCTTCCTAATTATCCACACACTCATAGATTCTCTCATTTTATGGTTCTTCTCGACTGACTTAACTGTAAAAGAACCATGGGAAAAAAGCAAATGACCATCCCATAAAACTGGAATCTACTGCTACAAGGACATGATTTGTCTTCACCAAAGCTTCCAAAAGCCTATCAGGTGCTAATGCTATAGAAAAAACAAGGGGTTTTTGGGTACACCATGTGTACAATGACATCTGATAACTAGTATTGATTATTGCATTATTATTACATTTTAGTTAGGTTACTTTTTAATTTGGAAATAACTTGTAACTGGAGAAACAAATGAAAGATGATTATGTTGCTTCTCAGAGAACATAATAATATTTTTACATGGTTTTAAATGAACAAAATACTTCACTAAAATAGCAGAGTCTTCCTGGTATTGCAAATCAACAGACCCATGTTAAGTGGTCTTCTTATGAGGTTTTAATTATCTACCCTCATTTTACCAATCCTCAAAAAGTACTGACTTACAAATTAAAAATACTTAAAATTAATTCGTAATTCTTAAGGCAAGATTATTCACATTTTTAAAAATTTCACTCCAGTGAAATTGATAATTTAAAAATATATAGTTTTGGTTAATTTAGCAGTTCTGTTTTAGAACTCCTTATACTGTTAAAATAAATGAGGATACCAAACAATTAATACATTTATTGTATTTGGAAGTTAAAACTGAAAAGCAGCTAAATTGTTTACTAATTACTAGTAACAACCTATCTTCTATTTTTAAAATGTATATTTTTCAAATAAAATAATACTTGGCTAGTAGAGCACATTTTATTATTTTTACATATCTCTCATGTCTAGCTTATTGGAAGAAACCTCAATTCTGTCTCTACATTCAGTATGCTGCAATATTTTGTTTTGTATGAAAAATACTAAGAAATTCTTGGACCCTGGAAAGGGTTTCAGAGATTTTTAAGGGTTCCCAAAACAGCTTATGATAAGGCATCTACTCAAACTTTCTAAGGAAATATAATTTGGAAGGGATGCATATCCTGAAAGATGTGGGCGACTGGTCTGCTCAAAGTAGGCATCTGCTCTGCTCTTCCTTCCTCCCCTTGAGGCTATTTTCCCAAAACCTAATCCTTGTTTTATATATTGTCCTGAGTAGCCTTTTCTATTCTCTTAAATTCCAACATTGCCTGCAACAGAACAAAGTCAATCCTATAACTCTAGCTCCTACCCCCAAACCTAGTAGTCACATCTCCTTCTGAATAATGAATATTTTATTGGTATCTCAAATTCATCAAGTTCAAAGCAAAACCATTTCTCACCTTCCTTCAAGTTCTTTTAATTCTTCCCATGTCCCCTATTCAGTGGCAGTAAAAAACAGACTCCATTCTTTGTTCCTCATTCCCACTAACCTTGCACACAAAGTCAAAACTTGTTAGGATCTCCTATATGGTCTTTCATGACTGAACATTTTTAATAAAAATTTGTGTCACTCCCCTCCAATTAAAAACTCTGATGGCTTCCTTACCTATGGCAAGAGGTAGTAAGGCTCAACCTAGGGCTCCAGTCTCACCTACCCCACCAACCCTTCACACTAGTCAAAGTGTGCAGTGTTCCCTTCTCTAAACTTGTACCCTCACTCATGTTTTTCCTGACTGAACTAGCTTTAATTTCTCAAATATAGGCATAGTATGTGCACACCAAGCACAATGCAAAATGTCTTTTCTATGGCTCTTTCAAAAGTTAAAGTCATTATTTCAAATTATGTTTGATTTCATTTTCTGATAGGCAGGGATAACCAAAACAACTGCTAAGTACTCTTTATTAGGTTTGTGTCCAAGTTTGATAACTATACTAAAAAGCATTTGGATGAAATTTACTGATTTAACTTTCTAGTTTCCCTTTCACATCCCCAAAATTCCCTGCAGTCTTCAATATTCACATAAAGTAACCCCTGAAAGCATGTGTAATCCAAATCATCACAAGCCTCTTGTGCCTTGAATCGATTAAATTATCCACACTAACTACTAATAAAAACTCCTCTGAACCACATCAGACCACAGAACAGCAGTATGAAATAAATATAACTGGTTATTGAAAAGGGACAAAACTGTTAATGCTGAACTTACCTAAATCCAGAAACTATTTAACCCAGAGCAGCCCACTAAACCAGAGTTCTCTCATTAATCTAAGCCGCATTCTGGTCCTCCATAAAATGTGATTACTTTCCCTGCAGAGTTGTACATAAACTTAAAATGATATAATACATGTAAAGTACACAATGCCTGATTAATTAACAGGTGTGTTAATATTCTGCAAACCAGTAAAACAGTTGATATAATTATTTAAAATACTCCGACAATGCTCCATTTTGTCCTATTGTATTAGATGTAAAACATCTATAAAAAATATAGTATGTAGCATTTAATTAGTATAGTGATATAATTAATATTACATTATTTCCAATGTATCTGAATGCACATGTGTCCATTTCATTGAAATATTTGCAAATTTAAAAACATGGGACTTAATGAAATAGATTAGCATAATTAAGAGTTATAGACTTGCACGTTTCTAAAACTTTTTAAATTTTGTTTAATTAAAAAAAAGGCTACAGTTTCTTTTCCTAACATCAGCACTAAGTTTTCCTTCACTTGAAAATAGTTCTCACTAAAGTTCAGTCTTCAATAAAAGCTTTTCTATTTTGGTTGCTGTAGTAGTTTTCGAAAAGCCTCCATGAAATACTCAAATTGACTTGCAGTCCATATAACTTAAAAAAAGATAGTTAACCTCACTCAGGGAAACACACACAAATTAAAAATTACCCCAGGTTTATTTTTTTCACCTATTATATCTGTAAAAACTCCAATCCAGTGATACTCCCAAACATGCTCTCACACTTGCTTATGGAAAGGTAAACTGACAGGTTACTTATGAAGGGAAGGCAATTTGGCTACATGTATTTTAACTGCAAATGATATCCAAGTTTCCATTTCTACAAACATACCTGCCCATGTGAAGCCTACATATCTATTAACAGAAGCCCAGTAAATAATGACTCATCCATGTTTGAAAAATATCCTAGATGTCTTATTAGTTCTGGCATGAGGTAGGGATGACTACATATGCCTTCTACTTTGTGAAAGAATAGGTAATATTCAGTTCCAAACAACTATAATAAAAAGAAAAAAGAAAAAGTAACTCACCTGTGTTGTCTTACCAGACCCAGTCTCGCCAACCAGCACAAATGACTGATGTCTAACCAGGATATCTGTAAACCTATCCTTGTATTCCCAAACCGGGAGCTGAAGTCGTTTCTTTAGAATATCATAGTATCGAGGTGTATGGGGTAAATTGGTGAATGGATTAATGCACTGTGGAAGTGATGTGTGTCCTGCATGTCCAGTGTGTGTTGAATGAGCAGAATGTGTCGAATGTGTTGAATGAGCCAAGTGGGTTGAATGAGCTGAGTGGGAAGCTTTCAAAGGTGGTAATCCAGCACTGATAAGCATAGCATTGGTTGAAGCTCGCAACTCCTTCTCCTTTTTTTTTCCCTCTCCCGCTCTCGATCTCCTCTATCACGTTCTCTGTCACAATCTTTAGACCGATCTTCACGATCCCGGTCTCGATCTCGTTCTTTCCTAAGAACAAAAATTTTAGAATTCAGATTCTAAATTTTAAGTATAATGTTCGAGGCAATATTACAGTCATAAGAGCACAAATGTTCACTAACCTAATGAAAAAATTAATGTAAAATTTCAATGAATTACATAACTATTAGAAATAACAATCAAGAATTTTCCACACTCCACCATAAACTTTTTCCTTCCTTGATGATGCCTCAAATTATCTTACTACAAACTTCAACATAAGGTTAAGACATCCTAAGGAAAAAAAAAACAACTTCCTATTTCCACAACAGAAGTCAGAGACTGCAGCTGGAGTGGGGAAGACAGAAATAAATTGGGCAAAAGAAGACAGCCCCACAATCTTTCCTAGATTCTCCTTCAAGCTGCACTTTGCTTTAAGTTCTAATGCTAAATGAAAAGAACACAGTACAATGTTACACACAGTATCACAAGTAATACAAATATGAATTAGAGGATTATCTGCAAGTTTGCTTTCTTAATTATACTTTCCAGTACTTCCTCAATTTTATTCAGTAAGTGTATACTGCTTTACAAGAAAAACGAAAATTCTAAAACACTTTTATTCCTTTGCTTTCAGTGTCTACTCTTGCATTTAGCCTTTGGGGATAGTAAAACACTGGAAGTAAAAGGTAAATCCGCATATACTGGCCAACCATAAATGAAATAAAGCAGAATTAAAACTAGCTTCATCATTTTACCGCTGTTTAAAAAATGCTAAAATTATGCAGGCAGCCACTTTATTAAACTTAGGCCAGTTTTAAGTAGTCAATTATGATATCTACTTCTAGTTACTAGATTGTCCCAATACGATGATAACCTTAACTAATCTAGGTGAGGAAACCTGACAAGCAGCAAGACAAAGGGCTGTATCTGGTGGCCTCTGAGGGCCTGGTGACAGAAATAAAATAATCTTTCCTTGCTCATTTTACTAATCCACTTTATTTCAGACAAACTCCTATAGCAAAGAAGGAGTTTGTAGCAAAGAAACTTGCCACGAGGTGTTGGGACCCAGATTAAAAATAATGAGGACCAACAGGAGGAAGCTAAATGTGTCATTGCTCCTTATTCACAATACACAAATGAGTACAAGTTTCCTGTGCTGTAAGTATCAGTAGCAGAGAAAGAGCAGTCATTCTCCATAATGGTACATCAATGGGGCAATAGTAAATTCTTGACAGACCAAAGATAAAATACTAAACCCAACACGGAGTCAGAATGGTCCATCTACAGAAATGGTAGGCTGACCAATCAAATCGGATCCTTTCCTTCTAAAAATATGCCATTCTATTCCATTAAAAAAAAAAGACTTAAGGGGGAAAATCCTTGTTTTAAACAGGTGATTTTTTTCCTTCTTCCATTTCAATGTCCACATGCTACAGAATTATAGGGTATACAAGCTAGAAAGTTTTACTCAAAACCAAAAGAAAATGTGAAAAATGACTAACCATAAAGTCTCACAATTCAAAATTTTAGAGTCCTGACCTATCTTTGAAATATGCTATCAACTACCTGCTTTCTTTCCCTCCTTCTACCTTATCATAGTGCTCAACATATTTAATAAGCATTCATATTAGCCCAAAATGTGGATGGGGAATAGTTTACAATTGGGCAAGCAGAAATATGCTCACCAAGTGAGAAGCACTATAGTCACAAATAATTCAGAGTAGCTATCTGAAAGATAATGGTACACATAACTAGAGTGAACTCTTTAAGAACATCTGGTCTAAATGAAAAGGATTGTTTCTAATACTCATACCATCATGGGGGAGAAAAGAAGGACCGAGAAAAGAAAATGTTTAATAAATTCCTCTTGTACTTCTCACATAATATCAGATACTTAAGATATGGACCAAAAATTCAATAGTTACAAAACTGGGGGGAAGAGGGATTATGGAAGAAGTAAACTATGTATTACATACTCTTGTAGTCCTGTGCCAACAAAGATTGGTTTTCAGAGACCAACTTCATCCATAGCTTCATTAAAAAAAAAAAAAACTCTACAACACAGGAAGCAAATATCAAATACATTCTGAAGACACAAGATTAGGAGCTGACCAAGAAATGAAGGCAATCATAGTATAGAAAGAAAAGGAGTATAACCACAGGTAAGGCGTAAGCCTCAATTTATTAATTTGCATAGTGAAAAGTATTAGTAAGATTAAAGTAAGAAAGTAACAGAGAAGACTTTATAGGGTCATGGAAAAAAGGAAAGAGGCAGATGTAGAAAACAATTCAATCACCTAGAAATACTGCCTTATGGTTCAAGCTATCTATCTTCAATAGGATAGGAAGAATAAAAATTAAGTCTGTTAAGTGGGAACTTAAACCCTCTGCTTCATAAATATGTATAGGCTTGTACTTATGCATATTTTCTTTTTTAAATATGTATTTTTGTCAAGCACAAAAATTGTATGATTCTATACAATTTTTCAGCTCAATTCTGGCTCAGCACTTAAGGTAGCTATATAACAGTATTTCTTTTCTCATCTCAAAACACAGCTATTAATGCCTTGTGAGGTATTGAAAAGATTAAATGAATTAACATGAGAAAGTGTTGTCTAACTCTGAAAATGCCCAGTAAATGTTGGTTATTATTAAAGTTTTTTTTTTTAAAGTTAGAATTACCATGTTAAAGCCAGGCATGGAGGGACATGCCTGTAATCCCAGTGACTCAGGAGGCTAAGCCAGGAGGATCACAAGTTCAAAGCCAGCCTCTGCAACTTAGCAAAACCCTATCTCAAAATAAAAAATAAAAAGGGCTGGGGAAGTGGCACAGTGGTTAAGCAGCCCTGGGTTCAATCCCTGGTATGGTGGGGGGTGGGGGGGATTTAAAATTCACAAGGGATAATAGGTATTAAAATGCTGCAAATGAAGATATAAGCTGGTCATCAAAATCAGAATATTTTGAACACACACAGTTTTTCTGGCAATCTTATTTCCACAAGCTTCCAATCCCATGAGTGTGCAAATATGTATACATAAGGATGTTCATGATACTTTTAACCTATAAAATGACAACTGGGAAACCACCTAAACAGCAAGGAACAGGATACTGGGTAAGTTATGATATACCTTTACAAGTGGAGTACTACACAGCCAATGAAAAGGATAGTTACTGACATCTGAGCAAAACTAAAAGCACACAATAGAGATTCTACTGATATTCATATTATACTTCATAGTCATGAGTAAAAATGCCAAGACTGTCCAAAATTGTTCATCACAAAATGTTTTTCGAAGATTTCCAGGAATTTGCCTTTTCTGTTTTGTTTCTGCAACTTTCTTCACCTATCATATAGGACTGTCATAAAAATGTGTTTATACATGTAAAAAGTCTGGAAGTGTCACGTATACATTATGTGTTCTATTTGTATTATATCAATGTATATAATAAACAACCAATGTATCGATCAGGAAATATCGAAAAGCCAACATCTAGTGTGTTTTCCACACTTCATAGAGGTTTGTTTTGTTGTTAGTAACATTATATTGAAGACTCTATAGGGTCATGGAAAAAAGGAAAGAGGCAGAATACGTAAGAGACCTATAACTTCTCCACCTGCTCCCAAACAAAAACATGCAGGAGTAAATAAACCCTTATATAGTATACGAGCAAGAACATGGATGAAATCTCCCACTAAATAAATGACCCTCCCTTTTTAGTACTAGAGAAATGGGACAATCATGTTTAACAAAAGAGTTCACAAAAGTGATATGCCTGTGCTCTCAAACAAATACGCCTCCTAACTATCAGCACTAAAACACAACGACAACAACAAAAAAAAAACACTACAGGTTTGTTGGTCATTCAACAAGTTACTTAAAATTATCAAATGGGGGAAATTTGATATTTCACGCCTTGAGCCATAACAAACTTCAGAAGTCCACTGCTAAAGAAAACTAGCCCTGTGAGAAATAGCACTCAAATGACACAGAAGTTAGTTTGAAAACTTCCTCCAGAATTTATCCAGACCTTAAGCACTATTTCATGGATGAACTCCACAATACAGGCAAATCTCAAATATTATGGGGAATCAGAGACCCAAAAAATCCACTTAGGATATCTGTTTTGGAGCATTCACCTAAGTGTATCATGAGACTATTAATCCCAAGGAAAGCCCTTTTAAATGGTGCACATACACAATAAACCTGATGAGTCAATTCTCCAGTATACTTTGATCCAACCTGACCTCTTACTGGAGATATTAGCTGCATCTTAGCCAACGACAAGCAATTTTATTTTTACTTGAAAGGAAATCAAGAACCAAGTGTTCCCTGCTTTACCAACCTATTATAAATGTCACTAAAACAAGCTGTAATGATTCTAAGTACAGTATCAGACTGTGTGTCAGAGAGTGGAAATTCAAAAAGCAGCATTCCAGATTCCACTATAAAACTGTTAACTTGCACAATCCACTTAACTCCACCCCGTCTGCATTTCTCATTTCTTGAGTCTCCATTTCTCATTTCTTGAATGGAGTTGATTATACTCTTTTGAAAGTTGTTTCCAACTCTAAGGGTCTGTGACAGAGCTTAAACGTGCTCATGTTTTTTGAGGGAGCAGTCGAAGATGCTATGTTATTATGTTATTGTATGATTACTATACCTAATATCATAATTTCTAAAAAACCTACAAAAATAAAACAGCATAAATATTTCTGTATTTACAATTAAATATACGTTAGGTATCAAAAAGTACATCCCATTCTGATTTATACTCCACCTTGACAGTAAAGATTACGTGGAAAACTGATGAAATTATGCAAGGTATTTGGACATTCGAACTTTTGTTTGAGGTTTTTCTTTTTGCCTATTACCCAGAGAATTCTGCTCTTCAAGAGTGAAAACACACACTGACTGGACCAGAAAATGACTGTGATACAATTCCTCAAGTTAACTGCTAAATTCCTCGGTACCTTTAGACAATGGCTAAGGAAAAGGAATCCGGAACCCTATGAATCTTGTATTTCTCAACCTCCACATGGCGATATTTTGCCATGAGCATGAGAACCACTTCTTGAATAAGTCTCCGTATTTCAAAAGCTCCTTCAAATAAAAACTTAGGGGGGAAAAGTATGCCTGCCAACTCCTAGCCCTAGCACCGTCTTCACCAAAGCAGGAAATAAAGGAGATGGCGGGAGAGTGGGCGGCAGACGGAAGTTTGCCTGCCGTCTACTCCGAAGTGTTTGAATGGACGGAGGAACGCGCTCTCCCGCCACGCTGCGCCCCTAGGCTCCGGGACGCCCCGGCCCACCAGGCAGCCTTCCGGTGCCTTCCTCCCGCAGGCCTCCGCTCCCCCTGCCCCCGGACTCCGCGCTCAACTCCCGCCACCCCCGCCGCAGCCCACACGAGAACCCACGCGCTCCCCGCCCTCGCGGCCCGGCGCCGTCCCCTTCCCAGGCCCTCTCCCGGCCCTCGGCCCGGAACCCGGTGCCCTTGGGCGCGAACGCTCGCCGCGCCCTCCCCCACCCTCGCCAGGCCTCAGTCGGGAGCCGAAGCCACGAGGTCCGCGCTCCGCTCCCGCTCCGTCCAAAATGGCTCTGGCAGGCTGGGCCTGGCGGAGGCGGCGCCCTAGTGGCCGCCACAGGCCTCTCCACCTCCCGACCCGGCCCCGCCAACATCCGCGGCGCCCTTGCCGGGCCGAACCGGCGCCGCTCCGCCCGGACCGCCGCTGAACGGAGCCCCAAAGAAAACAAAGGCTCGGGCTCCGCGACCTGCTCGTCCACGCCGGTCGTGGCCCGCTCCCCGCCCGGACCCCAACAAAGCCCGAGCCGCTGCCTCACGCCCCAGGCCTGGCTTACCCATCGGTCCCCGCACGCTTCTTGCCGGAGGGGTAATCCTCCCCCAGGTCCAACCGGTGCCGCTTGGACATCTTCGCACTCTTCCAGCCGAGCGGTCCACACCGCGCGGCCGGAACCAGGAGCTAAAATGGCGGCGGCCACGAGGGCTGGGCCTGCGCTGCGCGCTTCCGCAGCGTGCGTGCTGAGCGTGCGTGCGTGATGAAAAGTCACATCACATATGTACTTGCCTTTAAGATAGTTAGGCATGATTTTTTAAAAATTTTTCTGTAAAATAATGCACATACAGAAAAATGCTTTGATACAACTTTCAGAAATAGTTACAGGTCCAAAGCTTAAGCTAGTTTGACTCATGGGTAATTAGATAGGAGGAACCACATTTTTATTTCTTGTAGCTTACCTAGTGTTCTGTCTACAGTAAAGTTTTTAAAAATTTATATATTTTTATAGTGTGCTACTAACTTTCAAAAGATACATTTACTATGCGACTTAGATACTTTCAAGCAAATGATTTATGAATCAGGTCCAAATGTTAAGCCAAGCTTTAATATTTCTAATTAATTAACCTTGGCTATAGCAGCTATAAGCTGCAAAGCAAGGGATTACTGGTGACTTATCTGAGAATAAAACAAATGCATTATTTGAACAAAGTATCTTTAAAATGGTTGCCTGAAACCTACAAAAGCTTTGAAGCATGTTGATATAAAAATCACTTTCAAAAGCCATTTAATTCCCTTAAGATACTAAAACCCACTCAGTTAAAAAAAAAACTCTTAAACTTTAAATACTCAGAGATTAATTCTGTTGTCTGAAACACAAATCCGTCATTCTAGTGTTTGAACAGCAATTGAAGTAGAATACTTATGCAAACTACAGGAGAAAATACTTTCTAGAGGAAAAATATGTTGATTGGGTTGGGACATTTTTTTCTTTAGTTTTCTAGAAAATCTTGAATTAGTGAAATAACTTTGCATTTAATTTCAAACAAACTAACAAAAAATTCAGAATATTTTTTCTTAATGAAACTATAAGTAAACTCATAATAATTCTACAGTTTTTTATTGAGTCAAAATAAAATGTGGTATATTGACTGACTTTACATAGAGCAATGACAAAATTTAAAATTGATGTGTATAAAATCAAATAAATTCTCATGATATATACATACACTTTTAATGATTGATCACAATCTTTAAGCCTCAAGGAATACAAATTTAGTGAAAATGAGTCTTAATTTTCATTCTACCACTTAGTTGTCACTTCGATATAACTATAATTAATTTCAATTTAGCAGTGGCATTATATTCTTCTTATAATCATTAGCTGAATAAAATAGAGTATTGTAAAGGACCTCATTAACCTTTTAAATTAATCACCACTAATAACCAACTCTATAACAAACACATTCCAAACAATTCTAAAATGTTTTCTGATTGGAAAATATCAATAATCAGTGGGGAGATATGGTAAAAATGAAATATTGGACTATTTACTTTTGTTTCTTTTGGAAACACCTACTAAAGAGCATCAGTTTTCAAAATGCAAACCTACAAAGATGAACAAAATAAATGAGAAAAAAGTCAGTAAATTTAAAAGAAATAGAATAGCTGGATGACTTGTAATTTATTGGAGCACTCGAGAATGATGACATGCAAGCAGACAGTAAAGATAGATAAGAGCCCATATGTTTTATTCCATAGAACCCTACAAATCTCATGAATTTGGATTCAATTTCATCTGTAAAGTGAGAGCTCAATAGTGTCCCTAAATAAGAAAAGCACTGTTTTTTTTTTTTTTTTGGGGGGGGGTTGTTGTTGTTTTGTTTTGTATTCCCTAGGTTCTCTTTCTAATATTATGCAGCCAAAAAAAAAAAAAAAAAAAAAAAAAAAAAAACCTCCCTCTCCCATTGTAGCACAAAATTACAAAAGTAGGGCTTCTTTTCTGAATCTTAAAACAGAGAGTGAATAGCCTGGAAAATGTTAGGAACTGATCCTTGTGGAAATGAGACTCTGAGCAGCAGGACCAAGTAAACTTGTGCCCACTGAATGCTGAGCGCCACCCCTCTCCTGCTGTTGGGGTACCAGGGGCCTAGCTAACAGGCTGTGGGCATCCAGTCAGGACCGGAGAAGTACTACTTCAAAAAATCCAAGTGTCTTTTTAAAATTGAAACCATGTACCTTCCCCAGAGAAATAACCCATCTATAAACCCTAGAATATATAATTGTTTGTAAGCTAAATCTCCAAATGGAGCTGAAGCTTCCAATCAGCTTTTTAATGTTACTCTTAGGTAAAAGAAGGCAACAAAAGATTATCTTTGGATATTCTCCATCGTAAAGGATAGAAGCAAGAAGTAGAAAAAAAATATAATAAAAATAGTCATTTTTGATTAATAAAGCTTTAATATGCAATTGTTTATTAGCGCTTTTAAAGTCTCCAGTGTCAAAGCTCATAAATAAGACATTCACATTTTTTTTCTGTGTGAAATATGTGGCCTAGACAGATCAAATTCCTTCGCATTTCAAGTTGATGCTGATGTTACCCATCTATCTTGCTAAGAAAACATGATGTGTTCTGAAGAACTCTCTTGTTTGGATAAAATAAACCTAATGAAGAGGAAATTCAAGAATTATTGATACACACACATATACTAGTAATTAATTCCACATAAAAGGCTAGTAATGTCATACATAATTTTAAAGATAATTTAATAAAATATATTTTATGAGAGAGATTTTTTTTATAACTCACCTGTCATTTTGAAGAATTCTAACAAATTCAGTACAGAAGCAAGAGCAAGTTACCAAGTATCACAACAACATATAACCTTTATAATTTCATATTTTTCTATCTTATTTTGTTGATTTTTAATTTCTTCTGCATAGATTGGGTTGAGTTGGTTTGTTTAACATTATCATTACAGATATAAACTAAAGGTTAGAGTGATAATAAATTGAGTTTCCTTAATTACAAAGATGTGTTTAAAATGCAATGTAAGTTTCAGAGCATGGTAAAATCCAGACTAAAAATATTAGAAACATATACTAGTTTTACATTTACTTATTTTTTGATAGAATTTAGTTCATTATAGGTAATTTAGTCTTCATATTACTTCTTTTCACACAGAACCAAAAATGGTATTACATATTTGTCAGAACATGGTTACTGCTAGTTAAATCCCTGTGTATGTGTCAAGCTGTCTTTCTGTGCCTTGAGAGCCTGTCAGGAAGATTCATTTCATGGATTCACAATCACAAAGGTGAAAACCCCTGATATGCTTGCCTCTTGTATGTCAAGAATTGTGAAGACAAGAATGTTAAATAAAACGACTGTGGACATGCAAGGAAGCCCCTACCCCCATTCTTTGCCATGTTTTGTTCTGTTTTGTCTTATTCAGTAGTAGATCCTGCATTTTAGACAATCTGCAGGTTTAAAAAAAATGGAGCCACAATATTTTATTAGATGACTAAAATATATTTATAACATATGAATCCTAATGAGAAATTCTGTGAAGGCAATGAGCATTTTATAATGTAGCATCCTTAATGTGAATTATTAAATGTTTAGTTACACAAACCAACACCCTTAAACTCCCTGTTTAAAAATAACCAGTATTATCTTAGATTTATTAATTTCACATATGACATAAAAAAAAGGAAAAGATGGCAATGCTCTGATGGTTCAGGAAGAAAACATTAAAATATGCACATATAGAGGGAGTGAGACTGTGGCTGTAAAGTGTGCCTAACATGTCTGAGGGCTTGAGTTCAATGCTTAGCAATGTGATGCAAATATATATTACATGTATGTATGTATGCATTATATTTTATATGCTTTTGTTTATATATATGTATATAACATTTATAAGAAAGTTTATAGTATGTCTAAGATTATCTATCTATATCTGCAAGGAAAGATAACTATACTATATATATTTTTCTTTCTTATGATATGTCTTTTATCAGGATTTACTCTCAGGGCCAAATGTTATATTTCTAAATGTTAGAACAAAAAGAAAAGAAGAAGATAATGGAATACAAGAGGAAATACTTTGTATCTACTCAACAATTCAGATCTTGATCATTTCAATATTGGTAAGATATTAACAGAGCAAAATTAAAACCAACATGGAAATTTCACCATTTGATTTCACTGAGAAGAAATTCATTGTGCTAAATTCATAAGAACACACAACAAATGTTCTTTTAGGACATAAAAATGTGTTTTTAATGAAAATTACAAAGAAATATGCCTTTAGATTTTTTATCTCTAATATAGGCTCTTTTTAATTTTGATGACCACTTAAATTGCAGAAACTTGGTGAAAATCAAAATGAAATTTCCTGTTTGTGCCTAGAATATCAGATATTTTTCACCACCAGTACATTTCCTTTCCCTAGTTTAACACAGTAGAATAGGAAAATGACCAGATAGATGGTCATTTGAAGGTAAAGGTCAACAGGTTTAATATTTGGGACTTAGAACTAGTTAACTTACAGGTCAAGAAATGTATTCTATAATGATAGTACTTGAGTTCCAAATCACAGTAAGTCTATTAGTTCAAACAGGCTACTCAATTTCACTAAATCTCATTTCCTTCATCATTAAGAAAAGAATTATAATGATTCTATCAGCTGGGAAGAGAATTAACAGATCAATACCTATTACAATATTTGGATAATAAATGGATTTTTAACCATTACTATACAATTAGTATTCTAAATTTGGCTTTAAAGAGCATAATCAATATCCAAAAAGTTTCCATAGAAAAATAATAATTCCATGACAAATTTATAACCCTAAAATATAAAAATAGTGTCAAAATATCATCATATAATAAAACAAGAGTAACTTATCCTGTTAGAGTAAGTCATAAAAGGCTAAGTATTTCATGAATAAAGCAAAAGCAAGCAAACAAAACAAAATGAGCACAAAAGAACTTCTTTCTCCATATACATATTTATTTCCCAGTGAGACATATGCATGAATTAAGAAAAGCTTTTTTTTTAAATTTTCTTATTCTGTTACTATATAAAAAAATTTCCTTGCCAAAAGTAAGCATTAATCGGGTATATAGCTTGCTTGAAATTGTTATGCTTCAGGCAAGAAATATTGATAGTTTTTTAGAGTAAATGGTGAATAATGTGCCTTCTATCTATGAAACAAAATGACCTATTGAAGACCTTATGTCAGATCAAGGTGGTATTTGAATAAAGTCTCCAAAATCCCAATCCAATACTCTACACTGAAAAAAAAAAAGCAAATTGAAAAACAACAATGAAATCTTTAATATGTTATGGCTCTAAATAAATGTTCTTTTCCCCTATTTCTGTTATTTAAACCAATCAAATTTTAAAGTTGGCTCTTTTGTTTTCACTATTTACATGCTTTCCTCAATGTCGGTCTATACACAGATTTTAATATTCCATTCCTCCCAATTACTAACTGCCAATATTCCATTTTTCATATATATGTAATATTTTTCTTTAAAACTCATCTTCTAAATATGCTTTTATATTACTTTGGAAAACACATTAAAATTATGTCATTGTTTTCTATATTAATTTAAAAAAATAAAGTAATCTAATAGATAGGAGTGATATTATGTACTCATGAAAAGTTTACTTTAAAACCTTAATGAATAAAATATGGAAGTCTAAGGAACTTTTTTTTTAAATGTGTTTCTGAATGTGTGCTTAAAATATTAAATAGAAATAAGATAAAGTATAATAACTTAAAAAGGATCATCATAATAGCAAAGCAAAGGGAATGATCATGATTCTCATAACTGTGTTATTTATTGCTAATTGTAATACCACCGACTTAAAGACATAATACAACACAAATTTATTTTATTTCTGTAGGTCATCACTTTGTTGTTCTCACCTGATATTTTTTCTTCAGTTTTTACAAATAAAGGTATCAACAAAATTGGTTCTGGAGACAAACCCACTTCTAGATTCATTCCCAAAAATTGCTCAATTCATTTGGTGAGACTTGAGCCCTCTTTTACTTGTTGGCTTTTGACAAGGTCATTCTCAGCTTCTAGAGGCCACATTCCCTCTTTCCTGGCCATCTTCTTTTTCAAGTCAAGTAACCCTGGATCAAGAAGTTTGCGTTTCTCCTGCTTTTCTTCCTCTTCATCTCTCTGAGTAAAATTTTCACCGCCTTCTTCTATTTTTAAGGGCCCATGTAAATATATTAATACCAGATATAGTCTCAGGAAAATTCACCTATATTAAGAATTGCAATCTTAAATGTATTTGTTAATGCCTCCTTGCAATGTAATATAATATTTTGCCTGAAATTAGAAATTGCAACATGAATATCTTCCTGAGTTATGCAGAGGGAAGTTATTCTTCCTACTTAATATAGTTAAAAGGGGGAAATAGGATGGCAGACCTCAGTGGCTCTGTTCGCTGTTAAGTAAAAAGTGTTTTCATTTCCCTTCATGTTTGATGAAGGAATATAAAACATAATTTTGAGTTCACTGCACTGTGGAATTCTAAATTTGTATGGGTTCATTCAATAAATTTTTGATGGGAGCATATTTTGTGATAGACTCTGTTATATCACTAAGAACAGAGAGGAAAATGTAGTCCAATGTAGCTGCACGCATGGGCTTTACAATTTTTGCTTCCATCACGATCTCAGATTCCGTCAATCACAATGAATAAATTTAAAGTGTGAGTAAGAAGATCATCATTAAGGTGGCCAAAAGGGTATCCTTTAGGACATTAACCAGTTAAATTCTGGGGAAAGAACTCCTAGGAGAGGGAACATAAATAAGAATGGAAATAGATACAGAGAAACAGCAGCACACCAGTGTCAAAGAATTGGCGAAACAGGAAAGGATGAAGTTAGGGAGGAGAGCTTGGGGAAGGGTGGATGGGAATCTGATGTGAGGAGGAACAGGGCTCTGTGTTGATGTCAAGGAAATGTATGCTTTACTCCTTCATTTTAACCACAGGATTTCCTTCAGAATCTTTTTTTTTTTTGGTTTAAAATATTTAATTGAGTATAAATTTCACAGTTTATATTTTTACCTTAAAAAAATAAATGTCTTTTGTATAAAACAGCAATAAAAACATTTAATGCTTTGAATTTCTAAAATTTAAAGTGATTATAATTTATGATAAAAGTGAAATTTAATTTATTTGTGTATAATCCTAATACAGAGAGGAACAATATAAAGAAACAAGAAAATAACTGTAGCGTATGTGTTCTTTAGTTCCTGTGTACTTTAATTTACAGTCTATCTCTTTATTAATAAATTTCTTCAGGTATTTCATAAATGGCATACAGAATAATTTTAATATTCAGGTCCTGGGCTGCTTATTCAAAATAAATACACATTTTCAAATTTTCTTCCTCCATAAAGAGGGAAATAATCTACAGTTTATACTTTTTAAGCAACATATAAAGTGTGATGTGTATTTTTCTTGTAGCATATAGAAATAATCAAATTTTTATATCTAACTGAACATTATAATATGCCATTATTTAATTGGAATGAACTTTGTTCAATGGAATTGGGCACTATCAAAGAAGGGGAAGTCACCATTAAAAAAATTAAAAATAAATTAGAGAAAATTGAGTATTCTTTTTCCTTTTGCACCCCAAAATACCTCAAGATAGTCAATGCTAGGATCATTGCTGTTTTAGTCAGCTTTTTTGCTGCTGTGACCAACAAACCTAACAAGAACAACATAGGAGAGGAAGGGTTTATTTTAGGGCTCATGGTTTCAGAGGTCCCAGTCCGGAGATAGCCTGCACCATTCTTTGAGTCTTGACATGAAGTAGAAAGAGTGAAAGAGTGTGCCAGAGGGAAGCAGCTTGGGACAACAACATGAAGGAGCAAGACAGAAAGAGGGGAGAGAGAGAGAGAGAGAGAGAATGAGAGCTGGAGAGCAAGAGAGCAAAGTATATGCCCCAAATGCACACTTCAGTGATCTACCTCCCCAAGCCACCTTCTACCTACTTACAGTTACAAGTTAATCCCATCAGGGGATAATGCACTGATAGTTAAGGCTATTATCCATTTTTTTTCACCTCTAAACCTTCTTGCCAATGCATATAAGCCTTTGGGAGACAGTTCATATCAAACCTATAGCAATTGCTAAGCTCCCAGGTGGAGAGACGCAGTATCTTCTCAATCCACTCAGAATGTTTTTCAAAAATTGTAGGTTCTATATCACTGGGCTAGTTTCTAGGTACCCTGAGCAGCCAGTATGCTTCAGACAACTACTGGAAAAACTAGATGTACTGTCTTTTGAGGATATTAACAGATGACAAAGAGAACGAAGTTTCAGCTGAATTCAGATGAAGTACTGTTTTATTTAAAAACTATCAGTTTAATGCCTAATTCACAATAATTATCATGTCTTCAGTTCTTCTGTAAAAACTTTGGCTAAACTTTTTTAAAAGTATAAGACAATGCTGTTTAGCTTTAAGATAATGTATACAAAAATTTTTAAAGAAAATGTATAAAGATTTAGAAGCATGCAGGAATCAAGTTGGGTTCTAAATTTTTTTTATGAAAATGTAGTTATATATATTGCTCTTTTCATGAGATTTTCTTCATTGGTCAGCCTTAACTATTTATAAGATCAATTTTAAACTACATTAACTAATATACCAAATATATTATACCAAATATAATATACCACATTGTTTCAATGTGGTCATGCCAGAGATGGTTTCTATTTGATCTTTCTTGAGGGGAAAAAATTTCATATAAAAATGGGAGAACAATAATGGATTTGATCAAATGCTAATATAAAATAATTATAGAGCATGGGTTGTAAGGGCATGACATAGTTTAAATTGTGCAAAACATCAGAGAAGGCTATGATTGTGAGACCAATACCTTTCCCAAAGGCTACTCATTCTTCATCAACTAAATATGTATCCACTTATCACTATAAAATATTTTGCATTATAAATATTTATTTTCTTATTTTCTTTTTATAGACTTCTAATTGATAGTTATTATTTTTTTTTAATATTTATTTTTTAGTTCTCGGCGGACACAACATCTTTGTTGGTATGTGGTGCTGAGGATCGAACCCGGGCCGCACGCATGCCAGGCGAGCGCGCTACCGCTTGAGCCACGTCCCCAGCCCGATAGTTATTATTTTAATAAAATAAAAAATAATTTAAATATAACATTATAGGAAATATAAAAACTAGTAAATCACTAATTAATTTTAGCAATTATTCTACTACAATTTGCTAAAATTGAAGTCATTAATGATATAAATATCATTAATATATTGTTAATATAGCTTTAATATGCTAATAATGCATTATATTTATATAGACAATTTTATATCATTAATATATTATATATATTATTGGATATTTTATATAATTAATATATGTATTATTGGATATTCCACATTTCACCTTAAAAATTAAGAGAAAGGAAATCATACATAATGCATTATTTTCTGACTACAAAAAGAGCAAATTGAAGTATAAACTGATATAAAATCCATGTACTCTACGCTTATATAATTGATCTTATAAAAAGATTTGCTTCAATGTACTTTGTCTTTTTCTCAGTATGTTAGAATATTTCTGGCAATATTTGCATTAGGAAATTATGCTACCAAACTCAATATTTGTAAGTGATTGCAGAATTTGCAGATTCATTTTATCATTTAAAGGATGTCTCAAAATGCTAACTCAAATGTTAACACTTGAAGTTATTATTATGTAGAATGATTGATTCCATTCTGGTGTGATAAGAAACCCATGGCAAGTGAGATATTCCCAATACTGTTATAATTTAGACTTGGATCATCACCCAGAGGCTCAGGTGTCGAAGGCTTCTCCCTAGCCTGGGCACTATCGGGAGGTAGTAGAACCTTTAAGGGGTGGAGCCCACTGGGAGGTCTTTAGAGCATTAAGAACATGCCTTGAAGGGATCTATGGGATCCCAGGCTCTTCCTCTTCTTCTCCCTTATTTGTATCTTGGTTGTGAAGGGAATGATTTTGTTCTGCCATTATGTGCTGACTCACTTCCGGCCCAAGGTTAGTAGCCAACTGATTATGGACAGAAAACTCTGAAAGTCTAAACCAAAATAAGCCTTTGTCTTTGTAAGTTGATTATATGAGGTATTTATTCCATAATGGAAAGCTGACTAAAACAGATACTGTCTCTATCATACAGAATTTAACTTAGGGTCCATAACCTTATTCAAGTGAATAAAAAGAAGGAAAAAAATCCTTACTACATTAGTAGCTTTTTTGAAAGAAAAGTTGATTTTTTTTCTGCTTTTCTCCTCTGTGACACATTTAGAATGGCAACATTAAATAACTGATCCTATCTTTATAGAATTAAATTCAAAATAGCAATAGAGTTCTTGAGATAAAAAGAGATTTAAATCATATTTATCAACCTGCAGTTAAAAAGCTTAAATTTTATATAGTTCATAATGTAATGATATGTCTTTATTCATATTCTTATTAAAATATCAACATTAAAATTAAAAAATAAATGAGTTTTCCATGAGAATCACATAAGCATATTTCTATATTTAAATATTTTAATATCTTAAGTCTGTGATTTTTCAATTATAATCTGAAAAATTATGAGCTCATACAAAAATTCTCTCTTCTTTTGTATTCAGTATCTTCTTTCACTGATAATGATGTTAGCTGTATCAATTCTTTCCAAGATCATTAGTGCTCCATTTCTCTCTGTATTTCTGAGTCAATGGCATAAAAACTTAAAAATTTTGGTGTAATGTAAGTTCTTACATTACTTTCATATGATTTGGTTTTGGACATAACATCCTACATGAACCCATACTTTGCCTTCACAACTGCAACAAAACTCTTATCGTCCACTCAAACTAAATTGCACTACCAGACCAGGGAATTGTGATTTCAGAGGTTTCCTTGTAAAAAAATATAAGGAAGTAAAGTGTCTACTGAGATGGTGGTTGATGAATTCTTACATAGTACACATTGCCTTTGTGAAATATGTTGAGAGTCCTCTGGCTTTGCTTGCTGAGAGCAATGTTTTATAATTGTTATTGTTCAGAAGTGTTGAAACGTGAGAGTAATAAAAAGCAATCTTTCCTTACTGCATGAAATGGGGCA
This sequence comes from Spermophilus citellus, assembly GCF_964194105.1. Taxonomy (NCBI): domain Eukaryota; kingdom Metazoa; phylum Chordata; class Mammalia; order Rodentia; family Sciuridae; genus Spermophilus; species Spermophilus citellus. Next base: position 4,593,102 of record NC_138196.1, read on the forward strand.
GAGAGTTCTTCCCAACATTGGTAGCCATCCAGATGAGACTAGACTCACAATGGTGCTTGCTGATCTTTGACTGGATGAGCTGCTCCTCATATTTTCCCTCCCTTTTTCCCTTCCACAATCTTCTTTTACCCCCACCTCTCCTGGGATTCTACCCCCTGATAATTTTTCATACAAATTAATTTGTTTTATCATCTGTTTTCTGGAAGCTAAGGTTAAACCATCAACAGCATCTTCTATCCAACCTCACATATCCTTATGGCTCCACCAGCTACCATCCTCCCAAATGCAGAGATCCCAGTAACACTAACAACTGCTTTTCTGGAATGCATCATTCTTATTCACTATCATGTTACCTCTAACTGGACTGTTGTGCTCTGATTTGTTCAAGCAAGAGATATATACTCTGAGCAAATAAATTGACTGACTTGTTCTTATCTACTGTGGTCACAAAACAGAAGTAAAACTGACTGTAAACCAATGATCGTATAATAAAAAATAAGATTTTGATTTGTTCTGATCCTTTATAAAAATTTAGATAAAAACATGACTACAGAAACTGTGAGAATCTTCATATTTTATTGTAATATACTTAACTCGTGTTTTTTTATGCACTGCATTTAAATGATAAACTAGCCTTTTTTCAAAGTGAAGAGGCAGTTGCCCAAGCAGAATAGCTTACAGAGTAGAAATGTGTCCAAATATCAAAGCTGTGTTCTTTGAAGGTGAAGATAATAGGTTAGAATGGTGTCATGTCTTAGATTGCTCTATCAAACTCAGGGAGATTCTGGACATGATTTTCAGTATGAGTTTTGAGTAAACATATTAAGATTTTTTATGCCCAAGACATTTATAGCAGGGACTTTCTAGATAATAATAATTTTCTTTTTGTACCTTACCTCTCCAAATGTGCAGTAGCAATCAAATTCACACAACATTATGGTGCATGATTTTTGATAATCACATAAACAATTATTTGTATCTTCTCCATTTGAGCTGAAAAAGTTGAAACAAATTTTACAGTCACATGAGTGCTGAATTTATAACTCACACCCAGGCGGCCAAACACAAAAACTGCTACACAGAACCTCTACAGAATAATGGCTCATTAGTTATTGTACCATTCTGACCACAAACAGCCAATAGTATAAGAACAATGTTTTAATACCAGAGAATTTGTTTTAGAAATCAATTATTATATGGAATATTGAACTTAGAAAGATTAGTTAGGGCAATTATTACTTATCATTTTAACCCTTAAGATTTCTAAGTGATTTCCCTATATTATCTTTATATCATATTAGCCTATCTAAAAGTTCCTCTAGTTTGGGGTAGGGATGGAGCTCAAAGATGGCTGACAGTGAAGAAGGTGGAAGAACACTTGCCTAGCATGCACAAGGCCTTGAGTTGGATTTCTTGCACTATGAAATGAATAAAAAGGAAAACACACACACACACATACACACAAACACACACAAAGTCCAATCCCTGTGCCTCCTCCAAATTACTCTAGTTTAAACGAGAGCACAGTGCTTATCTTTACTTTGAGTTTTTGATGAATCATACACCCTCCCTTTTGGTCTCATTCCTTAAACATGAAGTTTGACTTTGTAGTGAGGAAAATGTTCAGGAAAAAATAAATAACTTTTCAAAATCTGCCTCAATTACATTGTCTCAGTGTCTAACAGAGACAAAATCCAGTGCATTTAGTGATGGAATAAGAACTGGAGATGAAAAACAAATGTCCTGAATGATCTACAGTTTTCTGCTTGAATTCTGAATGCAGACACTGCACAAAAATATGACTGCAAATTCTATCAAGACTAATTCAAATAAATTGCAAAACTATGACTTTATTCGGTCTATCAGAAAACAACTAAATAACCACTCTTTCTGAGACCAGAGGAGGGCAAGAAAATAACTCATCTGAATTCTAAAGAGGGAAATCTCCATCAAAACAAGGTAGATCATACCTCCTCTCCCTTTTGTTAAAGAGAATTGGAGAGGAACCAGTCACAGGATGAGCTGGTAATTGTGATCCAAAGCTTAAGACTGAGACTGGGACATAATTTTGAAGTGCTTCAGATACAGGGATCCATATTCTGCTCCCAAGTAAGATTGGGAAAGGGGATGGGACAGAGGGAGTCCTGCTCATGCTGCCAATATGCAGGAGATGATGAGTGTTATTTGAGGATACCTCCATCTCCTTCTATTCTCTCTGACTAATCAAAATCCCAGATACCTGGGAAAAGAGAGGAAACCAACTGGCAATAACCATTGTGGAATAAAGATAGAAGAAAAAATGCTGTCTCACAATGACAGAGCTAGGAAATCTCCTTGGCCCAGAATTCAATACCAACACCAACCCAATCACCGCTACTGATGAAAGAGGGCAAAAATTGCCACCTAACTACAACTTCACACGTAAAGCAGGGCTTAGGACACAGAAATGCCTCTGCTGAACACCAGGTGCACAGACTGTCTACAATTAGGCTGGAAATGGTGGAGAACTTGCCACTCAACCCTAAGATGAGCCTAGAAAGGAGTAATAAAAGGAGAAGTTCACAGCAGGAGGGTGGATAAACATCATGGAGAGGGGCTCTGAAGTGCAGCTGTGGGAGGTTGGTTGGGAACTGGGCACAGAGGAAAGCACCTCAGTGAGTGGCAGCAGCAACTGAGGCCCTCGGATGTATCAACAGCAATGACAAATCAGATGACACTCCCCAGTCAACTAAGTTTCCTACATGAATGGCCAAAGCATGAAGCATTTCAAAAATTAGGTAATTGATATCCGGTTTCCATTGCTCTGCATATGATGCTCATCATTTAATCAAAATGTATTCATATACCAAGAATAATGGAAATATTTGCTTTTTTCAAGATATAAAGCAATCAAGAGAATAAGGCAAGAAAATAATGCTGATGCTGGAAGTATAAGCCAAAGTGTTTAAATAATCTACTCAAATGTTAAATGATGGAGTGAAGGTGGAGACCGCATACATGAGCAAAGAGATGGACAATAAGGAGAAATCAAACATCAGGGTTGAGGAATTGACTACGATATTAGGGCAAGCAATTCAAATTTTTAAAGAATACAGGAAAGAATGAAAAAATTAAAAAGGAGAATACACCATCTAAGAATCATAAAACATACATTTAATTCAAATCAAAAAGAAGAAAAAATAATAATATGGAGAAAATACCTGAAAATTAAAAATTGCGATTTTTTAATAAATCAAAACAGATTCATAAATCTTACATGACTGCTTATATCCAGTATGATTCCCAAATTTCAAGCATGTATGATGTTCATGGACATAGTTAAGTATATTACAATAAAATATGAAAATTCTCACAGTTTCTGTAATCATGTTTTTTATCTCAAATTTTATAAAGGATCAGAACTAATCAAATCTTATTTTTCATTATACAATCATTGGTTCACAGTCATTTTTACTTCTCTTTTCTGACCACACTTGAGAAGAACAAGTCAGTCAATTTATTTGCTCAGAATATATATCTCTTGCATGAACAAAGCAGAGCAGAATTAATATTTATAAGATGTCATTTATATTCAACTTCACTTAAATTTTCATCACATTACCATTAAAATTCACATGGTTCTTTCTTTTTCTTTTTTCTTTTTTTGGTAGACATCAATGAAGTGAATTCAAAATTCATAGAGGAAGAAAGGTCTTTGAGTAACCAATTTTGATAAAAGAGCGTATTTGCTTTACCTAACTCTAATACTGCAAAATACAATCTAGCTAAGGGTACAGTAAATAGGATGCATGGTATTGATATAAGGATAGATGCATAGGACACTAAAATAGACTAGAGGGTATGAATAAAAATGCCTATTAAATAGATATATAGATAGATAGATAGATAGATATTATTTTTTGAAAACAAAGATTCCAAGACTAGTCAATATTAAAACAATAGACTTTGCCAAAATTGGTATGGAAAACAATAACCTTGTGCAAAACACTAACCTTCAATACACATTTCTCATTATACCAAAAAATTAAGTCTCTGTGAATTATAGACTATGAAGTAAAGCCTGAAACTATTATTTTGATGAGAACATATAAAAGATAAGATTCCAAAGATAGGATGTCAAACGCACAATATATTAATACTTTGGACTTGGTTTAAGCTAAAGACATGATCTATTTGAAAGATGGACTACTAAAACATAGAAAGGATAGACAGCAGATTAGGAGAAAGTGGTTGTAACATACATAAATGACACATGCTCAGGATCCAGACAATGCAGAGAATTCTCAAAACACAATGAAGTACAAATGATTGTCAAACTTATGCTTATTTTTAATGAATACAGTTTATGTTATATTTTAAAATTCAATGCTGTATCAAGTATCTTTTCTAGAAGGAGGGGGACATTCCCACTTTCCAGAATACATTGGAGACCTCAGATGAAGATTTCTGTTGTACCCGTCTACCATTGTATTCCATTTGATTTTATTTGCTAATTCAATTATCCTTTCAGTTTTCTGCCTTAAAGGTACATAGTATGTACATTATTCATTGAAGGTACATACTATGAATACTTTATTCCTTATTGATAACTTTCACCCAGTCTAGAAAATTTCATTTAGATGATGTTTAATTATTTTATTGAATGGATGTTTGGAGAACCTGAAATTTAAAAGTTTGTCTCAGGAAATCTTTTGAAATCAGAAATAGAATGCTTCTGTATATGCATTTATTTGTCTGTTAGTTTATGTAAAGTCAACAAGAATGAAATGTCAATAGCAAAATACCTGGATATCTCCAAGATCCAACACTTCTTTAAAATAAATAATTTTTTACTGAAAACTCAGACCTTAAAGGGAATGAATTTTTAAAAAAATGTCTTTTTCACATACCAAGATCTATATAGCATTGACTTAAAATAATGAAGTAAACTGATTCTGTGATCTACTAGAATGAAGTCTTCAAAAGGTATAATGTATGGTACATTTAAATAAATATATTGAATTTGATGTCTCCTCTAACCTCATTAACAATTGATTTTAATTATGACAGTTTATAAACATGTCTGTGAATTCAGCATATAGTCTGTGTGATGATTTTTGACAAAAGTAAATGAAAGCTGTATCAACTTGTAATTAAGCATGTAGATATTAACATAGAAGAACTGGTATAAAATCATGACCATCAAATTTAATTAGGTGGTCTTGAGTCATCCTTGCCTTAATCTTGTCATATACAAAATTGGGATGAATAAACTCACTGAATTAGTTTTCAATAAAATAATCTAGAGCACATGTAATACTAGTGTGATAATACTTAATGTACTAACTAGGACATAGAATACTTTATATAAGCATTGATTTTTCATATCTCTAACTTTAAATCCATTTACTATGTGAATACTTTAAATTCTTGTGTTTCTCAACTCATTAAAATAATTATATAATTTACAAAATAATAATTAAGCTTATAAAACCCCAAAAACATAGATATGCTTGCCCATGTTGAAACCTAAAAGATAAAATATTTGAAGAAAATATGTCACCAAAAATTTAGTAAATTTTTCTGACAATTATTTTCCTTAAAGGTAGGAACTTCTTTGAAATATATAATACCTACAGGAATTTAAATTAAAAGATCTGGCAGAAATATTGCAATACATACTTAAAATTACCTATATAATGAGTCAGAGCGACAGGTAGGACTGTAAAACAAGCCAATTTATGAGAAAGTAAAGTGTACATTTCTGTGTTAAGATATTTCTCATTGGTCTCAAAAGACTAAAAACAATCTAAATGATAACTGCCTTTATGCACAAGACCCAAGAAAAATGGTAGGTTGAAAGGGAAATCAATATTCTTTAGATAAAATGTTATTTGGATATGTAGAGTGCTCTATTTGAATAGACCATATTTTATTCAGACTGTTATGATCTTTCTTTAATTTCTCTAGCTGTATACACTCAAATTCTTTCTTTGTAAATTTTTTTTTATAAATTTGTGGACTAATTCACAATCTCTTCAGGTACTTTCAAAGGTTCCCCTGCAATGTTAGCTACTATAATCTATTGGTTATCTAATGCACATACCTACATCATCGGCTTATTTATTTCTTCACTGTGTGCCCAGCGTTAATAGTAATGCAGGAACCTGATATAAAAAGACTTCTAAAATTTTGAAAACTTTACTTCTCACAAGTTTGATAATATATACTTCGTGTATTCATATATTTCATGATTTATATATTTTAATATTGTATATTAGAACAAAGATTTAAAGCAGCTAGTCCAATATTTTGACTTCAAATATTTTACCTTAGGAAAATTTCTAATTCCTAGTATGAAAATATGTATTTTACATTCTTGTTGTGTCAATAGTACATCTTTAAGTGTTTGATCAACTTGTTCATTCTGATTTAAAAGGCAAGATCCTCTAAATATTTACATTTACTTTTATTTTCATCTCAAGAATACATAGAATTACAAAAATCATTGTTTTCCACTTACAAAAGAAAAAAAAATCCAGGCAAAATTAGGCTCATTACTTTGAAATCATCAGAAAATTGAAATTTCAGAGCAATCACAGAACCCGAAATCTAAGATGTCATAGACTCCTGCAGATAGCATGGGACGAAATCACAACATTACCAGTGGCTGGGGACACAGGATGTGGGCTGAGAAGAATTCATCCTGAACTGTAGACGAATGGACAATGGCTGAGGACACACTGGCACAAGAGTCAGATGTCCTGACTGGCCAGAGACAGGACCATCAGACTTTCGTGTTGGCCATTTTACTTTAATTCAAAGGAAGCTCCCCCTGAGTCCTAAGAAAGTTCATCTCCTTTAAAAGCATGGGTAGGGGAATCACATACACTATGAGATAAACATTTACAGAAAAATTGTTCTCCAAGGTCTTGACTATAGGGTAAAAACCTTTCCCATTTTCAACTGAAGGGTAACCAAAACTGTCACCCCAAAGACACTGTAAACAACCATTGCGTATGGAAAAATAGGGGTCTACTTCTACGGAGGAATAGAGGTACACCTTGGAACCAGAACTACAGCTTGTGGAGGAGCACAATAATTCTGAAGGACTCTCCCAGAGACCCAGGGACAGAGCTATTTAGATCCAGGGTCAATGGACACAGTAGAAAACGTGTCCCTCACCTCCATCCCCCAACTTTAGCCCAGCAAGTGTTGAGTGAATGCATCAGCAGAGTACTTCTGGAGTATATCATGGACTAAAGCCCTAGAGATGGCAGTGGGGAGTGTCTGTGTGGAGGAAGCCTCACAAGCAGCCCTCACAGCGACCCTGAAGAAGGCAGCGCAATCCGCAGCTTGGGTACAGCATGCAAAGCCACCGCACTACACACGCTCAAAACCAGACCAGCCCCTGAAGAGGTTAAAACAAAGCCCGCTCAGGGGACAAGCACAAAGAAGGGCAGGCTCACCTCCCAGCAGAGAAACAACTCACCTCCAGCCTGCTGTTCTATGCCACCTCTGGTCTTCAACCAGAGATTGCAAGGCCTAACAGAATGGGGCGGGGGACATTCGGAGCTGACAAAGCTTCCACAGACCCCATTCCCATACGACCAGGGGGCTGTGACGCTCTGCCAGGGAATTTGAGTAAATAGAATGAATACATCAAAGTCTCAAATAAAGAAGGGCAACAATATCTGAGAGCAAGTGGGTCATTTCAAGAGAGAAGGAAAACATGGCAAAGAATAATGGAAACGTTAAAATGAAAAAACACGGTAGCAGGGATGAATGAAGCCTTAAAGTGGCTGCTTGGTGGGCCTGCGAGCTGGACCGTGGTGTTGGAGAGACCTCAGTGGCAGCTGATGTCACCCAGGCATGGGGTGCCAGCCGGCGGAGGCCACGTAGCTGGTAGCTGCGGCATTTCCCAGATGGAGATGTGATAAGGCTGTTAAACTTGGAAGAATCCAAAATCAGAATGCCATTCCGCATGCAGCGCTTGGAACTGGGGCGGGTCAGTGCAGGTCAGGCACGTACCATTGGCCCCAGGTCCTAGTGTCTACCAGTACCCTTCCCCAACTTCACAGCTGTCAACCTTGAACTGCCACCTTGTTTCAGGCTTGAATCCTCGCCTGATGGACTCTACTTTGTACTGTTCCTTCTGAGCAGACATCTCTAGAAATCTATGAGTACCAGGGTCGCCAGGCAGCAGGGAACCTGCCGCAGGGATGTGATGCGGCACCCTATGCAGTGGTGATGGCCAGAGGTCAGTCAGTAGCAGGGCCCTTCTCCAATGCTCTTTGTCCTGCAGCGGCCAAAGGCGGGAACCTCGTAGGTGCAGCGTCTCCACTGGTGGTGGCCGGTGTGTCCTTGTGGGGCTCGCTGCCCACTTCCCAGACCAGTCTCACCCTCCATTCTACTGACTTATTTGAAGTCCTTTTGCCTTCTCCCTGTGGAAATGCCCAGCATTAATTAAGTCCACTTAAACTTAGTTTAGCATTTTGTTCCTTCTTTGGCACGTGGTACACAGCTCAAATCAAGTAAATATTGTTTACTCATGAAGACTGTGAATCTTTTTTCCACTTATGCAACAAGTCGAGCTTTCTTTATAAGAAAAATATATATATATATATAAAGTTTATGTTTTTTCTTACTTAAACATAAAAAAATAAATAAGAATTGTCCATACTCTACCACAATGAAAAAAAGTCTCCAATAGCTGTGAAATGACATCAAATGGTATAAAACATGTTTTGGAATAACAAAAAAGGAAAGAGGAAATGGGGGTAAAAGGAAATATCTGAAGAAATAATGGCTGATATTAAAAAAAACAACAATGTAATGTAGCTATTAAACCTGAAAATCCAGAAGCTCAAAGAACATAAAAAGAATAAAAACAAATGAGCACAACAAAACTCTGGCTTCCTCAAATTCAAACTGGTGAAAACAAAACAAAGAGAAACATTGTAAAGGTAATAAGAGAAAACAGGAGATAGTCAACGCCAGGGAAGAGAGAGAAAAATTAGCGTAAAACTCACTCTTGCCAAAAAGCACCAGTAAGAAAAATACCAGTTTAGTAACAAACTTACAGTGCTACAGGAAAACAAGAACAAGAACAAAACAAACAAACAAACAAAAGCCCTTTAACTTAGATTTCTATGCCCACGTTTCTCATAGAAACAAGAACTGGGAAAATTCTCTGCCAGCAAATGACACAGAAATACTAAAGAAAGCCCTTCAGACTAAAAGACAGACGATGATGCAGGGCAGAAAAAATTAATTTATGGCAAGAAATTAAAAGCACAGGGAATTAAATAAATAATAAAAGAAGATAAAGTTAATTGCTTAATTTTTATATTCATTTTTAGTTCTTTAAGAAAATATTACAGGGTATTGAGTGCTTTAGTATCTATAAAACTAAGACATTTAAAAAAAGCAATGATGAAACTGTGGAAGGGAGACATCAGAGAAAGGAAGGGGATCAGAGGAAAGGGAGGAAAATTGAAACAATAGGTGTGTGAAATGATCAAATAATATATCACAATAAAGCACATTATTCTGCATAATTACCATGTGGTAAAAAAAGACATATGACATCAGTATCATAAAAAAGGAAGAATTGAGAATATGTTGTCTATAATTCCTCACAATACATAAAGCTGTATTTTTGACTATGAGTAAATACAGATGCATATCTGAAACTCACCAGTCACTAAAAATATACATGAAAAAAATAAATAAAATGGAATCATTACAATGACAAATTAACCTCAAAGAATTCAGAAAACTATAAGAAAATAACAAAGAAGCATATGGAACAAATAGAAAATAGCTTTCAAAATGGCACAGTGTGATCCACATTTCAGTAATCACACTAAATGTGAATCACTTAAACATAACAATAAAAAGGCAGAGACTGGCAAACTGGATTTAAAAACAAGAATTTCAGTTAGCATTTCATAAGAAACAAACTAAGTATAATGACAGAAAAGTTTTAAAAAGATGGAAAAAGATGTGCAATGTAAACATTACTCAAAAGAAAATGCGAAGAGTTGCATTCATATTAAAGTACTTTAAGATCATGCTTATTATAGAAATTAAGAGAAATAGTACACAATGGAAAAGAAATCAATTTTCTCAGACACAATCCAAAACATATGGATTCAATAGTGCATGAAATACTTAAAAATTGATAGATTTGGAAGAGACAAAAAACATGGTTGCTAAAAATTTCGACAGCACTCTAATTGATGAGATAAGAAATTGAAAAATCAGGGAGAATATAGAAGGCAAAAAGAATGGCTCATGACAATTTGTCCTTATTGATATTGACAGATCATGCTACTGTGCAACATTAAAATACACAATTTATTGACAAATACAGGAAATAATCACCAACAGAAACATACTGAGCACAACTCAGTTTAAATAAATTCAAATAGGGCTGGGGATGTGGCTCAAGTGGTAGCGCGCTCACCTGGCATGCGTGCGTCCCGGGTTCGATCCTCAGCACCACATACCAACAAAGATGTTGTGTCTGCCGAGAACTAAAAAATAAATATTAAAAATTCTCTCTCTCTCTCACTCTCTCTCCTCTCTCACTCTCTCTTTAAAAAAAAAGACTCCATAAAAAAATAAATAAATTCAAATAAAACAAACTCTGTTTTTCTATTATAAAAAATGAATCTAGGGCTGGGGAATGTGGCTCAAGCGGCAGCACGCTCGCCTGGCATGCGTGCGGCCCGGGTTCGATCCTCAGCACCACATACCACCAGGGATGTTGTGTCCGCTGAGAACTGGAAAATAAATATTAAAAATTCTCTCTCTCTCTCTCTCTCTCTCTCTCTCTCTCTCTCTCTCTCTCTCTCTCCTCTCTCACTCTCTCTTTAAAAAATGAATCTAAAATAATCTAAAAAATGTTAAATAATCCATGTTGAAATAATTCTTGGTCATTGGAAAGATCCCAAAGGCAAGTTTTATCATGTTTTGAACAGCCTGAATATTAATATTTATAAAATTAAATGTTTATGCTAGATAAAATGTCACTCCACTTGATAGCAAATTAAGACCAAAGTAACAGACATAAGGAAATAAGATATTAAAAATTAATGAAATTAGAAAATAAGAAATAAGAGGAAATCAATGAAGTTAAAAGCTCATTCTTTGAAAGTACCATAAAATGAATAAACCTATACCCACACTGAATAAGAAGTTAAGAGAAGACATAAGGAAGGAATGAAAAAGATACAATATAGGACGGATAGGGCTTAAATAAAAACTGCAAAATATTATAAGTAACTGCATGCTCTGAAATTCAAATATAAAATAAAATATACCAATTTCATAAAAGACATGAGCTTCCAAAACTCAGTTAAAAAACAAGAATTTGAGTAGGCCTATGTCTTTTAATTAAATGAATTTAGTATTTAAAATATTTTCAAAGAGAAAAACTTCAGGCCCTTCTTGTTTTATTGGAGAGTTCTACCTAATGTTTCTTTTTGTTTGTTTGTTTGTTTGATTTCTGAGGGTTGATCCCAGTTTTACTTTACCATAAAGCTACATCCCCAGCCTTTATACACACACACACACACACACACACACACACACACACACACACACACACACGTTGCCCAGGCTGGCTGTGAACTTGCAATTCTCTTTTCTAATACTTCCAAGTAGCTGTCCTGAAGAACCAATCGTCACCCCTTATCTTGGGATGCTGCCCCCCTTAACCTTCATTGGATGGGATTTTCCTCGGAATTTCTTGTTCTCCAATAAAAGTCCACTCCCTGGCGTGTGTGTGTGTGTGTGTGTGTGTGTGTGTGTGTGTGTGTCTGTCTGTCTCTGTCTCTCTCTCTCTCTCTCCCTCTCCCTCTCCCTCTTCCCGCCTTCTCTCCCTCTCCCTCTCCCTCCCTCCCTCCCTCTCCCTCTCCCTCCCTCTCCCTCCCTCTCCCTCCCTCTCACTCCCTCTCTCTCCCTCTCCCTCCCTCTCTCCCTCTCTCCCTCTCCCTCCCTCTCCCTCCCTCTCCCTCTCTCTCCCTCCCTCTCTCTCTCTCTCTCTCTCTCTCTCTCTCTCTCAATAGGTCTTCAGTAAGCCTCGCTAAGGTGGCTGGAGGCTGGAGCTAGGAGAAGCCATCCTGGAGCTGGTTTTAAAGGTAATTAGAGTCTTGTCTCTTAATTTAAAACTCCCTAGTGTTTTCTCATGGTTCGAACCTTCTTTCATGAAGCCAGTGTGGGTCGCAGGCTAGAGCTGGGATTACAGGCATGTACCACCACACCAACAGTGGTTCTGTCTAATGCAGCAACCAGTTTATTCAAGTTATTTCAGGAAATGCAAGGGCAGCTGGGTGTGGTGGCACAGACCTGTCACCCCAGTGATTCTGCAAACTGAGGCAGGATTGCAAATTCCAAGCCAGCCTCAGCAATTTAGAAAGGCCCTTAGCAGTTTAGCAAGATCCTGTCTCAAAATAAAAAGGGCTAGGGATGTGGCCTAGGGGTTAAGTGTACTGGGCTTAATCCCCAGTGCTAAATAAATAGATAAATAAATAAATAAATAAAATGCAAGGGCAAGAATAGGAGCGTCTCTCCTTTTGCCATCAGCTTCATGATTGGTGGCTTCATTTTCAACATAAAGGACTATCTTGCAGACTTCTGGCACACAAGCTTCTTCGAAAGGCATTGCTTAAATATCTTTGAGAAAATACCATTGAACATCAAGCAAAGCCAGAGCTCATTACATTACGTAACATTGAAAATTGAACTGGGGAAGGTAATGATGAGTTGTTTTTATTATTATTATTGGTGGGATGTGTATTGAGCCACATTCTCAGCTCTGTTTTGATTTTATTTGGAGACAGGGTCTTACTGAGTTGCTTAGCACCTTGCTGTTGCTGAGGCTGGCTTTGAATTGGAGATCCTCCTGCCTCAGCCTACTGTGTGCTGGATGATGTTGAGTTTTATTTGGAACATTTTGATGCTTCATGTTCTGCCTTCTGAATTCAAGACACTTTTTTGGTTTTTTCCTACTCATAAACTGGCTTAAAACTTAAGAGAGTTCCTGTCTGCACAGGCGAAAAAGGAAAGTCACTGCCTGTCAGGCCAAGTGATCATAGAATATTTGAGGGTTGACAGGAAGAAAGGTCTTCACCCAAATCATAGTGGCTGTAGGCAAAATCTAGTATCAAGTTCATAATTTTTATTCTTCACCCAGACCTTTAAAAACCAAAAAGAGAAGAAAAACTAAAACAAAAAACTGACAAAGCAAACTAAATCAGTTAATGTGGTCAGGTGCTCCTGCTTATTCCCCTATTTAAGGAAAAGTACAGACCTATTTTGGAATTAAGAATAATTTTACTTTGATTCAAAAGGGGTGGCCATGGAGAACTTTATAATTTAATAGAAAACATGGCATAGGCTTGGATTATCATATGATACCTGGCTAAAACTTTCCAAACTAACATTTGCAGTTTTTCTCATGCCCGCTGGATATGGCATCAATGAAAATTAAACTTGACTCTCCAGAGCATAGTTGTCTTGCAGCTGGCCTTTCCTTGCAGGATCTAGAAAGTGAGTGGAAACAGATCATGTTCAGGTTTCTGTACCTGGAGCTGCTGCCTGAACCATCAAGGTGTCACCAGAAGTCCTGGTAGGGTCTTACCAAAACCACTCTTCAGGCTACGCTATCATCATACACACCAAGACCAGGGATCGGGGAATATTTTGGATTGTCCCTGTTGTCCCCCCTACATCATATGAAAACACTTCAAGCACAAATCGCAAGGATATTCTGAATTGGCTCTTTATAGGTTTGGAAATGGAGCCTGTGGTCTGTTCCAGACCCTATTCCTTTTCTTCTTATTTTATTTTCTTTTTATTTTAATAGCAAAACATCTGATTGCAAATATTCTCTACTGATTAGTCTCAGTAATGAGTACTTCAACAACAAAGATCTTCTCAAATGAACACCACACAATAGATTCCTTAAACCATATTAGGTGAATCAGTTTCCTCATTCAAGAAAACAGGGGGTTGGCCAAGATTGTCTTATATTCCTTGTCTTTTGCTATATTGTAGACCATCTTTTTCCTGAATCCAGGCCCCTCATATCTACTTCCTTACAACAGTTGTTTTAGAAAACTTATAAATTCTTTCTCTGTAAATCTTTGAGATATTAATCTTTTTTAAAGGTCTTGCCAGTTTTACAAACAAGGAATATCTTTATCAAGGACCTGAGAACAGGTGTTTTGAAATGTGATCATTAAAGACAATGTCCATCTCCTACTGCCATTCAGTTTCTGAGGAAGGACAGAAGCCTAATTTTTTTTATTGTTTTGTTTGCCATATGAACTTAACATTCACTGCCAATGCAGAGCAGACTTACTTGGCATTTCCAATGTTTTCATGCTACTTGCCTTTACTATAATATGAGAACCGCGAGGGTGGGTCTAAATGTGGTGGATGCCTGATGCTCAGCACATTGAAGAACATGAATAAATGTTTTTGAAGGCTGCATGTCACAAATATACGTGTGTTTCATGTTATTCACACAGAAAATAAACAAAGGTAGATTCTATTTTTCATGTTATCGGTTTTCCGTGATGAGTAGTGAAGATAAATTCTTGTTGTGGATAAGCATACTCTCCATTTAGCCATTTCCAAAGTCTTGCAGTGTTTGAAACTGGGAATAGTACAACTGTATCCATTATGTTGGATTTGCTTGTTTTATTTGCTATAAATTAAATACTGAAGGAACTCACTTAAGATGTATCAAATTTTTGTCTCTTTTTTCTCTCCTCAACAAATTAGTAAATAAATGGTAACTTTTCCAAACCATAATAACTAATAATAACCATAAATGCATGAGGGTGAAAGTTTACTTTGAGGAATATTTTTCACCAGAAAAAGAATTTATTTTGTGCAGTATGTAAATAAAGATAGGAGATGGACAATAATTGCATGTTATGCTACTGAGATGCCTCATAGGAAACGCTGGTGTCAAGAGTAGAATCTGATTTCTAATTCTTTATGTATATTATTACTCTTTGAGAGAGACCCATTTTTTGGTAACAATTATAGAAAAGAATATATTAGTTTTCTCTCTTTTAACACTAAAAGGTTGAAATTTAATCAAGCTCTTATTTTTCAGATGCATATTCTATGTTTAAAATAAACTGACTCATCTTATGGATTATCTTCCTCCTTTCAGAATAATTGATTATTATCTTTAAGCATTCAATTAACCTTGTTCCAAAAAGGAAATACATACTTTATTAACATAAAAGTTCATCATGCTAATTTAGAAAAATATGACCCTTTATAAGAGCAAAGTTTGATATTTTAATTATAAACATAATTAAAAAGGTCGAAGTGAATCTGATTTAAGACTTTTTAATCTATTAACAGGTATACAGTAATGTGAAAAATATATCCATCGCTGTGCTTACATTACAGATGTGAGATTATTAAGAGTCACAATTGTAAAACATTAAAAGAAATTAAGAGTTGTATATTTTTAAAAATCTATATCCATGTTATCTTAATAGTATAGAGAGCAAACAAAGCCTGCCCAGGCACCGCCCTTTTATAGATTTTATTACCCAGTATTATTCTAGGTGCCATAACCACTTTTTTTGTTTAAAAATATTAGAATAAAGTCTATTTATTGCAGATAATCTCAAAAATAAGGACCAACCTTCCAAAAAAGTGCTATATTAATATTGTCCCAATTATCATCTACCAACATACTATCAATGATTTTATTTATAAAGCTCAGAAGATTTTTTTTCCTACTATGCAATCAATATAAAAATAAAATTAATACATCCTACCTTTATTCAGAAATATAAACAGATTTGGGAGGAAATTGTTATTTTCTGTGAATTTAGTAGTCATTACTACAATGATAAATTTATCATTTTAACTACAATAATAAGGCTGCGGTTGTGGCTCAGTGGTAGAGAGCTTGCCTAGCAGAGGTGAGGCACTGAGTTCAATCTTCAGCACCACGTAAAAACAAATAAATAATATAAAGGCTAAATTCTTTATTTTAAAAAAAACTAAAATAATAAATTTATCCAGAAATATCTACAAGTTCTTCAACTCATAAATATGAAAAGTCAACAAGCGAATGCTTCAGTAGCTCTTACAAATTATGAAACTATTTCATGGTTATGTACAGATAGGTCAGAAATAGATTGATATATGATAACATAGAATCTTAGGATGCTGAAATAAACTTCTGTGATAATATAGTAAGTTGAAATGCTTTTCAAGCTTTCACTAAATATATAGTGTCTGAGAAAATTTACATGTGGTTCAGTATAGATCAATCTTTCCTAAACTGGCCTTGCCTGTACTTCTGTATTGATCGAGCAGTGTTCACTCTACATGAGTGACAATTGGCCTTGTCAACAAATCCAAATCAAGACCTTTATTACAGACTGAGATGAAGCTCAACTTTGCTCATGCACTTGCTGAAATCTCACCTTGGATTCTGTGCTTCCTTTAACTCTCATTGATAAAAGAGGCTTTGCTTTTTGTAGACATTATGAAACGCTACCTTCCTGCCTATTTATTAAGGTCAAAACATGTCCTGTCTGTTGTTCAAGGTGCCACTGTTCCTCTTCCGTCTTTTTTTCTGAGATTTTTGTGTCTGCTCTCAACAACCTCTCTTGCACCTCCAGCAGAGAGGTAACATATGCTTATTTCTGTGAGAAAGCTGCAGTTAGCAGAATTATGGATGCCATACCACTTCCCACAGCAACAGGCAGAACAGACCTTCCTAGAGGGACGGAAGGGACACTTTTTTTTTTCTTTTTTCTTTTTATTTCTTTCTTTCTTTCTTTCTTTTTTTTTTTTAGTTTTCCGTGGACACAACATCTTTATTTTATTTTTATGTGGAAGGAATACTTTCTAACTCTTTGGTGCTTGTTTCTTAGTCGTTTATAAGTTCAAAAAAGTTAACTTCTCCAGGGATATTTATCAATTCTGTCAATAAACTCTACCAATGTGCCACATCAAATTCTCTTCTTTTCATCTAGATTTGAGATAATATCAAGAGAATAAAACATGCTCAGGTCATTTTGTTGTGGAGGTAGAATATGCAAGCACCTTGCATACAGAACACTAAGGTGAGGAAAGGCCCGACATTTGTACCTGTTCCCCCTGAACTCTACCTAGATGGTGACATCTCTGTAGCCATCCCTAACTTTGCACACTTCATTTACTAATACACAAGTATGTGTGGACATGGATTGTCTAAAACATTTGTTTCTTAGGGAAGAAATTATTTATCTAAGTTAATATGAACTTAGGAAAAAAAATTCCCCACTTTTCTTTACTAATGTATAGGTTTTAAAAGCTGCGATGGGAGGAGGATTGAGTCAAATCCATGATGTGTATACCCACCAAAGATTCCTTTTTATCAAACTGTGAATGTTCTTCACAAACTTATGTTATCCTTTAACCGGTTTCTAGAAGTATATGCTTTTTAGTAACAAATCATGGTAAAATTGTGCCAATAACTAAAATATTATAGGTTTTTAAAATTTTAGTCTCTACACTTTCTTTAATAATTAAGTTTATGGAGGGCTGTGGATGTGGCTCAAGTGGTAGTGCGCTCTCCTGGCATGCGCACGGCGCTGGGTTCAATCCTCAGCACCACATAAAAATAAAGATGTTGTGTCCTCTGAAAACTAAAAAATAAATTTTAAAAAATTCTCTCTCTCTCTCTCTCTCTTAAAGAAAAATAATTAAGTTTAGGTATGGAGTACCATAAAATAAATTATTTTGCAAAAATGAGGGCAATGTTGTAAAATGTAATATTATCATACAAGTTTAGGCCATTCTCAATGATACTGTGAAAATGTTTTCTTTAAGAGCAATAGAAAGTGATATTTTTAAATGGCTGTTTTTATAATTTATGCTTCTTAGAAACTGTGGTAGTAGAAAGACCTCTCTAGAAACTTATTCTTGCTACCAGGTCAGAAAGATTTCAAACACATCTCAGAATAACAGGAATGAGTTTATTGAATGTGTAGGAAAAGGGAACAGAGACACTCTCAAGTGAGAGAGAGAGAGTAGGTCCTCTCATAGAGGAGAGGGACAATGTGCCTTTCCTACCCTCCAATTTTGTTGGGGATCCCAGAGAGTTTTCCAGAGAATCTATGTCCACCTCTTGATTTTTGACTGACAACAGGGTTACATCAGACTTTCTAGCCCTCACTATGATGGCAACTCTGAGTCACCTTGGCCCATACTGGATGGTTCCAATTAGATCTTTAACCATAAATCCTTGCAGATTGTATAGTTAGGAGGAACTGTCTATCTCTCCCTGAGTTTCAAGATCAGTTCACAAAAGTCTCCTAAGTTCTACCCACTGACATTATCTTGGGCCTTCAATTTTCCAGCAGTTAACAAGCAATTTGATGAGGAAAAGTGTTACACACTTAGGCTAGAAATGGCTGCAGATAGACTGCTTCTTGGAAAAGAAAGCCTGTGGGGTTCAGCACAGTGGCCCCATTTTATGGAATTATTCTCTTAATTTCATGTTCCCACCATCCTCATCTTTCTGTTTCCTAACACTTTCACAAAAGGCAGATTTTCACAAAATCTAAATGACTCCAGATTTTGCTGGTATGAGGTCTGGCATTAGTTGGAATAAAAAAGTATCATTATTCATTATCTTCACCGAGTAACTTCCTCATGACAGAGCAGTAAACTCTTCCATCAATTGTATTCAGCTGAGTACAAACTAGGATTTTTTTTCCAGTGCTACTATTACTAATATTGAATCTTGAGGATGAAAACATATCTAAATGTCATGGTCACTGTGTGTATGCTTTACTCACATCTTAAATATGCATTTAGCTTTAGTTTTTTTTAGCTTCCTAAAGTCTATTTCCATTTAAATGTTGGTGTGCTGAGTTGGTACAAAAAAATTGTATTGGCCTCACTTTCATAAAATATTTACCATGTTACAAAATGTCAAAATATTTTAGCCTATTGTTTTAAAAATCATGATTGATTATGCAGCCTGGATGGAAGAATTTGATTTCCTCCCTTAGAAAGAGGAAAAAAAAACTTATATCTTCAATTTATGATTTTATAATCTTTTAAAATTCCATTTAGTGATTTTTGTGTTAAAAATTGTATGTAACACACTTCTTGTTCCTGAAAAATAAACTAAATTTTAGTGAAAATATGAAGTTTTGCTACAGACGTAGCGGTCTAATTTCCAATAATTCCACAATTCTTTTTACCTTTAATAAAAATTCCCTCCTCATCCAGAAGACCAAGGCTATGATTTTCTGCCACTATGGAGAATAAACTTTTCCTTTCATTCCACTAGCATTTCTATATTCTTTTTTCTTCAACCCACTTATTTATAATAGACTTAAAGGAAGAATGGCTTCTCTCATATCAAAGACAGTGAAGCAGCTCACCTAGGATTTCATAAAGTTTGCTGGGCATCAGAGCAGCCAAGTTCCGCTCCTGGGAGCGTGCTGTGTGCCCTGGGCTTTTATCACTGTTTCCAGTGCCTGGTTCTCCTCAGTGCGGGTCAAGGTCTATCATCAAGAGATAACAGAGAAGCTGCATAATGAAGATGCATTCATTTTAAAAAGGTGAAGAACTCATGATCGCCATCCTTGTTGTTCAACAAAGTAGCAGAAATGATCACATACTGTCCTCTTAGGAATATTTATGAAATTCTGATATAAGATCTCTTTCAAGAATAAATTAACCAATATTTTGGAATACATACTCTTGAATGACTATAGAAGACACATAAGAGACAGTTTTCAAGAGACGTCTTCCAAATGAAGGAGAATATTCTACAGAAGATAAATGATAAACTGTAAATAAATGTATGTATATGCCTTTAAATGTATTTGTAACTATTATATTCCTGGTACCTCATGCAATTTAAGGGATTTAAGTAAAACAGTTCTTATATAATATCAGTATTTTAACTTCAAAAAATAATTACATGTAACGATAGGCTAATACCACATATTTAAGATCTATAATCACTAAGCTTATGATGTCAAGAAAATGCTTTAATACAATATTGGCATTACATTTTGAATTATTGAAGATCTTACTTAAGCCATATGTAAAAACAGATATGGTCTGTTTTACATACTTAAATGAATTACACAACCTAAAAATACATGTTGGTGTGAGAATACCATGTTTAGCGAACTATATTGCTATGTTAAATTGTGTATTCATTTTGATAAATCTAAATTTTCCATGAACAAGTTTTAAAAGCTGCTTTCAATGAGTCATTATGTGTGACAGTTGGAAAATCTACCCCAAAAGAAATTCCATTCCCAATTCTAATACTTAACTGATGGTTGGACTTGTGGATTTTATTAAGACCCATCAATAATGAATACCAAAATCTCATGTAAAACTTGTAATTTGAGAAACATTTACTCAGCTATAAATCTATGAATCTATAAATAGATGAACTATAAAGACTTGCCTGTACTACCAATTCTATTGTTCTGTGATCTGCTGTCTGTGAGTCTCAAGTTGTGCAAGAATTGAGAAATACGATGATGTTGTAATCATACTAATTTTGTCAAGTATGTCATTTCATTATTACTTTTCATACCATTATGCCAAAACTCAAAATTAGTTAATAAGACATATTTTAAAAATAAGTCAATCACTATGCTACATATTTATATTTCCATGCCTTCTTCTCTTCCAACCCTGTACACATACACGCATACACTCCTACATATCCAAGCACATAAATGTGATTGTAACCCTACCTCCCACTGAAATTTTTACTTTATGACCAGGGCAAGAACTCCAAAATATTAAAGCTAAAATGTATTTTTTCCTTTAATACTTTTTTAAGATTTAAAAATATTATGAAACTTTACTGAAGATGATGTGGATAAGGTCACCCTAACCTCAGGAACTATTAGGAATCTTAACACCTCTTTCTATTAACACTATACAAAGCTGTGAGGGTGATTTTTTTTTTACCCCAAATTCCTCAAAAAGCTATATATCATAAAATCTGCATCTTTTTCCCTAGGAAAAAAAATTTCATGTGTGCTTTTAAGTTGTAAAACACAGTATTGCATGAAATGTGATACTTCAAGATTGAATAGTATACAACAGTTTAATTATAAAAATCAAGTCTTCCTGCATCATGTATCCTTTCCCTAACTATCCCTCTTGAGAGCACTTTAATTATTTCTGCTTTTATGGTTCACTCTTTTTCTACTGATACTGATTACTAACTTCCCACCATTACACACCTTTTCCTTGTTCCATTTAGTCATTGGACCCTATGAAAAACTAGAATTTAATAAAAGCAAACCGACGGATTGGAACACCAACTTTGATACCATTAAATCCCTTTTCTTATTTATTTTTTGTTCATCTATTTATTTATTTGTATGTACATTCATAACAACTAAGTAATTATATGTATATTGTTCACTACAAAGGTTATTTTTTTTAAAGTGGAACTGAGAAAACTTATAAAGTTAAATTACAAACACTGTCATGTTAAAATTAACGGAAAATAATGCAAACTCATCACGTCATAACATTTACATTATAGACTCGAATACAGAGCAGACGCATACACACATATTGCTATTTTTAAAGAATCTGCTGATTATTTAAAAGTAAATGTAGCAGGTGTACAATAGGAGCCTATGATATTTTGTTGTGACAGAAAATAAAGCTATTAAAAATGATTTGGTTTGTCAAAAGAACCAGGGAAATAATGTAATGGTGATCACACTGAACCTCAAACTAAATTGCCTCTTTGATTAAACCAACTGAAACTTTTTATTTAGGAACTTAAAAAAAATTAAATGAATTCTTAATTTTATAGGAGCGAGAGAAGGAAAAAGAGAATAAAATAAAATTTCATTGAATATTTTTAATGCAATTAGTTTCTGTGTTTAAAAATAATTAAAAATTTACTTTATATTCCCTTATGAATAATTTTTGAATGAATATATAATTATAGTTCATGAAGGAAATCAACATTTAAAAAAATTTAATTAGCAGCTTTTGCAAGAAAATATTTCAGCCCTTATAGAAGTCTGATTCCGGGCGAGATGATCCGTGGATGAAGCATGACAGGCTCAGCATATGCACTGCCAGGAGGTGAGCCTCGAAGCTCACAAGGGCTTCTGCAACCACAGCTGAACCCACACCTGCTCCAGATGCCAAATGCTGAGGTTCGCAGGACTTGCATAAATATTCTAGGTGAAAAACGTGAGTAAATCTAATTCAGACTTTGGCATTAAGCTCTCATTTAAAGGTGAAGCAAAATCAGGAGAATAAATACAGCACAAGAGAGATGGACACAGACTAGCAACTGGGTCATCATTCAACTGGACCATCCATCCAGTCTCTTGATAAACTCATAACATGGTCTCTTTTGTTTGGAGAGGCTTAAAGAATATAACACATGCAAATGAACATGAATTAGGTATCAAAAACTATCCAATAAATGATTGATAATGCCATTGTGTTTGTATAAAAAAGATATCCAAATTTTCCAGAGATAGATACTGAAGTATAGCAGCATGAACGCACAGAATGCATGGGCCTCAGTTTTAAAATAACTAGGGAAAAAAATACACCAAGTTCTGAAAAATGATGACATTTTTGTATTAAGTCTTGACCCATAAGGGTATTTATTATACTACCTCTTTGTGTGTGTGTACTTATAATTTTCATGATAAAAGTCAAATACATAAAAATGATATGAACATATTCTAGTAATCTGGGAACATGTGTAATAAATTCCTGAAAAAGTACAACATTACAAATATGATGCATAAGTGAACAGAAAATCCCCATGTCTTGTAACCATGGTGTCCCTGAACCACACATATGGGTCTTCCCACAGAGAAATGAGTAAGCTTGAACCATTTCCCAGGGGGTTCTATAAAACATGCAAGGAACATGTAATTTGAATTTTACACAATCTCTTCAAAAAGAAGAACAAGGTGGAAATAGCGCTTTTTAAAATGATGTCAGCAAAACTTTGGAAGCAACCTAGACAGGAGGAAGAAAAGAACCACACGGCCAGTCTTTCCTGCAAATGTGAATAATAGCTGTTAGCAAAAAAATGTGGACAGAATCTGTGAAGCCATGGAAGAACATTGAAACCTGGACACCTAAACTTCCCCTTAGATGCTGTATTTTTAAATCCCATCTAAGTTGCTACTTCACACTACACATAAATCTGCCCTCATATTAGAATTAACTATGAAGGGAAGAAGAAACTGTCTAAAACTATATAACAAAATCAGTATAAGCTGGAAACGATGGCACATGTCTGTAATCCCAGCAACTATGGAGGCCAAGGCAGGAGGATAGTGAGTTCAAAGTCAACCTCAGCAACTTATCGAGGCTGTTAGCAATTTAGTAAGACCGTGTCTCAAAATCAGAAATAAAAAGGACTGGGAATGTGGCTCAGTGTTCAAGTGTTCCTGGGTTCAGTCCCTGGTACAAAAAACAAATAATCAGTATAATGTAACTTTTAAATATTTTTTTTATGATTTCAGGAATGATTAGTATAATACCTCATATGAAGTCAGCATAAAACTATTTCTTAAACAAGGTAGAAATGCAGAAAATATAAAGAAAACCATTGATGTATGCCCTAATTCAAACGTTTGAAATGAACACTTTCTGGTTATCAAAGGCTCTGAACTCATACCTACAGTCTTGGAGAAGAGCTGTTCGTAGGCCCACTTTCTTGTGGGGTAGGTAGAAGGGATCTTGTTTTTGTTTCAGAAGCCAAAATACAACTCCAACCAAAGGCCCCTAAGTCATCTCAACCCTCAGAAAAAATTCATGTGTGGCATTTCCACCGCTGGCATTTAAAGAAGGTATCAAGTCATTGTTTTTGTTGGGAATGGGGATGTGACTTTCACATGTCAAGACATAGTCTCATTTTGTTGTTCCTCTCAACCATTTAAAATATAAAAGTTTTCTTAACCCTTGAGCCATCCATAAGCTCTGTGTCAGATCTGGCCTATCAGCCTTAGTTTCATGAACCAAGAGTGATCAAACTTCATGGTTTCAATATCTGCTTATACTTTTAAAAATTATTAAGAACCACAAATGGCTTATTTATGTGGGTTATACTATTAAGACTTTTGTTAAAACTAAAGGACATTTAAAGATATTTTATTACTACATTTAATATTTATTAATTCATTTAAATATTACAATAATAAAAGATCCATCTCATGTGAATGTATTTTGTTTCTTTTTCTTTTTTTTTTTGAACTTAAATCATTTTTTGGTCAGTTTTTTTTAACTTTTTAAAAAATTTTGACTTGTTATATATGACACCAGAATGCATTGCAATTTGTATTACACATCTAGAGCACAATTTTTCATATCTCAGGTTGTACACACATCCTTGGTGTCTTCTTACATGTACTTAGGGTAATGATGACCATCGCAATCCACTGTCTTTCCTACCCCCTTGACCCCTTCCTTCCCCTCCCTTCCCTTTTCCTCTTTGCCCTATCTAGAGTTCATTTAATCCTCCCATCCCCCCCACCCCACAGCATATTATGGATCAACATCCTTAAATTAGAGTAATTATTCGGCATTTGTTTTTTTGGGATTGGCTATTTTCACTTAACATTGTATTCTCCAGCTTGATCCATTTACCTGCAAATGCCATGATTTTATTCTCTTTTATTGCTAAGTAATATTCCATTGTGTATACATACCACATTTTCTTTATCCATTCATCTACTGAGGGGCATTTAGATTGGCTCCACAGTGTAGTATTGTGAATTGTTCTGCTATAAACATTGATGTGGCTGTGTCCCTGAAGTATGCTGTTTTTAAATCCTTTGGGTATAGACTGAGGAGAGGAATAGCTGGGTCAAATTGTGGTTCCATTCCCAGTTTTCCAAGGATTTTCCATACTGCTTTCCATATTAGCTGCACCAATTTGAAATGCCACCAGCAATGTATGAGTGTGCCTTTTTCCCCACATCCTTGCCAACACTTATTGTTGTTTGTATATTTAATAGCTGCCATTCTGACTGGCACAAGATGAAATCCTAGAGTAGTTTTGATTTGCATTTCTCTAATTGCTAGAGATGTTGAACATTTTTTTTTCATATATTTGTTGATTGATTATATATCCTCTTCTGAGAATTGTGTGTTCAGTTTCTTGGCCCACTTTTTTCTTTTCTTTCTTTCTTTCTTTTTTTTTTTTGGTGTTAAGAATTTTGAGTTCTTTATATACCCTAGAGATTAGTGCTCTATCTGATGTGCATGTGGTAATAATTTGTTCCCAATTATTGGGCTCTCTAGTCACATCACTTATTGTTTCTTTTTCTGAGAAGTTCTTTAGTTTGAATCCATCTCATTTATTGATTCTTGATATTAATTATTGTGCTATAGGAGTGTTATTAAGTAAGGTGGGGCCTAATCCCACATAATGGAGATTTGGGCCTATGTGAATGTATTTTTAATTGAATATTAACTTTATACCTAAAAATAATAAACAATGGGAGTGTCATTGTTTCATATTTTTGCAATTTTCTTTCATATCTGGCTAAATAGAAAACTACTGAGTTTTTAATCTATTTCTATGGTCTAACTATTTAACCTGTCACAAGCCATGCAGGCTCATAAATGTGAACTGTACGCTCTAGAGATCATGAAAATGAAAATGGTAAATGACATTTCACATACTGTGAGAAGAGTTTTGACCTTGTTGCACCCCTGAAAGCACAAAGCATATGCTAGACCCCAGCCTTGCTAAAACAAAACAGCAAATATTAACGTTGAAAAATTGTTTTGGGCAAACTAATATTTGCCTTTCATTCCTCTCTCAGTTAGTGTTATTTGGGATGGACATTTGTCCCTGAAGCCAGCACCTGGCCAATGACTCATAGGCAACACCCTCCTCCTCCCAACAATTGCATTTGCCCAACCATCATTGTCCAATTTCCAAATATTTTTCTGCACTCTACCTTCTGCTTTCCCAAGAAATGGATGTGATACCATACCATCTTGCTAAGCTGATTATTTCATCCATTTCACCTCTTCACTTCCCAAATTTCTTGTGATTTAAACATCTTTGCATTTCTTTCTCTCACTTTGAGCAATAAGAAATGGTTTCCTCATTTCCCAGATCAAAATGTTCACGTTCATAAGATGTTATTTTGTTTTCTATTTCTCTTTGAACTTCATATTTTTTTCCTGCTATGCTGGTTTTTGTGCATATGTAATATAATTTCTTGTGATAAATTTTTCACTCCCCAACCTAAAAACAAGACATAAGAAACAGAATTCAATTCTTTAGCAAAGAAGCGTCCTTATGTCTTGTGTTTTGGTAAAGATTTTGTATCACTTAATTAAAATCTCAAGACCCACCAATGTTCTCCTAGAATATTTTTTCATCTATTAAGGCAATAAATATTTAATGATTGTTAATTATGCACTGGAAATGATTAATATATTGATCATTAGAGAGAATCATTAATATACTATAACCCTACCCTTCATAGAAGTAAAATCTGGTTGAGACAAACAAAGTAAAAATATTAATTCACTTGCTTTGTGCATTGCAGAGATATTTAAAGTTCTTATTAATCACAAAGCTCTTCAACAATTCTCTGGCCTCCCAAGGTGAAATTCTCATTTATCTTTTCTTTCCACTTCAGTTTTTCCTATTTATCTCTGATTCCTCATCTTCAGTTGCCTTGGAAGAAATCATTCTCTCAGGTTTCCTAGCCTTCCCCTTAATTTTCTTCCCCTTTTCTCTTTGATTTATGCTGCAAATTGACTAAGTAAACACTGATTTTCAGCAATTATCAGTTCTATGGATAAGAACCATAGCTCCCAGCAATAAGTACTAAGCAGAAATCGAAAAAAAAATGCTTCACACTTTACTCACAGGTAGTGAGTGTACTGTAAGAGACAGGAATCTTAGATGAAAATCTGCCAAATGGGAAGAATGCAAATATTCATTAGGAAAAGTGAGGGAGTGGGAAGCACTGGCCCAAAAGACGCTGTGCTAGTTAAGTCAGGTAGTCATGCTCAGGCACATGAGCGAACCACATGAACTCCTAGTCGCATTCATACAACAATCTAGTACAGCTCAGCAAATATTATTCTTGAGATAAGAACAAAGATTGGTGACTGGAAAGAACAGGAGAAGAACGCTCCGGAGGAGAGCCTTGGGTAGACTACTTTGAAGATTCAAGGACATCAAAGTTGTCAATATCTATTTAATGTATCCATAGTTATGTGCATTAAATGAATTCTCATTTCATCATCTGTAAAATTAGTCTATAACTCTTTTGCTAATCAATCATTCTTTTGTTGACTCTTTGAATTATTATATTATTTAATGTAGAAATAGTTACTGATAGAATGTGGATTGTTTATCAGGCTATTTCAAGTGTTGTCTTTTCTATGTATTTTATTTACTTATATCACATTATATATGATGCTTTTACTGGTCTTGAAAAATCAGGATAGGATCTTTGTTCCCTAGGTATTAAAGACTAAACATCAGAGAAATGGGGAGGCAAGAGCAGAAAGTAAATTTTATTTAAGGGATAGGAGAAAGAAAGATAGAAATAGAGATAGAAAGAGAGACAGGGAGCCAGAACCCAGAGCTGGTGCATGTGGGAGTGGGGGTGTCTTGCTTCTTTGTAGAATACAGGTTCCTTTCTTCTCATGCATATATGACCAAGAGGCAGGAGAGAGCCATTCAGGGGGTGATTGCTTATGTTGGAACATGCCACCCTTCTCCTCCAGAGGCTATTAGTAACCTGTTGATGAGCAAGTGCTATCAACTTATTTCCTTTTCTTTGATAATCAGCTACCTGTATGTAGTTCGCCGTGGTCTCAACACTATATCTCATGCAAAGTATGCTGCATATGTTACAATAATACCTCTGTGTAATTCTCTATTTTTTAAAATTTCAGTGCCTGTTAAATCTGGTTTCACCTATTTTAGAGGCAAAGCACCTCAATACACCTTATACCAATTTTAAGTTTAAGATGTATGCAGTGGGCACGGTGAGAGGTCCACATCTGGAATCCTACTCTCAGTAATTTAGCAAGACCCTCAACAACTTAGTGAGATCCTCCCTCAAAGTAAAAAAAAAAAATTAAAAAGAACTAGATATATGTCTCAGTGGTAGAGTCCCTTACCCCGGGGTTTAATCCCCAGTACAGGGAGCAGGAAAATGATATTTGTTAAACAAAATCTAAGTGATATGAGATTCAACTCAATGTTTGATACCCAACCCTCAAACTACTATTTTAGAGGCAAAGCACCTTAATTGGTATTGAGGTGCTTTGCCTCTAAAATAGGTGAAACCAGATTTAACAGGCACTGAAATTTTAAAAGACAGAGAATTACTTCACTGTAACAGTGATAATTCAATCCTGAAATCTCTTCCATGTAAATAAACAAATAATTTTTCTTTCTGCATAATGAAAAGACTTATTGTTTTTTTAATTTATATTAGTTTATGGTTAAAATAGATTGAACCATATTTTAATAAATCATAAATAATTTTACTTTGAATTCATGTATCCCTTATAGAAAAAAAAGGGATATTTGCAGTGACCAAATTGTATCACTTCACAAGAGTCTAGGAAAAGATTATCTTTTATGTGCATATATGGAACAGCCTCCATTTGGAAAGGAGAAAATATAATTTAATGAAAGGGACTTTACTCTGGTATTTATGAAACCAAACTTTCCATCTCATTTATAATCTTATGATAACTTTCATAAAGCAATTAACCTCTTTGATCTGTGAAGTAAATATATCATGATAAATAGAAATATTATTCAGTGAGCCAAAATAACAGCTGACCTATGAAAGCTATATTTCCTTTGAATACGAAAATCTAGGGTATACAAGAAGAATTAAAATGCAGTATGTTTTGCTGTCCCAAATGTACTGTATGCTATTCATTTTGATATGAATAACAAACCTTTTTGGACTTTCAAACAATGCCTTCGGGGATGTGTTCTATGATGCTTATGCAAAGTATCTTGCAGATGCTTTGTTCCTTTAACATTTGTAAAATTTGGGCTTCATCCTCGGGAGTGTTCTGTTTTGTTTAAGGCCGGATAGGGTAAATGTTGGTGCAATCTCATTAGCATCAAAAAATACCAAGTTGATCAGATAGTAATGCAAAAGCAAATACACGTCTTGTTATAGAGTTACCTAGATTTTATTCTAATGCTCAATAGATGAAAAATATGTTTAGTAATTACACACATTCAAGTTAGCTTTCTTAACTCTGTTCAAGATCATATAATTCTTTAGTTTTTTAAAAACAAGTCTTTTTTAATAAATTGATTTCACATATTGCTAATAACTTTCAGTTAATTTCAGGGAGTTCTCTGCTTTTTATTTCCTAAGTTGAGAACGTATTATTTTTGAAACACTTGACCCTTAAGTACCTATGTATTTTAATTAAGTTAATTAAATATATATTTTGTCTAGTAATTGTGTGTTATCACTATGTCAATTTCATCAATATCAACTTGATGAAAGGACAAGAATAAAACAACATTTTTTGTCAATATAAATATTAGAACTGCATCCCCTTGATCTTTTGCCTCCTGTGAACATGTTATATTTGGCACCAAAAACAAATCAAACAAAAATGAAGTATTTATAATTCACAATTCTCACTTCACATGTCACCAAGAAGGATTGTCATTAAAATCCAAGCTAAAATATGTGACTGTGTTCGTTATCTTTAAAAACTGTGTTTGTTTCCACTGATATCTGTATCTATATTTTGATGAAAAGTGGAGACTTAAGTTTTTTGCACTACTGTTGTTAATTCTGTGGAATGAGAAGTCCTTTAATTCTTCAGCTGAATGCTGGTTCAGTCAGTTACTACCTGCATAAAAATATCACCTAATAATCTGATCTTTAGTGACCTCATCAAGGGAAAGTATGTCATGTATAACTTGATGAATGGTATTTGTGTTTCATTGTCAAAATTTATAAGAAATTCCTAATATAAGGCTTAGCAAATTGGATGATTTTAATATTATTAGACAATAGCAATATCATATTTTAATTTTTCATACTACTTGATTTTTATAGAAAAAAATCAGCAAATATTATCCATAAAGTCTGTGGAAATTTTTTTTAAATGTTATTCCGTTAGCACTAATTCCATGTACTTCTAATTGTTTTCTCTGCTGCATACTGTACTTAATTTTAAATATAGTATATACCCAACTTATAAACTATCCCCAATTTAATTTATGTCAGAGACATTTTTCCATTTTTGAATATGTTGGTATTTTTGATGGTTTCATTATATTTGTTGAAATTGTGAGACCAAAATTTATTTCATATAATTCAAAAAGAAAATGGCATGTACATAGGTGTTAGCAGCATTCATTTCAAAAACACACGAATGCACACATGAAAATAAAAATGCCCAAAGAGAAATAAACACAAATTGGAAAATATCCATAAGAAGAAAACTGAGTCTAGCAACATATGATGGGAAAATTTCCTAGTATGTGTTCTGAAACTATATTTATGGAAATGGAACTTGTCACATATTAGGAGCAAAACAGAAATAGAGTCAAGGACTTGCAACTGCTTAATTTGCAGGGTCAAGGATAATAGTAGATGCTCTAACATTGCAGAGTCAAAGTCGCCCTCATTTGGAAGTGATTTTAATGGGCAGAGCCATAGAATTCAGAGATCCCATAGTTTGAACATTGGTGACCAAAAGCAGACACAACACGTTGGATAGAAGAAACCTGCTAGCTCTTTGCCACATTGACCTGAATTTCCTGTTACTCTGGACCTATCCTGCATGACAGAGCACTCTCCTAATATCCCGGGAGATTCAAATGACACACCAAACCTTGACATACTGATGCATATCTCTGCAAAATAACAGAAACATCCAACAGATGAGTGTAGACTAATGAACCTGACTAAATAGAAAATTTAATTTAACATATTTCTATATGTACCTCAGCACAGTGAATTTAGCAAACATAAAAGTAATTACACAGGGAGAAAGTCCCATCTAGTTATCCCTCAAATCAATTTACATTCAGAATAAAAAAAAAATTGGTAAGATTTCAATCATCTAGAATTTGAGCTGAAAATATGAGAGGTTGCTTTTTTCCCTCAAAGATTAAAGTGGGAACATGCAATATAACCCACCAAAAAAAAAAGTATCCAACAGAGAAATCTTTCTCCAATCAACAATGAATGGGAGGATTCAGAGGGATGTAGTTCTTTGGGAGAGTGCTTACTTAGCATGTGCCAGGTCCTCAATTCAGTCTTCAGTACTAAAAATAATAAATTGATTCTCAGCAGTGAATATGAGGAAATAATCACATGGCCTTAAAAATATGAAATAAACAGAGTAAATGAACTATACTTTGGAGCATAACTTAAATATATAGCTCTAATGAATGTAATTACATTTTTCTGTACAATTACAGAATTTGTGATGATTTATTTCTAGAATTATTTAATAATTTTAGTAATTCTCTTGATTTCTTGATAATTGAGAAGATTTAAACTAAATGTAAGTGTATAAATACTTGTATATGATTATGGTATAGTTTATGACATAGTTTGATTCCTGGTTCCCAAGTATTCTTGAGAAACCAAAAGTGATCTCATTTTCATATGCAATATATATTTAAAAGTACTCTCAAACATTGCTTCATTTAACAAACATTTTTCACAATTAATACATAATTTATGATTATGAATATATAATTCTTACGTCTCTAGGAAAAAAGA
This sequence comes from Spermophilus citellus, assembly GCF_964194105.1. Classification (NCBI taxonomy): domain Eukaryota; kingdom Metazoa; phylum Chordata; class Mammalia; order Rodentia; family Sciuridae; genus Spermophilus; species Spermophilus citellus. Next base: position 4,624,880 of record NC_138196.1, read on the forward strand.
TCAGGGGTGGAGAGGAAATTTTTTCTCCAAGGAAATAATTTTAGTACAAGAATGTATAGCAGGACTTTTCTTAAGGTATGTGTCCCAAACATCCCTGTAATCTCACATTTTCCAATCAAAACAAGTATTATTTTAGTAAATATTAATTAATTTAATTGTAGTGTTGTAACAAAGTACCATAAATCAGGTAGATTAAAAAACTACAGGAATTTATTCTCTCACAGGATTGGAAGCTGCAATTAAAAAGCAACAAACATTTATTCTCTCACATATTGGAGGCTTCAATTACAAAATCAAGGTTTCTGAATTTGATTCGTTCCTTCTAAGTCCCTGGGGAAGACTGATTATAGGGTTGTCCACTAGCTTCTTATGTTGGACCAACAATTCCTAGTCTTCCTGGGTTTATTGATGCATCATTCCATATGACTACATCTGACTCTATCATCATCATGGTCATACACTTGCACAATGCCCATCATTGAGTTAGGACTACACCCTATTCTATTGTGACTTTATCGTGATTAGACCTTCAATAATCTATTTTTTAAAAAAAGATCAGATTCTGATACCAGCAGTTAGGGCTTCAATATATATATTTGAGGGTATAGCCCATTACTGAACCCAAACACACTTGGGATTCACTTGACCACACCCTAGATGATGTTGATTTCAGTCATTGCTTCCCTGTTACAAGACTCCACAGCAATTTTTGTTCCTTATGATGAAAATTTTAGTTTACATGTATGGAAGTAGATCACGACTATTCAAGAAAATATATAAAACATGGTGAAACAAATATTTAGGCAGTTAGCAGGTGAGTGCAAATTCCAAAATGCAAGGCTCTTCGAAATTTGCTTTAATTTTAATATCATCTTGAGAATTTGTATCATGAATTCAAACATACAAACCGCTCATATGCTTATTTAAGGTGAACATTCCTCTTCTATGCACGTAAAACCTTTAAACACAACACTGGGAAATTTAAAACTCAACTAACAAGCTACTCTAGCCTTTTCCACGGCCAGCAGTGAAGATTCATCCAGCCACCACCATGGGAAAAGCAGAATCCAAACTGCACTTTCTGAAAAAAAAAAAAAAAAAAAAACCACACATCATCAAGGTTCCTTGCTCAATCTTTACATCACAGGGGACATTTTATCCAAAATTAACGAAAAGAAGGGTAAAAGCCCAAGGAAAAACAACAAAGCCCCAAGAACTGCAACAAACCTCTGCGCCCTCATAGGCCAGCCGCTGCTGCTGCCGGCGTCCACGCAGCTCCACGGCCCTTTGTGGGGAGGGCCGCCTACGGACAGCTCGCGGCCCAGCCGCCAAACAATAGGAGCAGCCAACAGGCCCCACAGCTCGCGGACACCGGTGGCGCGGACGCCCGGCGTGAACGTAGCTGCCGCCGCCGCCGCCCTAACTGCCCACCCCCCAGGACCCCAGCCCCGCCGCCCTACTTTGCCACCTGAAGGAAGCTGCCACCGCTGCCGCCCCTACTGCGGACCCCAGCCCCTCCGACTTACCTCCCAGCGGGAATGAAGCTGCCGTCGCCACCGCCCAGGCTGAAGCCCAGGCGGACACCATCCCTGCTGCCCTACTTCCTGGCGGGAACGAAGCTGACGCCGCTACCGCAGCCCTAGCTGCCCCCAAAGCCGACCTCAGCGCCGCCACCTTACCAAGCGGCAGAAACGAAGCCGCCACAGTCGCCGCTGCCGCCAACCTGGCTGCCCCCCCTCAAGCCGAAGCGCCGCGCGCCGCGCCGACCCGACCCGCCCGGCCGCGCGCCACGCCGCCCCGCCCCGCCCCGCCCCGCGCCACGCCGACCCGACCCGCGCCGCCACGCGCCCCGCCGACCCGACCCGCCGCTGCCACCCAGGCTGACGCCCACAGGAGCCCAGACCCGCTGCCTTACCTAGAGGCCGGAACGAAGCTGCCGCTGCCCCTACTGCCCCACACGCGGACCCCAGCCCCGCTGACTTACCTCGCGTCAGAAACGAAGCTGCCGCCGCCGCTACCGCAGCCCTAGCTGCCCCCAAAGCCGACCTCAGCACCGCCACCTTACCTAGCGGCAGAAACGAAGCCGTCACAGTCGCCGCTGCCGCCAACCTGGCTGCACCCCCTCACGCCGCCCCGCCGCGCCCCGCCGCGCCCCGCCGCGCGCCACGCCCCGCCGACGCGCCTTGCCGACGCGCCTTGCCGACGCGCCCCGCCCCGCGCCCCGCCCCGCGCCCCGCCCCGCGCCCCGCCCCGCGCCCCGCGCCCCGCCCCGCGCCCCGCCCCGCGCCCCGCCCCGCGCCCCGCCCCGCGCCCCGCCCCGCGCCCCGCCCCGCGCCCCGCCCCGCGCCCCGCCCCGCGCCCCGCCCCGCGCCCCGCCCCGCGCCCCGCCCCGCGCGCCCCGCCCCGCGCGCCCCGCCCCCCGCGCCCCGCCCCCCGCGCCCCGCCCCCCGCGCCCCGCCCCCCGCGCCCCGCGCCCCGCGCCCCGCGCCCCGCGCCCCGCGCCCCGCGCCCCGCGCCCCGCGCCCCGCGCCCCGCCCCGCGCCCCGCCCCGCGCCCCGCCCCGCGCCCCGCCCCGCGCCCCGCCCCGCCCCGCGCCCCGCCCCGCCCCGCCGCGCGCCACGCCGACCCGACCCTCCGCCGACCCGACCCGCGCCGCCGCGAGCCCCGCCGACCCGACCCGACCCGCCGCTGCCACCCAGACTGACGCCCACCGGACCCCAGCCTCACTACCTTACCTCGCTGCTTGACGGAGGCTGAGGCCGCTGCCCAGGCTGCCCCTCACGCGGACCTCAGCCTTCCGCCTTATCTTGCCACGTGAACTATGCTGCCCCAGTCGTTCGCCATCGCCGCTCCAGCTGCCCTCTAAGCGTACCCCAGCCCTGCTTCCTTATCTCACCACGTGAGTAGTTTTGCTTGTTGTGTATAACTACCCCACAATAGACTTTTGTTATTTAAGAGGGCTACAGGAAATCTTTGCCTGCTCTTATATAATAGTTGATTAAAAAAAAAACACATATCAGAGTGTCTGTTTTTGAAAAAAAAAACTTGTTTGGTGAATTACTAACAATGCATCATGCAATTTTTATCATACCCACCTTTTACCCACATAGTAAGATTGTTATAATATTCAATAAGTTGTAGCTAAAAACATGAAAAACCACATGACATAATTTACAAATTATATAAATGCTCTTATTATTTCTTCATCCTTTCCAGAAATATTTATCAGGAATTTACTATACACTAATTAAAACTTAGTTTATCCTAATTATTTCAGATATTTCAAAAAAAAAACTGCAAGACCCCATTTGAAAAGGGCAGTATAAATTTCTGAAGTAACTACTGTTTCTCTAGTGAATAATGTGTATAGAAATCTGCTAAGGTCTTGGGGTATGCCAATATATTTGGGATGCATCAGAGAGTGCATATGAAAAAAAAAACATACTATTTATCATGGTATATAAATAAATAAAATATTATACCAAAAGGTTAAAAAAATAACTTTTGGGAAAAAAAGCAGAAGGGTGCACTAGTATTTGAAATAAGGTAATAATAATTTTTTACTATAATTAGTTGTTTCTGGGTCTCATTTCACTCTTTTCTTTAATTATCTATCCATTTTTTAAGTGCCCCTATAGGTGTTATTGGAAAATATTGGCATTCAGTGAATAATGCCACCAATTTTCTGTTCTGCAATATCAAAGAACTATTAGAGATTTATTGCAATGAATAGTTTTATTTAAAGGTAGCAGTGGGTTTTCAATGTAGAAATTACTAAAATAAATTTGGGAATTCTCAAAAAGTCTATAACAACCATATTTGATGAACTCTGTGTCATAGTGTATAAGAAAAGTTGCTTCCCTACCCCAAACCAGACATAATTGGAATAACCTTGTGTAGGATCAGCATATACAAGTTTAGATGAGAACTTTTGAATCTTTTCTTTTTTTACTTCCCACCTACAACATGGCTTATTTTTTATAAGCAAATTTCTATACTTGTGAAACCTCTCACACATCTCAAAATTCACTAGGGATCCATAACAATCTAGAAACAAACATGTGAGACAGTGTATAGATTAACATATGAAGAAGTTCAAGAAAATATTGATCTCCTCAGACATGGTGCAGCAACTATATAAAAAGCTAAAAATTGAAATTGAAAGATAATACTCCCAAGAATTACTAAGAATCATGTAGTCTTTGGAAGCAGATTGTTTTAAGTAGGAAGCTCTTGAGACTGATGTCCACTGCATCTTTCATATGAATATTTGCTCTGGTTTTGAGGGCCACCAGATTTTATCCAGTACACTTTTGACTTTATATAGCATATTCAGAAAGCCCACCATTCTCTTTATAAACCTATACATGGTTTATTATACATCCATTGAGTTTTGGCACAGACTTTTCCCTTCTTTTAATATACCTAGTCCATTAGTCTTGCCACATTCAAATTTATTCAGTCTTCATGAAGTAGTGTAATTAAATTCCCTATTGTCTTTAAAATAAAATCTCCACCTAAAATAATTTCTATATTCTAAAGCATTTTATTGTAGTATCTAGAATCTTTATAATTACAAACAAATGACATTCTGTCTCATTTTTACCATTGTATTTCTCATATTACTTTCATTATGAATTGAGTATGTTCCACTATTCTACTGTTTTTTTTTTTTTTGTGTGTGTGTGTGTGTGTGTATGTTTGTGATACTAAAGATTGTACCCAGGGGTTGCCCTGCCATGGAGCTACATCCGCAGTCCTTTTCCTTTTTGTTTTGATACTTTTTTTTGGCTTACTTTAGGCTAACTCATTTCATCTTAGTTCTATAATTATATCTTTATTACTCACCACCAGTCTAGGCAAATGTCTCTAATTATTTAGCTTTTTTGATGTTGCTATTGGCAGATTCCTCAAGAATGGCTCATGGGAATAATATTTACTCAGTTTTTGTATGTTAAGGTAATTGTTTCTATGTGCCCTTTGCACTTGAAGTCTAGATATAAAACTTTGGTTCATATTTTCATTTCTTGGATATCTTAACCATTCATTTCTCTTTCATCATAGTCTTCCACATATAATGTGATAATAATCTCAGTTTCTTTCCCTTGAAAGTTTTTTTGCGCTATTTTTTTGTCCATAAGTAGTGCTGAAATCAAACCCAGGGCCTTATTCATATGAGTCAGCTTCTTTACCTCTGAGCTATATTCTCAATCCTCTTTTTGTCTATTAAGTCCAGAGGATTTTTTCTTTTAAGTTATAATTTACTAGAATATTGGGGCTGGGGATGTGGCTCAAGTGGTAGCGTGCTCACCTGGCATGCGTGCGGCCCGGGTTCGATCCTCAGCACCACATACAAATAAAGATGTTGTGTCCGCCGAAAACAAAACAATAAATATTAAAATTCCCTCTCTCTTTCTCTAAAAAAAAAAAGAATATAACTTAGTGGTGATTTTTATGGGTCAATATTATTTGGTATACAATATGTGCTTTTAGTACAGAATTTCAAATAGTTTCTTTATTTCAGATTTTTTTTTTTTACGTTATAATTTGTTCTTTCCCCTTTTACATATTTTCTCTGGTGATTCATATTATATATGTTGATTTTTCTTTGCTGATCTTCATTGTTCATCCTATTCTCTTGAATGTCTTCTTTCTTTCTTTCTTTTTTTTTTTTTTTGTACCAGCAATTGAACTTAGGGGTGCTTAACCACTGACCCTCGCCCTTTTTTTTACATTTTATTTTGAGACAGGGTCTTGCTAAGTTGCTTGGATTCTCACTAAATTGCTGAGTCTTTGAACTTGTCATCTTCCTGCCTTAGACTCTTGAGCCTCTGTGATTACTGTGTGTGCCCAGATTTTTTTCTTTTTTAAATTTAAGAAAATTGCTTTTGTTTCTTTATTTCTCTGTCTTGTGCTGGGAATCAAACCCAGGGCCTTATGCGTGCTAAGCATGCACTGAGCTATACTCCCAGCCATTATCTCTAACTTCTTTTTTTTTGGTTTGGTTTTTTTTTTTTTTTTTTTTTTTAAGAGAGAGGGAGAGAGAGACAGAGAATTTTAATATTTATTTATTTTTTTTAGTTCTTGGTGGACACAACATCTTTGTTTGTATGTGGTGCTGAGGATCGAACCCGGGCCGCACGCATGCCAGGCGAGCGCGCTACCGCTTGAGCCACATCCCCAGACCCATTTTTTGGTTTTGTTTTTGTGGTGTTGGGGATTGAATCTAGGGGATCAGACATAGGGCTTCACACATGCTAGCCAAGTGCTGTAACCTTGAGCTACTCTTAGTTTCTTTTCTTTTTTTTTCAGTACTGGGGATTGAACCCAGGGGCACTCAACCACTGAGCTACATCTCTAGCCCTTTTTATTTTTGAGACAGGGTCTTGCTAAGTAAACATCCCAGGCTGGTCTTGAATTTGTGATCCTCCTGCTTTAGCCTTGGAAGTTGCTGAGATTACAGGCATGTGCCTCTGTGCTTGGCTGAGCTACTTTAATTTAAATCTTTACTTGTTGTGTTTATTTTCATATTCTTTCTAGCTTAGTTTTTATTTCTAAAATGATTTTTTTAAATCTCTAAAATTCTTTCTTGAGTTTTATCACCTCATTTGTGAATTTTTCTAACTTAAAGTTATTTTTTATGTCTTGTTTTTATGCCACTGTTCTGGGCAGATGTGGATGATTTCTATCCCTGTAATTTCTGTTGTATAATGCTCGTCTATAAATGTTAATTCTATTTCTTTTTATGCCCTTTACAATGTTTTTTTTTAATATTTATTTATTTATTTATTTATTTTGGTTTTTGGAGGACACAACATCTTTGTTGGTATGTGGTGCTGAGGATTGAACCCGGGCCGCATGCATGCCAGGCGGGCACGCTACCACTTGAGCCACATCCCCAGCCCCCCTTTACAATAGTTTTGTATGGGATTTGATATAGAGACTTTTCTGCTCATTTTGTTGTGAGATTAGTTTTTCTTAGCTATTAGAAATTAACATTGCTCCCCCTGCTATTGATTTTATATGGTGTTAAGAAAATACAATGGCTTGTTGTTTGAGATCTCATTATTGTTCCCTTCCTGCATCTTTTTTTTATAACCTTAGTGTTTTCTTTTTTTAAAATATATATATATATATATTTATTTTTTTTTAGTTGTAGATGGACACAACACATGCCTTTATTTTTATGTGGTGCTGAGGATCGAACCCGGGTCCTGCCCATGCTAGGCGAGCGCTCTACTGCTGAGCCACAATCCCAGCCCCCCTTCCTGCATCTTTATTTGGACCTTCTCTTCCATGGTTTGTGTGTATCTGGCCTCCTCAAGTTTTCAGCAGTTTCTCCTTTCAGTGGAGCTCTGTCCTGAAAGAGAGTCTTGGCTCATGAGTTTTGAGAGATTATACAGAGTGGCTATATCTCCCCAGCCCTTTTCAGCTTTACTACTGATGCTTCATGCTCACCTGTTGCTTAGTTGGACAGAAATCATTGGGCCACCTTCCTTTCCATTGAGAAACTATTGTCTGTTTTGGAGTTTTGTTGTTCGAAGGATCTTTACATCCTCTGTTACTTCCCACTACATGACCTCTGCATGTTTGCAGGTCTTATTGTATTTTGTGTCATAGAAATGTCTTCTCATGGAGCTTTGCTGTTTAGTTACTCTGTTTTTGTGGAGTAAATTAGGAAGATTGAACAACTATGAAGCCATTTGTCATCTTTGCAGAAGATTTTAAAAAAAAGTATGATAGTGGTATATTTTTAAAAAAGATCTCTCTTATTGATATAAATAAGAGACTTTATAAATAAAACATTATAAATAAGTTATTTGGGAATTGTGTCAAAGTGGAGTATGGTGGAAAGGTGGATGAAATAAGATTGACAACCAGTTGATATTTACTGAATTTGGGTGATGGGAATGTGAGGATTTGTTATATTATTCTTTTTTTGGTTCGTACTTTTTAAAAAAAAATAATTAATAAAAATAGAAGAATGTAATGAAAACGTTAATATTTTCAGTTTTTTATAACAGACTTTCCATTTCTCCCCATCTTTCTCAATTATTTGTATTACATATATAGAAAAGGACATCTTAACATTAGTATGTTACATAGATGATACGAGTGTACAAACCAGGGCTTGTCATTATATCTTTTCCTTTTCCTATCTGTCATACAACTCTTCAGAGTTCTTCTCCTTAAAGTTGCAGTTCATTGTCTCTTTTATTCCTTTGGTGTTAAATGTGTTTCACCCACTCCACACAAAAACTCATGTCTCATTCAGCCTTATTCTTGAATATCTTTGTGCAGTGCATATCATTTTCCTTTCCATCTGAAGGGCTTTTTTTTTACTCTATTAATTTTTAGAGTCTGTAATTCTTCCTATTCAGTGAGGGGCTTAATGTTAATTTACATATTATCTTTAATTAGAACAGCATAATTATACCTTGGCACTTAAAATTGACATTTTGAGCTTCATTTTTTACATGCTACATTCTATATTCATTCCATAGATATCTTTCAATGTCTTCCAAGATGTAATTTTAACATTTATTTTGGAGAACTACTAGCACCTACCTCCTGATGTGGGAGGAACTGAGTGTATACGAAGAGCACTGGCCTGGAAACCTCTTACTTGCCTGGCTCAGAGTGGGTGTTGAGTAGATGTTAGTTTTGCCTTTATTGGTGATATCTTTTTATAATTTAATCACATATTTAGAACATACGTGTTTTTAACTTGACTTTGGTAAGAAGCTGTAAAAAATTATCGATATTGTCTTCTACAACAGATAGCAGCTAATGAGCCTCCACCAGAAGGATGTGATTCATTTTTTTCAGTTCATGGAAAGAAGACCTGTGATTTTCATACTTTGGAGACTCTTCTACTTACAGCATCTGAGAGGTAGATTTTGTGTTTTTTAATGTAAGTGTCATGCATTTTTTTGTGTGTTTTTTTTTTCCTGTACTAAGTCTTCCTTCTGATTTTTCTTTTCTATTTTATAGTCTATAGGTGTAATAGTTTATAGTGTGGATTCTGAAACCAGAGTTACTGGATGTGAATCTTGTTTCCATCACTTAAAATAATTTTGCAAAATGAAGCAAAGTACTATCTTTCCTATTCTCTCTTCAAAATGGAGATAATAACAGTATAAATATTCCTGTTGATTTAGTACTACTGTCTGAGCTATATTAACTTATTGTCATTAGCTTAGCAGGAAAACTGTGTGTATAAAATCTAGTGCCTAAAGTAATAGTATTAATGATAATGATCTCTCATGATATTATTAGCTTAAGACAAAGTAAAAGATAATTGCAACCTGATTTTAAAATGAAATTGGTCTGGAGGTATAGCACAGCTCAGTGGTAGAGCTCTTGTTTATTATGCACAAGGCTATAGGTTTGATCCCTGGTACTGTAAAAAAAAAATCAAAACCAACCTCCACCCCACCAAATTTGGCTTCTTTGCCTAAAAAGGTTTAGGTTTCTGTAATAAACAGCAATAATGAGTACCTACTTTGCTGTCTGGCGGTAGCAGCAAACCCTCAGTACCTCCTCTAATGCTGCTGTAAATATAATATAGTGGAGGTCTGCTCTATCAGAAATGCTAATGACATTTTTGGTGGTGTGACTCTCCTTATGGACATTGTGTGCCCAGCTGTGTCTGCCCACCAAATGACATTAGTGCTCTTAGTGAGGTGACAACCACTGTATTAAATGTATGTTCTAGGTAGCTCAGGGTCAAGTCAAGAACATTCAAGAATGGCTGCATAGTAAAATGGTGCTCTCTTGAGCAAACGAAATTAATAACTTAAAATTCTTTAAAAAACTTTAATCTGTTATAACCATAATGCAGACCTTTATAAAGAGAGCAATGGTGTCTCCTCTTCTGAGAGGCTATAAGTATTTTTCATAATTTGGCATTTATCCTATTAGATTTTTTTCATGGTAAGAGGCATCTTTCCATTTGGTACATTTAGGTGTACCTCAGTGTTTTAAACACAGGCATAAAACTTTTATAAAAATGTCTTACTGATGGTTTTTCCATTTTTTGTTTTTATTTCTTTCTGCTCTTCTAAAAAGGCTACAATGAACAACTTCATTCATACATCTTTTCATTCTGTTGAATGCATCATAGTAGGGATTAGTAGGTAGTACATTAAGATCTATTAGTATCATGATCACCCTTAGGGATTTTTTTTTTTTTAGAAATTTTAAAACATGTGAGGAAACAGAAATGTTAGATCCATTAGTGGAAAGACTGTAATAGTTGCAATGGTACAGGAGAGACTTGCTATAATTGGCATCAACTTTGAAGCTTTTTGCAGTATTTGTACTTAGGTTTTTAGACAAAAGAATGATCATTTTTATATGGTAAAAAATATCCTGCAGAGTTAGTACTGAGAGATTTGGATATGTATTATTTTTCTTGCCTTTACCCCTTCTCTAGGAATTGGTACAATTATTAATCTGTGTTTGTATTTATAGTTAGTATTTATATAATGTATTTTTATTTTTTGTAATCATGAACAAGTCAGGCTTGCACCTTACAATATTCTTACCAAGTGAAGACTAAGACTGTGATACAATTTATATAAAGATTCTTATAATGTTTACTTAAGTCATTTAGCTATGCTTTACATTTTGTACCTTTTTTAATGTTTAAAATCTTTTTTAACTTGATAATTTTGAGCTTTCAATATTTATTTCCAGACCCAAACCTTTGTTGTTCAAAGGAGATCACAGATATCCCTCATCCAATCCTGAAAGCCCAGTGGTGATTTTCTACTCTGAAATTGGCTATGAGAACTTCTCTAATTTCCACCACCAACTTATATCAAAAAGCAATTTAGGCAAAATCAATTATGTTCAGACATTATTTATCTGTAAGTGTTGAATTATTTTTAAATTTTTGTATATTAATTTGCCTTCCATGACCTTAGAACATAAGCTCATAATTTCCCTTTTTATGAAATAACTTAGGAGCTGGGGTTGTGGCTCACAGGTAGAGTGCTTGCTTGCTTAACACATGTGAGACACTGGGTTCAATCCTCAGCACCACATAAAAATAAATAAACAAAATAAAGGTTTTGTGTTCATCTGCAACTAAAAAAAATATTTTAAAAATAATTTAGTTATTTGAACTTCTTTTTGAAAAATCAAATAATTTTTATCAGATCTATTATTTGTGCATAGACATTGCCTGGCTTACCTTTTTGAAGAAATATAAAACAATTTTACTAAAAAAGTGGCTTAATAAAGTGTGCATTTTATTTCACAATTAATCATGTAAATAATCTTCGTTAAATTTAATATGGCTGTCATACTATGAAATTGATTCTTGAATTCAGTTCCTTTACATACCTTTTTTATTTTCCTTTTTGGCACCTTTTCATTTGTAGGAAAAGGAAGATTTCTAAAGAGGTGAAATCAGGCAGAATTGATTTAAAATTAAGCTTTTTGTAACATTTAGCATTTAAAATATTTTTATGTTAAGGTTGTTAGCCTTCAAGGTTTGTGTATAATGATGAGTTTGGTGAACATTGGGTGCTAAATCTGTACAAGTAAAATAAAATTTTAAATGAAAATTTAAATCAGCAGAAACAAATTTTATCAAAGTCGAGTTTTAAACAACTTTTCTCCCTCTTTCTTCTTGCTAGACCCTTGTTGGTTTTGAAATTTAGACGTGTGAAGGGGCCAGGCATGGTTCTGCAAGCCTATAATCCTAGCTTATGTGGAGGTTGGGCAGGAGGATTTCAAGTTTGAGGCTAGCTTGTGCAACTTAGTAAGACCTTGTTTCAAAATGAAATAAAAAGAGCTGGGGATGTAACTCAGGGCTTACATAGCCCTGTGCAATGTCCTATGTTCAAACCTTAGTACAAAACAAAACAAAACAAGTTTAAAAGGACCATCATTTATTAGGATGGTGGTGAGCCTGTGGCATTTTGTTAGCTCATGCCCTGCCAGAAGCATTTAAATTTAGTAAAAAAAAAAAAGGCCGGGTGTTGTGGTGCATGCCTGTAATCCCAGCGGCTCAGGAGGCTGAGGCAGGAGGATCTCCACTTCAAAGCCAGCCTCAGCAAAAAGCAAGGCGCTAAACTAAACTCAGTGAGATGCTGTCTCTAGATAAAATACAAAATAGGGCTAAGGATGTGGCTCAGTGGTTGCATGCCCTTGAATTCATTCCCATTACCAAAAAGAAAAAAAAAATTCAGTAAAAACATACATATACACATACGGTACTAACAAAGCCCTTCTGGGTTTGAGACCTCACCAGTTTTCAACCCTGCTCTGTATGTAGGTTCTAGAGCTACTTGTTTTCATTCTCCATTTTCTCACATGGTTTAGAATCTTTGCCCTTTCAACTGTCCATTCATCTGATTTTTGCTTCTACATTGGAATTTTAATTCTCACAGTCCTGGAGATGCAATATGTAAAGGAGGCTAGGATTTTCTGGAGAAACATAAAGTTGTAATTGATTTTTTTTCCAAAAATAGAATGAATATTTTAATGGTAGATAAGTGCTTTTATTACTGTTGGTATGTAGCAAACTCTCTTGAACACACAGTTAATATCCTTAAAAAAATAAGCTAAAGATATTTTAAGTACATTATCTTAAGTGATATCTAATAGATGCAATGTTAATGATGTACAGTCAAGTGTGCTGTGACACATAACAAACTTTTTTGGGGGGGGGCTGTACTGGGGGTTGAACTCTACCACTCTACCACTGAGCTATATCACCAGCCTTTTAAATTTTTATTTGAGAAGGGTCTTGCTAAGTTGCTGAGGCTGCTCTCCAATTTACTATCTTCCTGCTTTAGCTTCCCGAGTTGCTAGAATTACAGGCGTGTGCCACTGCACCTGGCTTATAACAAGCTAGGTAGTAATGATGGAATACTTGCTTTATCTGCAGAATCCCAGAAGGGAGCCAGTTCATCTCTCTGGTTATGGTGTGGAATTGGCCATTAAGAGCACTGAGTACAAGGCCAAGGATGATACTCAGGTGAAAGGTGAATTTGTAAAATTAAGACCAATGTGTTTTCTTTAAATATGAACTAAAAGGGAATTTGTTTCCATATGAAAAAGAACAGATTTAGGAGTCATTACTGCTGTTTTCTTTGTCCAATAATTCTTTGGAGGTTGACCTTAAAACAACTTCTCTAGGTCCTAATTTTCTCTCACTGTAAATGCAGGTGATGACAATATTCTTCTTTAAGTATTTTGGATGAATAAATAAGTAAAGAATTTAGCATAGTTTTTTTTGCACAGAAAGTTTAATAAGTATTAGTAGTAGCTGTTTTTTTGATGTTATGATTTGCAAACAACTGTTAATTTGTGATTACAATGTGAAATTTTAAATATACTTTAATGAACAGTTTTATGTTCTTTATTATTTTCTCAACTTAAATGGTTTACTCTGAATTTTTCTTGTTCTAATTTTGTGGGATTTTGAAATCATTATTTCAACCACAAGTTTTACATGCTGTCATTTTTTCTTTTTAAGCATAAAAGTTACCAGTTTGGGTAGTGAAGCAAGTAGAAAATAGCCTTGTACTCATTTTGGTTTTTCAATAATTATATTTAGGATTAAGTTGCCTAATTGCAGGTTCTTCAGAATTTTTATTTTGAAGAACCCTTTGTTCATAATATTAAAAGCTGTTAATTTTGAAATTCTAGCATCTGAAATTTTTTTACAGTTTATGGGAAAAATATTCTTTTTGATCACAGGAAATGTTAAACACATTTTTTAAAGACATTGCAAAATGTTAATTGGGGTATTTACATTTTAAGTGGTTTTATTTCAGGTGTTTCTGACTTTTATTTTTACATTACTCAAATTTTATCAAATTATAACATTTGTATTTCTAATCTGAACCATTAGACATATATTTACTGTTTTTATAGGAACTTAGGTAAACACTACAGTAATTGGTGAAAATGATCCTATTGATGAGTTTCAGGGATTCCTCTTTGGAAAATTAAGGTATGTATGTATATTCTATTCATTTCTAAAAAAATGTCCTTTATTCTCTTTAAATCTTCAGAGTTCCCTGCATTCCTAGTGTCATCTTTTTCATGATTATTTAAGTACAGATCTAATAGCACTTTATATTTGTAGTCTAAACTGGAGAAATGCCCACTTTGCTTCTAATTAAAAGTGAGCAATTTTCAGTTATTGTGAAATTTGTTAATTTTATTTATTTATTTATTTTGCATTACTGGGGATTGAACCCAGAAGTGCCCTACTATTGAGCTACCTCTTTGTTTTATTTTGAGATATGTCTCAGCAAGTTGCTGAGGCTGGCCTTGAACTGGAAGTCTTCCTGCCTCAGCCTCCTGAGTAGCTGGAATGACAGGTGTGTCCCATCACGCCTGACTAAATCTCTTTTTTCTTAAATGACCTGCCTGTAGCTTCGGTTAATTTTCTTTCCCTCTCAGTTAATGGAATAAAGTTAAATACCAGTTTTTGATTGAATAATAGGGTGAACCAAATTGTTTTATTTAATTTTTTTCTCATAGATGGGTGTTTAACTTGGAGTGATTGTAGCTATTTGCTTATCCTAAACATAATCTGAAAAAAAGTAAAAGATGTATAATAGATTTTGTACTTGCTCAATTAAAATACATTTTATTAGACTAGGCTTTATGAAAGGGGAGAGAAATTTTTCATTTATTTTTTTGTACTGAGGATTGAACCCAGGGGTGCTTAATCATTGAGGCACATCCTTAGCCCTTTTTTTTAATTTTTTTATTTTGAGACAAGGTCTCACTGAGTTCTTAGGAACTTGCTAAGTTGTTGAGGCTGTCCTGGAACTTGCTGTCTTCCCCAGAGTGTTTGGGATAAGGCTTGCACCACCATTTCCAGCTAGAAAATATTCTCTTTTTTTTCATACTGGGGATTGAACTCAGGGGCACTCAACCACTGAGCCACATCCCCAGCCCTATTTTGTATTTTATTTGCTTAGCACCTCACTTTTGTTGAGGCTGGCTTTGAACTTGTGATCCTACTGCCTCAGCCTCCCAAGCCACTGAGTTTTACAGGCATGTGCCCGGCAAGAAAATATCCCCCCCGGGCTGGGGATGTGGCTCAAGCGATAGCTCGCTCACCTGGCATGCGTGTGGCCCGGGTTCGATCCTCAGCACCACATACAAACAAAGATGTTGTGTCTGCTGAAAACTAAAAAATAAATATTAAAAAATTCTCTCTCTCTCTTTAAAAAAAAAAAGAAAATTCCCCCCCCCGCCTTTTTTTTAAAGAAATGTAAACAATTTTTTAAAACATTTTTTTAGTTGTAGATGGACACAATATCTTTATTTTATTGTTTATTTATTTTTTAAATAAATGTAAGCTTTTTAAAAATATACCTTTAGTTTATTTATTTATTTTTATGTGGTGTTGAGGATCGAACCCAGGGTCTCACACGTCCGAGGCAAGCACTCTACCGCTGAGCCACAACCCTAGCCCTGTTGTTTATTTTTTATGTGGTTCTGAGTATTGAACCCAGTGCCTCACATGTGCTAGGCAAACGCTCTACCACTGAGCCACAGCCCCAGATCCTAGAAAACATTCTTCTTCTTTTTTTTTTTTTAAGTTGTAGACACACACAGTATCTTTATTTTTATGTGGTACTGAGGATCGAACCCAGTGCCTCACGTGTGGGAGGCAAGCCCTCTACCACTGAGCTACAGCTTCAGCCCCTCCTAGAAAATATTCTTTAAAACAAACAAAAAAATTTTTTGTGTTTATTTTTTTAGTTGTAATTGGACATAATACCTTTATTTATTTACTTAATTATTATTTTTTTTTATGTGGTGCTGAGGATCAAACCCAGGGCCTTGCATGTGCTAGGCAAATGCTCTACCGCTGAGCCACAACCCCAGCCCCTAGAAAATATTCTTAATGATACTATTTAAAGTTTCACAATTCCAAACCATTTTTATGAAAACATCGTAGTATTTTATAAAGAAAAGTCTTCTTAGACATTATTTTATCCTTCTATCTATTTATTTTGGTTCTGGGAATTGAATCCAAGGGCATTCTACTACTCAACTACATCCCCGGCCTCTTTTTTTAAACTTTTTATTTATTTATTTATTTTAATTATATTTTCTTTTTTTTTTAATTATCAAGGCTCAAGTTCATATAGGTTTTTTTTTAAAGAGAGAGTGAGAGAGGGAGAGAGAGAAAGAGAGAGAGAGAATTTTAATATTTACTTTTTAGTTATTGGCGGACACAACATCTTTGTTTGTATGTGGTGCTGAGAATCGAACCCGGGCCGCACGCATGCCAGGCGAGCGCGCTACCGCTTGAGCCACATCCCCAGCCCCTAAACTTTTTATTTTAAGACAGGCTCTCACTAAGTTGCCCAGGCAGGCCTTGAACTTGGGATCCTCCTTTAGTTTCCCAAGTCATTGGGATTTCACCCATGTGCCACTGTGCCCATCTTCTAGAACCTCTTTCAAGGGAATAAATCCCATTTATGAAAGTTCTGCCCTCGGGCTGGGGATGTGGCTCGAGCGCGCGCCAACGTGATTCTGTAATCTGCATTTGGGGTAAAATTGGGGGTTCATAACCCACTTCAATCTAATGTGTGAAGTATGATATGTCAAGAGCTTTGTAAAGTTGTGAGCAACTAATAAAAAAAATTAAAAAATAAAAAAATAAAAAAAAATATTTACACTTCAAAAAAAAAAAAAAGATTGTGCTGAGGATCAAATCCAGAGCCTTATGCATGCTAACCAGGTGCTCTAACACTGAGCTACCGCCCAAGAATAACATTTTGATTTTTTGTTAACATTGCTTTCTATTATTAAGATTATTTAAAATTGTTTTAAAAGCCAAATTTTTAGAAAGCGTTGAGATAAATGGTTGCCTGCTTCTTTCTTGAGTCACTGCAGTGTTTTGACTTTTGATGTGAGATGCTTTATAAATAAATTTGTTTTTTACTTAAGTGTTGTTGGTCTAGCATCCTACTTGAAGATAAAGATGGAGAATTCCACCTTCACCATAAGTGCTTAAAGAGGATGCACAATCTGCTGCCTTAGTTATTTAATATTATCTTTTAGTCTGTGAGCAGTAAAATCATATATAGGAGCATGGTACACATTTAAGTAAGAACTTGGAAACAACTCCACTTGTTTTAAAGTACTGCTATTTGCTTCTTTTTGTTTTGTTTTGTTTTGTTCTGGTTATTTATATTTTATTTGTTTTACAGTACTGGAGATTGAACCCAGGGCTTTGTGCATGCTAGGCAGGTGATATATAGTGATTTAAAATTGGACATGTATGAGAGTAGAAGTATGTTTATCAATTGTATAGGTTTAAAATTTTGTTCATTTTTTGTAATTTATTGAACAATATGTTTTATAATTAGAAAAATAGAAACTGAAGATTTGTCTATTGTGAGCGCTGATAATGATTTTGTTCCTTAGAGCAATAACGAAAACAGCTGTGAGTTCGGAACTTAGAACTGAAGTGGAAGAGAATCAGAAGGTATTAACCATTGGAAAATATTGACTGTTTTGTATTGTACCTTTCAAGAAGAAGTCTGAATTTAATCAGTAGCATTTAATACTGCTACTTTTCATTTATCAAGGATGGTGATATTTTGTTCATTTCTATCTTATGTTTTTAGTTTTTGACCAAAATTGAATATGAATGTACTTGAAAGATCAAGTGGTTCTACCACATTGTTTAAAAAACAGCATTATCTGATGTTTCACCCTGTTGAGTTCCTAACATGTTCCCTAACAGCATTTCATACTATGTTTACCTCTTCTTAGAGCATCCACTTTCAACTTTTAGCTGATTCTTCAGATAATTTTCTTCAGATTTCTAGTATGCCTAAGTTGGTATTTTATTTTTTAGCTTTCTATTTCAAGGATGATATTTATCTTTCTTCCACTGTCAACCCCTTAGTGTGCCATTACTTCTCCATATTGGTACTTGTCCCATTTCCTCAGCCTTCCCTATTGCAATTTTATCCAGTTTTGATCACTCAAATTTGGATAAATTGCTTTTTATGTCAAATGTGTACAAGGCATCCTGGGGCTTTCCTTTAACCGCTTTTCTCGGGTTCCATGTCTTCTTTGTTTTTCCTCTCTTATTTTGATACAGTATATCCTTCTATGTGAGAAAGTTGCAAGGGAGGTCAATTTTAACCTTTGTAACATAAATTTTTCACTTGTTTTTATTGATCGGTTGCTAGGTATGTGGCTTTAGATTGGGAGTCAATTTAGAAGTTTGAAGGATTACTTCTTGAAATTTTGATGTCCATTGTGGTCGTCGAAGTTTGAAGCCTTTATATGAGACCTCTTTATGCTTCCTGGAATTATTTGGAACCTTTTTTTTGACCCTAGTAATTTGAATAAACTGATTAGAAGCCTTAAGGATGAGACTTTTTTACTATAGGGTGTTCTGGTGTGGCCATTTCCTAGGGTACCCTGATTTGTAGAGACTGCCCAGGCCTATCAGATTCTTAGTGCTTTGCACTTCAATATGAGCAGTTAGCCACTTATCACTAGACACTTGAGGAAAGTCTCCAATACCAAAGACAAGAGACTGACATCCCAAACAGGCTGC
The DNA here is from genome assembly GCF_964194105.1 of Spermophilus citellus. Classification (NCBI taxonomy): domain Eukaryota; kingdom Metazoa; phylum Chordata; class Mammalia; order Rodentia; family Sciuridae; genus Spermophilus; species Spermophilus citellus. The sequence continues at coordinate 4,643,454 of NC_138196.1, forward strand.
TTTAGAGGAAGTGAGCTGGGCACTGTAGTCCAGCCACTAGAGAGGCTGAGGCAGGAAGTTCATTTGAGCCCAGAAATTCAAGGTGAGACTGGACAACATAGCAAGACCCTGTCTGGAAGAAGTGGGGGTGGAAACAAAAACAACAAAAAGAAGAGGAAGTAGGCATCGCAAAGAGAAGAAAACAAAGGCACTCTTTTCATCCTCAGAGAGCCATGAGAATACCAGCAAAGAAGAATTCAAGAGCATGAAAAACTCCTGGAATTTAAAAATTTGACAGCTGTAGGAAAACTCTCATCAAAGAGACTGATCAGTCTCCAGAAGATTTGTGCATTTTCTGCCTGGAGGGTATAGTCTGGCTGCCAGAGTTATAGAAACCTGGTTGGGAAGAGCATTTGGAAACATCTTCAATCTCCCATTTTCAGCAGAGACCCCTGTGCTTATCTAATTTCCCACAGCCCACAGATTCTCTGTTTTGCTCTTTCCAGGCCATGAGCCTCCATTTTTCTGGAGTGTAGGGTTCAGTGACAATAGTCACCGGGCTGTGTGGGATCAACAGGAGGGCCATGTCTTTTTTTTTTTAGAGAGAGAGAATTTTTAATATTTATTTCTTAGTTTTCGGCGGACAAAACATCTTTGTTTGTGGTGCTGAGGATTGAACCCGGGCCGCACCCATGCCAGGCGAGCGTGCTACCGCTTGAGCCACATCCCCAGCCCAGGGCCATGTCTTAAAGAGGCTTTCTGCCAGCCTCTTTTATACATGTGTCCTTTGGGCTGTGAATTCTTGAGTCTTTGGGTGCTCCACAGGGTAACTTGGGTTTCTTATTGACTTTTCCTACCTTCTATCTAGCAATAAGCTTTCTTGGAATTGCTAGTCCAGTTATTACTCACCCCTTTCCCTTCTGCTTCCAAAATTTGTTGGCCTTTTTCTTTTCTGTTCTTTTTGCCCTGTGAACTCATAACTAAAAAAGGTTCTTTTCCTGGCTTTTCAGTACAGTTTCAGGAGGGAAAAAAATACTTGTGTTCAATTCACTGCCTTTACACCAAATTTCCTTAACTTTTATGTGTAGGATACTAATTAATTAAATAGTTCTGAGAAATAAGCAAACCAAGTATTTCTCAAATATTGACTGAATTGACAAAACTATTTAATTCAGGGGCATGAGATATAGCTCAGTTGGTAGAGTGCTTGCCTCACATGCACAAGGCCCTGGGTTCAATCGCCAGCATCAAAAAACAAAACTATTTAATTCAAATTTCCAGAATAATAATATCAAATAATACTTAGGCTTTCCCCCACCAAGAAGACAGAACATTAAATTGTGCAGGATATATTGGTGTTTCCTGGGTTCTTATTGCTTTTGAGTAAAACATTTTATTAAAACATAAAGTACATAAAAAATGCATCCCAAAGTATAAAACATACAAAAATGTGCCCAGATCCCGAATCTTCAGTTTGATTAATTTTCCCAAAGTAAACTCATCTGTGTTGCTAGTGTCCGGATCTAGAAACAGATAAAAACTGTATTTACCAGCTGAGAGTTAGTTTTTCTGACTCTGGAATAAGTGGACGTGTGTAGTTCTTCTCTCCCATGGAAGAAATGCCAATTCTCAATTGATGCAACTCTGCATTGTCCCCGTACCCCCCCCCCTTTTTTTTAAATTGGGAAGTATGTATTCGTGGTATACAACCCAATATTTTGAAATATATGTGTATTTTAATATTATCCCCTTATCTTGCTTACTACTTAATCCTGATGGCCATGAAGCAACAGCTATGGCTTCCTCATTGTTTTGTTCTTTTCCCATGTGACACTAGATCTTAAAAGTATATTTTTTCTTAGTCTGCTGACAATTAGTGGGTGAAAGGAGCTCAGTGGTTCCCTCTCCAGCTGTAGGTTCCTAAGGGATTAAGTTTTGCTTCTGGTATCTAATTTCTTCTGGTTTCCACTGTGTGGCTCAGTTTCCTGTGGTATAGAATATACCAATAATAGTTTCTTTTGAGAGAAAGAGGAATTGAATGGAAAGGTCATTATTAACAGATACTTCAAAATGAAATCAGAGCAATTTCCATTGGCTCAGGCAAATCTCAGGGACTGCATAGCCACCTGAGTGCAGGGCGGTCAGCATCTGGGGACTGGCAGGTGAAAGACAGCATGGAGGCCAGATCTAGGCAGCAGGAGGCGTTGTTGTCCCCAGCACAGCAACTTAGTTTTTTGGTGTGCCTTGGTTTGAAGGAAACCCTTTTTGGTGTGATCCCTGAACTTCATCAAGAGGGTTCAGCTGTTATTATTGACTGCTGTCACAGCCTTAATTGATATCACAGATAGGGAAAACAGCAGAAATGTAAAAAAGATAAGGGTAGAAAGCTTGCCCACTATTGTCTGGCACTGGTGAACAAAAGTAAGAGTCTTTGGGTGCTCCACTGAGTAACTTGGGTTTCTTGTTGACTTTTTTTTCAGACAGGTTTTAGAATTTCCCTTATCATCATTAGCATGAGGGAAGGAGGAAATGGAAGAAAGGTGTATGTCCTATGTATCAGCACTTTCATTTATTATATTGAATTCAAAGAAGATGTGTGAGAGTATATGTGAGAGTATATGGAAGGAAATATTAACCCCACCTTAGAATATCAAGATTTGTACAGACAGTAAACCCCAGCAATGCAGAAGGGTTTGTTCAACACTCTTTCACCATTCTCTAATAATTTCCTTTTTCTTTTTCAGTATTTTAAGGGAACTTTAGGATTACAGCCTGGAGACTCTGCTCTCTTCATCAATGGGCTTCATATTGATTTAGATACACAGGATATATTCAGGTACAGATGATATTTTTTTCTCATTTTGTAATTTTTTATAATGTGTATGTAGCTCCTTGTGATGTGTTCAGATTGTTGTCCCTTCTTACTGTGGCATGAGGCAAAGACAACTTACCAGGCTGTACTCCCTAACCCCAAGGGTGTGGAGGTGGGCCCATGCTGTCCCTGGGGTGGACATTGTGATCTAGTGCCATCTTATAACATAATGCATGTTCAAGGACTCTGTTTTTCAAGGACGCCCTTTTAGAGCTAAAGTTTACCTGTTAAGGATAGCATCAGAAAAGACCTCTTGCTTTTGGAATAGTGCGAAGGGGTTTATTCAAAATGCTGTCTCTGAAGGCATTATTATTTGAAAACCTACTTTTTTGTTATTCTTTAAATGTAGTTTAAAACTATTTAGCCCCAAATTATCTTTATGATTTTAGTGGGAGGGGAATGGATAGTCAGGTAGAATTCAGATTTTTTCCTTGGAATGAAAATCAAGACAGTTGTCACTGTCTTCCTAATTGCAAAAATAAAAAGTAATTGTTAATACTTCAGAAGTAGTTTACACAATAAAATATTTTCATATTAGTTATTTTAATTAAACATTTATGCCTATTTATTGCATTATGGAGCTAGTGATAAGTCAGTTAAATGGATATGAATACTTTAAAAAAATTGTTTTTATTGAATGGTTTATTAAAATCATGTACAGTTCTTTTTAGTATATTAAAATGGTGTACTTGCTCATTAAAACCAATGCAAAATAATACAGAGATAAGGGAACTAAGAAGTAAAATTTCATCCCATCTTATTTTATCCAACTCCCTTTCTTCTTCCCCAGCAATTCTCCAGACTTTTTTCTGTGGTCATGTGTGTGTGTGTGTGTGTGTATGTGTATACATGCCTGTGTCAATTAATATTGATATAAACATTAAAGATATATAATTTAGTATCTTTGTGGTGTTTTTTTAAACTTTATTTTGAGATAATTGTAGACTCACATGCAGTTGTTAGAAATAATGCAGGGAGGCTAGTGTACTGTTTTTAAAAACATGCAGTGTAGTGTAGATTTAGAGTTATTTCATCCTCAAATTGTATTTATACTTAGAGATAATCTATATATACACTGAGAAGTGTAAATAAATAGGAGCCAAGAAGCATGTTCTACCCCTCCTGTCTGCACACTTTGATGGGATAAAACAAGGGGAAAAGTTCCCTTGTTGAGTTTCTCAGTTTAATTTGGCACTGAGTTTGACCTGATGAATCTTCTTTTCTTTTTTTTCCCCCCACAGCAAGGATCTAAATTTTTCTTACTAAATACCTAGGTTTACTTTTTTAATTTATTTTTCCCCCTAGTTTGTTTGATGTATTGAGGAATGAAGCCCGGGTAATGGAGGGTCTGCACAGACTGGGAATAGAAGGCATCGCTCTGCATAATATTTTGAAGCTGAACATCCAGCCTTCTAAGGCCGACTATGCTGTAGACATCAGGAGTTCTGCTATTTCAGTGAGTATTCCTTTGAGGTATCAAGGGAAATTCTAGTCAGGCATCTTAATTATCTAATTTGTCTTTTTTGAGAGTTCAGCTATTCCCACCATCTTTTGTGTTGCCATCATGTATTTGCAACTGTTTATGTGGAACTATGCATATACTACAAAGTAGCTCTTAAATGCTCCTAAAAGTTGAGTTATTGTCACTGCTTTGGTTGATAATGATCTCTGTCTACATCGTATCCCTAGGATTCAGCTGAACACCTCTCAGGAAGGAGAGTCTAGTTTGTGTTTTATCAGCTACATATGGTCCTATGAGATTTTGTGGCAATGTGTGTGATTTAAAACTGCTAAATAATTCAGAATTTTGGAGGGGGGGAGGGCTAGGGAAGAATAGAGTTACTTTAGATTAGGTAGAAGGGAGTGAAGGGAGGGGAGGGAGTATGGGAATGAAGGATAGTAGAATGAATCAGGCATTATTTCCCTATGTACATATATGACTATATGACTGGTGTAATTCTACATCATGTACAACCAGAAGAATGAGAAATTATACTCCATTTATGTATGATGTATCAAGGTGCACTCTACTGTCATGTATAATTAGAACAAATTAAAAAAACTAAAAAAAAGTATGATGTTTCGTTAATAACCTTCCTTTCTAGTACTTTATTACCTACTATGTGATCTCTCTGAGCCTTTGTCACCTTTAAGAAAGAATGTGGGGAGTAGTGTCATCGTAGATGGTCATGGTAATAATAAGATTGGAGTAGACCTCATATGGCTAGTACATTTTAGCACCCTAGGAATTTTGATAGAAAAAAGTGTTATGTATTTTCATGAATACTGTTATGGCATTTGTTTTTATGATTAAAATGTTTTACTTATATTATGAGTAAAGAGAATAACATAAATATGACATATTTATTAATAAAGGGGTTAACAACTATATGAGCCATCTATATACTTTCTAAATAATCATTTTGTGTCAAATCTCTGGGAAAAAATATTTCAGTATTTCCCTTCCCAGTTTCACTTGTTTCCTCCATGAAAAAAATTATTCTCTGTAGTTGATATGCATTCCCCTGTCCCTTATTTTATTATGTTATTTCCTACTAAATATTTTAAATATTTGGATAGTCTATTCCCCTATCATTGTCCTTCATCAGCTTCCTTTTTTAAGCAGGTTTTTTCAAGACTTGTAGGTTGGTGTTGATACATAGTTTTTTATATCATATTTTATGTTTTACTTTTTTAAAGAAAATCTTTTATACATTTTTAGTTTTAAAATATAAAAGCTTTATGTAGTGCAAATCGTTATCCAGCCATCAGTTTTCTCCTCAGAGTCAGCAAGGATCAGCATTTAACTTACATCCTTCTAGAAATACTCTATGCATCCATGAACAAGGAAATAAACACATAATTCCTTCACCCCTACTCTTTTTAAAGAAATGATAGGTACATAGATACATACTGTTTGTTCATTGTTTTCTCTATGGATATTAAGTCATTTCTAATTTTACTATTGAAACAGTGCTTTAATGGCTCTTTTTGTACATCTTCCCTTGAGCATGTGCATGTGAAATGTCTTTGGGGTAGATAACCTAGATCTGGAGTAATTAGGGGTAGGGTACGAATCAAGTCTTCAGCTTTATTAGGTCTGTTTCTCTAAAGTGAATGTTCCAGACGCACGCATTGGGTGAGAGTTTATATTGCTGTACATTTTTGCCTGTTCTTGGATATTGACAAAGTTTGAATTTGTTTTCAGTTTAATGTGTTGTTTTAGTTTATATTTCCCAGATTACAATTGAGGGTATATGCTTTCCTTGTATTTATTGCCCATTTGGATTTCTTCTGTAATTACTTTCATATTCTTGACACATTTCCTTTGAATTGCTTGCCTCTTTTTTTTTACTGGTATTTCATGACTCTAGCCCTTTATTGTTTTTATTGGCTGAAATAATTTTATTTATTCTGTGGCTTGTCTTTTAGGCACTTATTTTTCTACTTGATTCTTATGTCTTTGAAAAGGGTCTTGTTCCGTGTAATTCTTCTCAAAATAAAGTCTTAACTGCAATTTTAGTAACTAGTGACTAAAGTATATGTGCCATGTTGTGTTATTTTTTTCTAGTGGGTCAATAACCTGGAGGCTGATAGCAGATATAATTCATGGCCTTCTAGTCTACAGGAGTTGCTTCGATCTACCTTTCCTGGTGTTATTCGGCAGATTAGGAAAAACTTGCATAACATGGTAAATGAAACTTCTACTTATTGTTTGCCTGTGAACTCTGTTTCTCCCTTCCCCTCTTCCTATCTTTTTGTCCTTTACTAGTTGCTTCCCCACAACTACTACCATCATCAGTTCAACTTCTTGTTCAAACAGAAAGGGCTTTGGAATATATGGATCTTTTATTGTGCTGAGATGCTACATCAGCATTGCAGCCTGTGTCAGTGTGTGAGGAAATGCTCCGCATGTGTAACACAAAGCTTTAGATTTAGGCTACATCATTTTAGTTTTTTGTTTGTATTTGTTTTTGCAGTGCTGGGGATTGAACCAGACCTCACATATATGAGTCATACATTCTGCCATTGAGCTCCAGCTCCAGCCTCTGGTTTAGTTAACACTATTTTTTAAGAGCAGTTTTAGGTTCATAGCAATTTAAGTTTTAAGACAGTTCTCCTTTTCACTTAGAAGATGCATATTACTACTGGTTTTCTTTAATATCTTTTTTTTTTCTGGCAGTACTTTTGATTGAACCCAGGGTTGCTCAATAACTGAGCTACACACTTTAAGTGTGTGGCCTTTACTAACCACATTCTTTGACAAAGATGGATACAGCTGCTGGTTGTCTTAATTCCTCTTTTATGTGGTTCGATAGTAGATACAAAAATCTTGGCTTCATGTAAGATGACTAATTTCTGTTGGCCCAGGAACATTTGAATAAATGTCATTTCATGGGTTCTTTTCCTTACCCTCTCCCTACAGGTTATCATAGTTGATCCTGCACATGAGGCCACAGCAGAGTTGATTAACACAGCTGAAATGTTCCTCAGTAATCATATACCATTAAGGTAACACTAGTATTGATTTGATAATCTCTCTAATTTAGCTGAGGTTTTGTTTGTCATTCCAAAGTATAAATCTGGGTGCTACTGAATTGTAGGGTAATTAATAGTGAGGATCATTAATGGCAATTTTACCTTCTACTTGGAATTGAAGCCAGTATCTTTTGGGGCTCAGAATTTGATTCTCAATGAATAGGAGCTTACCACCATTGAATTATTAATAAATACCTAATTAAAAATAGTTCGTTGTTTCAGCTTGCTTTCCAGTGCAGGAGAGTTTTCCTAGGTTGAGTGACCACATCACAAAGCCAATTTCCACTTTCGGCAAACATATAGAGCTATGCCATAGTTGCTGTCAGACCATCAGGGACTAAATGTTACAAAATGTAACACAGCCTTTTATAGTGCAGACAGACACATTTATTTCAGTCATATTGCCAAATTTTCCAAATTTCTAGTTTTTTTCAAGAATAAAAAATGTTTAAAGTTTTACATTTAAGTGTTAAGATATTTTTACTTTTATTCTGAATGCTTCTGATAATTTTACATGTAGATGAAATTTGTATTCTTAGAAAATCAAGAAAATAAAGATGGAAAGCACTGTTTAGCCAGCAAGTATTAGCATGTGTTTCGTGTCCAACACCAAACTGTTGTGGATGTTTTAAAAGCTGTATTCCTACCTTCTTGGAAGAAATCTTCAAGTGTATTTTCAAACCCTTAAGACTTCTAGAAGATCAAGTGCTAGATTATATCATACTAGCTATAAGTGCTTTAGAATTCAGGGAAACAAACAATAGACTGAGAAGTTTGGCATGCTCAGATATCTCAATCTGTGGAAGAAGTTGTTTTTCAGAGAGACTTTGAAGAAAACAGAATTTCAAATGCTAAGAAAGCAGAGATTTTTAGTTCAGTAAAACATTTCATATAAAATGCGAATGTACTTGGTAAGATGGAGGAATAAATTACTGAATCACAACCAGAGCTATATTTTGATTAAAAGGGACATCTAAGAATATGGAAGTGGACTCATGGTACACAGTGGGCACTGATGAAATATTTATTGATTGTACTGAGGGACAGGAAAAAGGATTGTGATCTTCAGTTGACAAAGGTAGATAAGAATAAGGCACCCAGACTCTGAGGCAACGAAAAGTGTGATGTGAACAGTTTGGGGGGAGACGTGAGCAGGCAGGCTTTACTTTTGCTCTTGGTGTGGGTGAATGTGGTCCTGCACTAAGGTTTTGGCAGGGGAGAGGTGCCTACAGGTTTTCAGACTACCTCCTGATATCTGTGGAGGGAGGCCCAGAAGATAATTCCTGGCCAAGCTAACAAAAAAACCTTTGAATCCTGTACTCCAAATTGGAAACTTGGGAATGAGGAATTAGTTATAAGGAGATAATAAGGTTCTGCTGCTCTAACTTGGTGTTAGCTCATATGTTTGCTTACATAAGAATATTAGACTGCTTTTCATGATTTCAATCAGAAGTGGGATTAAAAAAAAGACAGTTTTCAACTAAAAAAATCTTTCTATCTCTGTCCACATAAACATCCACCTCAGCAGAGCTAATCAATTTTAACAATTTGATATTTAACTTTATATTTTCCTCTGTTTTTAAGCTGTAACCCCTCTATTCTAAAATTAATAGATTGCTTTTCCAGAACTATGTTGATTAATTAATTAATATTGGTACACTAATATTAACTAAACTTCAAAGCTTCTATTAAGATTTACTGTTTGTGTGGCACATGGTAAGGGGTTTTGATAAAGGACAAATTTGGAATGTCAAGTATCTGTATTATAGTATCATATGAGTTCAAGTCACTGTCCTAAAAATCTACTGTGCTCCCCATGTTTGTTTCTTCCTCCATTATCCCCAGAGCCTTGGCAACTATTTATCTTTTAACTAAGTCTTCATAGTTTCGCCTTTTATAGAATGGCACATAGTTTTAGTCATGCAGTATATAGTATATAGTCTTTTTTGAATGAGCTTCCTTGCATTGAAGATTCTTCTGTAGCTTTTTTTTTTTAACCAGGTCAGGAGCCCTGTGCCTACCTACAGACGGCCATCTCCTCCAGTCAGTCTCTCTGGGATCAGGGTCCACATTTGGTAAGGTCATTTCATCTGTGATTCTGGTAGTTCGTCAAGCCCTGTGATCAGACTAGCTGTTTGGTACGCTGGTAAGCAGCCATGCTAAGAAAAGGCTAAGCTCATTGGCTATCGGCTTGTCACTGAGAGAGTCATTGCATTACTTCTCTAATGTTCTGCCAGGGGCTGCTACCTAATAGTCCTAAACCTTCCATCATTATTTATTCGTGACTGCTGGGGTCATGGAATGGCATGGATATGCATCTTCACTCCCTTGGGAGTCAGGAGAATACATGGGACAGCAGCAAGGGAAACAGCACAGAATCGACAAAGTGCCTACCCTGAAGAATGACTTGTTAGGTGACCTGGGTGCCATAGGTGCCCTGCTTAGTTATTCCTAGGCTATCTGTGTTCCTTTCTTTTTGCAAACCTCACCATGTGGCATTCCTGGGTTCCTCCTGGCAGTGTAAGGTCACAAATAATGACTGTCCCAAGCAGTTAATGATCTTCACCAAACTAGATGTAGTCACAAGAGAGCTCTAGTTTACCCTTCATAGCGGGGCTCAAGCACCAACCTGCCGTGTAGGTGCTGTCTTATTATTTTTATGAGTAGGAATTGTTATGCCAGATTCATGGGACCCCAATAGACCTCCAGGAGCCGAATCCGATGCGATCACACAAGATTCTTTATTTCAAGCTCCAGCCTGGACTCACAACCGTTCCCGATGCAGTGGTCCCAGGGAGTGAGTCTCGGTCCTTTATTCAGTGAGATTTTATAGGTTTTGGGGGATACTCCATGTGTCACAACATCACACAGCAAATCATTCCATACCATGGCAAAATCAAACAACAACTCTTAACATTGATTAGCACATTCACTAGCGGGAACAAGTTGGATAGGGGTGATTTGGTTAGTAAAAGAGGGGGGTTCGTTTGAACTGATTGGTTTAGGCCACAAGGGCTATACGTGCTGAACTACATGTTTCCCAACATGTTATCAACCACCAGAAACTACTGGGGGGTCATCTGGCATCCCAGGTATTTTCCCTGTCTCATGCTGATTGGTGGTTGCTGGGGGGTTGCTATGGGTCCTCACCCAGCCTAACTGAGTCAGGGATACCTGGCGCCACCACAGACCTCCTATGTTATTTACAAACAACTCAGCAGTGTGGGTGTGTGCTTAGGAGTGCTCTGTGGGTTTTTCCAAGGACAAGGGCCACGCCCCCTTCCTTAGGACAGGCCTTGAGGTAGAAGCTGCTATTATTTATTTATTTTAAAAAATGGAGTCACATCAGTTTCTCAGAATATCAGACCACGTGCAGACATAAACTGAACTCCATAGCAAATTATTTTAAGACACAGTCAATTATCAAGCCACCTTTTGGAGCCAAGTTCATTTTAGGGAGGAAAATATCGGGTAAAAGTGGAAGTTGACTAGTAATTGGTGGTTAGGTCCCAGGCAGTCTTCTAAGTGTGTCATGAAACCACTTAGTTATTCAAGAGCACTTAATTAAAACCAGTCAGCTGTTCTTTGTCGTGGACAGATGGGAAATGATTATTTTACTTGCCTCTTATTCACCCTAGTGGTGAGGGAGGGGTTCTTGTCCTCAGGCTATGGAGCTGGAGAAGGTGCAGGGCAAGGTGCTGAGTGGATGAGACTGAGGGCAATATCCATCTCATCGTTTCCTAGCCTGGGGGTGGACTGCACTCTGCACAGGAGCACAGAAGTTGGAAAGAGAAGGAAAAACCTGGGGCTGTGGGAGGGGTGCTTTGTAGTCTGAAGAGTCAGGTGCTTTTTTGGATCAATGATTGATATGAGGGCTTCTTTGAATAACACTTTGTATTAGCAGGGAACTGAAATCCAGTACTAAAGAAAACAGGACCGGAAACTGGTCTGCCTCTGTAAGCAGGTTTGTCTGGCTTAGGGACTTAATCTTCTGGAGCCAAGGAGGAAGGTGCAGAGCTCTCTGAGGCTAGATATTGAGGAAGCACAAGACATCAGGCCTTAATTTCAGGTGTTACCGCTCAAGGGTGAGCAGTCCAGAGGGAGACAGGACTGAAAATCTGTAGAAGCACTTTACGAATTCTTTGAGGCTTGACCCAAGCTAAATCTGCCTTTTTTAGGTTTAGATTGTTTGAAGGGATTCCCATATTGTCTTCCCGTGTAGAACATTTTCATGAATCAACTTTCCATGATGTTCCCTCGGTGCCTTTGAACACTCTTGGGAAGATCTCTTTGTTATTGAATTCGAAACTTCATAATATCATATAATTTGATATGGATCTATTTTATCTGTGCCGCACATATGTAGTAAACTTTCAATTTTCAAACCTGAGACTTGTTTTTGAAAATTTTCTTGAATTAATGCTTTCACCACTTTTCCCTTTCCCTTTTCTTCTTCTCCTCCTTCTCCTATTATTGTCCAGGTATTGAATCTCTTCTACTGGTCAGCTGATGGCCTTCATACTTTTTTCCTATTTTCAATATTTCCGAACCTACTTATTGGGAGATTTTGTTTTGTTTTTAACATGTCTATCTTAATGCCTTTTAGTGATCTTTGTATCTTCTGCAGTGTTTATTTCCCAAACTGCTATTGAGATTTTTATTATAATTATTTTAATTCTGAGGCCCCCTTTTTCCTGAATATTCTTTATGAAAGGCATTTTGAACAGTTGTCCTATATTCAGTCCTTTTTTCTTATTCATCTTAACATGTGGATGATAGTAGTTTATTTTACATTTTATTTTTCCTGAACGAGGTCTCTTTCTCAGAATTATAGAAGAGACATCTGAGATGTTGGTTTGGGATTGTAACCAGGTTATAGAACACTTGCTTGTGTGCACAGCAAAGGCCCTGGACTTGATTCCCCATGTCACTTTTTTTTTTTAAATTAGAAATGTAATACTTGGCTGTGTGCTTAAGAACACAGGAACCCTAAAATTCTGAAGGCAAACTCCATTGCTGAACAGGGCTTGTTGAGTATTTGTGGGGTGATCTTGCTGAACCATTTAATCAAAGAACTCCCCATGTTACTGTTTAGACATGCTTTTCTTCATGAGCAAGTTAGATATTCACAAGAAATATTTTCAGATCTGCCTGCAAGTATAAACATGGGTACTTATATTCTGAGAACTAATTGGGGAAAGAAATCTGGTGGACTCAAGATCCAAACTTTTCTTGCTGTGATGATCCTTCATTAAACTGTGCCTGCTGTCTTCCAATCCAGGCTCTCTTCCCTCTAGCCCACTAGACAATGAATCCCATCTTCCCTGGGATATATGATTGCCTGCCTGAGCACCACAGATGAATATACGTGGGAGGTCTGACAGCTTCTTAAAGTTATTTTTTGTTTGTTTGTTTTTGGTAGTACTAGGGGATTGAACTAAGGGGTGCTTACCCACTAAGCCACATCCGCAACCCTTATTTTTTACTTTGAGGCAGGGTCTAGCTAAGTTGCTTAGGGACTTGCTATGTTGCTGATGCTGGCCTTGAACTTGAAACCTCCTACCTCAGCCTTTCAAGCTTAACGTTTTTTGATCCTACTTTTAAATTTTATATTCACTCCTATTTCAGGGCTAATTTGCCCTATCAATCTCTGAGTCTTTGATTATCTGTGGAGTAAGTCATATTTCTTCATACTCATTCTACATACTCTGAAGATTAATTATTTCAGTACTATAAAGTTACTTACAGCTTGTTCCAATCTAAAATTCCCCAAATGTCCTCATCATTGTTTGTCTTTTGTTACACCATATATGTTTTGCCTTTCAAATTTCCTTTTTTTTTTTTTAGTAAAGTTTTCGGGGAAGAAAGGTTAGTGAGTGAATTTCTCTCTCTCTTGTCTCTTTAACTAGAAGTTTGAAAATGAACTTTGACATAATGAGAAAAATCTTAAGAGAATGTCATGCGGAAATCTGACTTTACGTTACTGAGAGTCTGAATGTAGGATTCTTGTTAAGATGGTCTTTTAGTGTTTTCAGGATTGTGTTGAAAACTACTGCGAGTTTTGAAATTCAGTCATATTTGGGAGTTAATAATTAAAATATAAAGTTAAATAATTCATTCCTTTCATTACATGTCAGTAAGTAAAAATCACAGAATACAATATATTATTCAAGTTTGCCGAAATATCCCTATTACAGCACTTTATTTTTCACTTTGGTTTTGCAACAACTTGATCTAATCTTAAATTCTAAAGGAATTTTAGATCAATAATATACAAATCAAATTATGGTATGCAATGTTATGTTTGTTATAAACTAGAAACAATGTTTATTTAATTCTCTTTAAGATTATAATTTTATGTAAAAATACAATTTAAAATCTAATATATTTTTTCTCTTACTTCATTGGTTTATTCACCATATTATTCTAGTTTGACTAGTGCCTGAAATTAATGTCCAAATAGTATCAGTAAACTAGCAAGCTTCAGTACTTGAGGTCAATTTAATTACAGTGTGCATGACAGAAACTAGGCCATTCGGGTATTGCCTTTGCCACCAGCAATTGACACCTGAGTGTTAATGAGCTGGTAATTAAGAATTGGCACATACAGACACATTTTTCTGTTTGGGACTAGGATAACCATATGCTACATAACTTCTGTGCTAAGTACTTTGTTAGCTCCAGAATTTACACAATTATGTTTGAGAGGGTTTTTTTATGCCAATTTATATTAAAAATTTTAAAAATGAAAGCTGTTATTTAAAAATTTCAGTAACTTTTTCATCATTTTAAAGTTGTGGAAATTTCTAAATCTACCAAGATTTTATGTGAAGAACAATGTATTTAGAAAAAAATAAAAGTGAAAAATTTGTGTAGTAAAACTGCACATATGGAGTTGCATCTTGAAAAGCCCTCTTGTGATACAAAGCAACTTAATGTGAATACAGGGAGACAAACTCTGAGAAGGCCTTCATGACGTCCACTTTCTGTGGTTAAGCCCATGATGCTGAGGGCCATTGCCAAGTAGGAATGACGCATCGAAATTTCCTTGCCAGTGTACCCCATGTTAAATGGACTTGCCTTGGACATTTGCTGTGACATTGCATGTATGTTTGAGAAAGGTGACCCTGCTCAAGGACCAGGGTGGATCCAGGTTTAGGGTGTATCCTGCAGGTTTTAGGAAGTATCCCGGTTTAGGATAATTTGGGTTTAGGGCTTTCCCGGTTTAAGACTTGAGTTTAGGGAAGTTCCAGGTTTAAGGTGTACCCTGCAGGGGGGGGGGGAATAGGGCGTATCTTGCTGCCTCAGGCACGCCCAATTGGATCCTTGAGTTCCCGTTGAGTTCTCGTGAGATTCAGAAAGAAAGTATTAGGAAGAAAGCCTCGTGGAGTAGGTGAATTGGGCGGCAGCAGAACTGGGATTTCCCCAGAACGTGTGTAGAGGCCGGTGTGAGTTCGGGAATAAAGAATTGCTGTTTGAATCTACAAGGTGTGGTGGCTCGTGATTCTGTGCCCAGCCAAGACTGCGGCACCATGGTGTGCCCACTCTCTCTTGAATGTAGGAGCAATGTGGTAAACCACCTCTAAAAGATCAGTGTGATGAGGGGACATCACAGTTGACGTTGTTATTTTTTTTTAAGTATTTTTTTTTCCATTTTGAGGACTTTCTTTTACACTTTCTTGGTCTTTCTTTGATTGCTTGCAGAAGTGTGGAGGCAGCTGTGTGGAGGGACCCACGTGGCAAGGGATGGAGTCCAGGCAACAACTAGGAGTGAGCTTGGAAGCAGACTCCCAAGTTGAGCATTCAGGCAAGACCCTGCCAACAGCTGGGCTGCAAGATCAAGAGAGACCTGGGCCAGAGGCACCCAGCAAAACTACACCAACATTTCTGAACCACACAAACTGAGAGATAAGTGTTTGAGGACAAAACTGCTGTGTTTGGGAGAAAATTGTTATGCAGCAATAGATAACTTATACAATATGTAAGTGACAATTCTGCTCTCTGTGGCAGTAATATAAGAAATTGATTTTTTTTGGTGTGATGTGCCATTTTCCAAAACATTATGTATAATGTGTGTTCATGGTTTCTTTGTTTGGCTCTTCAATTTTCAGATCTTCTTTATTCCTCTCTACCTCACACACACACACACACACACACACACGCTTGCGCACACGCAAACACACACACACACACACACAAATTCTCACCATTTTCTGTATTAATCTATTAGCTTAAAAAAATAAAACTGTTCTCATCAGATGAAAAATGTATTAACTTTAGTGAATTTTAGTTGTGGGAATTACTTGTAATTTTCTTCTTTGAAAGAGTTTGCTTTTCCATCCAACCCTCTGTAGGACATATAGCCTTTTATATGCAGATTGGCATAATTACACTTTGAAATAGCTTTGAATTCCCTGTAGCTTAGACTGAGAACATGAAAGGCCAAATGTTATATCGAACTGAAGGATATAAAAGTGCACATACATCAATCCAGAATGAGGAGATAGAAATGAACAGCTCTTTACACAGCGATGTCAGTTTTTGACAGATTATTGAAGGGTCTTTATAATTGCGGAAGCTACCTTGGGTAGCATGAAAACTCTGCCTGGGGATGGCCTTATCAGTTGGTCCTTTTTTATTCTTTCAGTACCAAAGGGTGAGTACATGTTAAATGAAACAAGAGAAATACTCTCGGACAAAAGCTTTCTTTCTCTTCTCTTCCCCAGAGATGACACCTGGCCCCAAATGGTAAAACACAGTGTGGTCTAATGATGAAATTGTCTACCCAATCTGTCACACTCCCAGTGGCAGCCTAGAGGAGGAGAGTACATTTCCGGAAGCCAATAGAAAACCCACATGGTAATCTTCACCTCCGCAGAGCTCCCAGTTGACAGGGCCTCTCGCTCACAGGAAGGGAAATCCTTTTGCCAGTAACAGACCCATCAAGGGTAGTTAAAGCACCCACATTCCTTATAAGATAAAAACGATAAAAAGAACACATGGGGCTTTCATATGTTCACAATTTGAAATCAATACTATGCTTATTTAAAAACAGACTGTAAAAAACTTTATTTTGAAAGAGGATATACTATTAACTTTTATTATCCTGCAATTATCCTGACTGCTTTAAGTAAAAGCACATCTTAAAATTGTTCTTTTGCAAGAGCTATGTATAAACAATCTATTTTTTTTTTCTACTTAAAGGGCATATCCTCTCATGAAATTATATTCAAAACCAATGAGTAGAATGTGCACCTCAGCTGGGTTTGTGAGCAAAAAAATGTTTTAAAACTTAAGATAAATTGCTCTAAATTCTGTTGTTTCTAGAATGCACAGATATTAAGAAGGTTAAATTGAAATCAGAAGAAGAGGGTAAATATTTTGAACAAAAATGCATTTTGAAACGAATGCAACTGGAACAGAATTGGGTATTTAATGAGAGTAATCCTTTTGTATTCCACCTAGTCTGAGAAGCTTCACCATGCTTGGCTTTTTGCAAAGCTCGCCCCTACTTAATCTGTAAAGAGTATATGGAAGGAAATGATGATAATTCAAATAGCAGTTGAGGAAAACAAAATTATTTCTTGGCTCTGACACTATGCTTTTTTAAAAGTACCAACCTACTAAAATGCATTTTTCTGAAATAACTGGTACCTATTAAAAAAAATTCAAAGGTTTCAGATATGTAGCTAAATGAGTAATGTAGGTCAGAATCAGTCCCCATTAACTGACAGTTTGGGAAATACATAGACAATGCATAATAGATATCATGATAACTAATAACTCTTAAGATTACATCAAACTGGATTATCTTCCAGCAGTACTACATAAAACCAGATGGACATGGTAAAGTTTTATAGTTAACTCAGACATTCAAATTAGTTTTAATATAAATATTTTAGTCATGAATTGAATTTTAATTGGGGTGATTAGGCAAAACATTCTCCATTTTATAGTGAGAATCTTCCAGAATTGTTGACATATTCTCCCCATGTTTTCTTATGGAATTTCTTGTTCAGTGTATGTTCTGGGTAGAAATCTAAATGTGAAACAAACTACCTTGTCCTTTTTCCCTCTCCACCCCCTGAAAAACCAACAACAATAACCTTGGAGTAGTTTTAAAAACCTACTAAAATAATTTCATTCATTATTAGTTGAAGAACAGTCTTTTGTAGTTATTCTGGCAAGTGGTACACATTATCTTGTTTAAGATAATTAAAGAATATCTCCACCATGAGTTTTTGTATAACTCCAAACTGTGGCATAAACCAAGAAGCATTTAAGACTTTAAAACCAAAACTAAGGTAATTTTAAGGTTATAGTGAAAGCTAATATTCATTGAGTGCCCCATCTGTGACAAGTATTGTGCTAATCCTCATAACACTTACTTGAAAAGGATGCTATTTTCAACACATCTGCAGATCATGAAACCATGAGAAACAGATGTTCTCATTTCTTGATTATAAGGCTGGTGAGAGTTGGAGCTTGAAAGTAAACTCTGGGGCTGGGGATGTGGCTCAAGCGGTAGCGCGCTCGCCTGGCATGCGTGCGGCCCGGGTTCGATCCTCAGCACCACATACCAACAAAGATGTTGTGTCCGCCGAGAACTAAAACAAATAAATAAATATTAAAAAAAATTCTCTCTCTCGCTCTCTCTCCTCTCTCACTCTCTCTTTAAAAAAAAAAAAAGAAAGAAAGTAAACTCTGACCTGTGTATCTCTCCTCTTAGTTCCCTTAAATAGTAGGAAAAAAAAGATAATATAAAATGAAGACCCATATCAAATAATGCTTTGTTGGAAAGGTTCCCAACTAGATCACTACACGCTGAATTGTAAAGAGAAACTATTTTGGATACATACATCCCTCCTACACTTGAACCACATGGAAGTGTGACTTAAATAGAGCATATAGTTCATGCAATAGAAATTATATAGTCTAATGCTTAAGTTGTAGGTTATATGCTTTTTTCTACATCTCCAGGCCAGGACAGTATGCCTCACAGTATATTGAGTGTGTAAATGAGGTAGGAATCAATGATAACAATGCTGGAAAGGTATACAATTGTAAAGAATTTAATAGAGAGTAGAGTATATTGGAGCAATATGGAATTTAGAGATCTTGTTTAACATTCCCCAGCATATGCTCCATTAATTCTACTTTCACTCAGTATCTCTCATATACAGAATCACATAGCCTGCCTGCTATGTGATAAGTAATCAACATGGTGACATGGCTTTGAAATCTGTGTGTGAAGGTTCAAATTGTGGCTAAACCTCTCCTAAGGTCATTGATGTGTAGGCAACTACTACACTCAGAGGACCACTAAAGGACCATATAAGTCCTTCAGTAAATTGTACATTTATTTAATAAATTTGCAGGAGTGCAGGAAGGTAGAAGTACAGAAATTGTCATTTTCTAAAGAATGCTGCACACCATGTTAGTTTCTGAAAGATTTACAGTTCTTCAGCATGTTGAAAGTATATCAGGAGTCCTTGCTTAACAGTTTTTTGACCTAGTATTCCAAACCACTGACATGGAATATTTTTCTATAAAATTAACATCCCTAAAATGGGAGCTCTAAAGCATATATTTTGGGAAATGATGATTAGTAATTCTTTATATTTTGTAGGAAAGAATAATTAGGATGTGAGGATTTTGGCTTCAAGTTCAGTTGCAAAATAACAGAATTTGAGCTAAAGTACAATAAGGCAATAAATATTTAGTACATGTCAAACCCAGGATACGCAATTAGATAGCGTATGGTGAAGTCCTTATTCTGATACCCTAAATCTGGGTGACTTTTGAAAGAGTCCTTGCCAAATTGTGCCTTGTTTTTATTTTATTTAGTTTTTGTTATTGCTGACTAATACTTAAACTTTCCTCATTGGATTACTGACAATATGCAGGGATAATACATGCATAATTTATGTTAAACAAGACATATTAATGTTAGTATACAATTATTTTTGGTTGTAGCATGTTCATTATGGTTGAATGGATTATAGAAGAATAAGAAGAATCATCACAAAGCATTACTAGGTCTATGTGCTTTTATTCCCTGATATTTGAAAACAGAACTTTAGGATTGCTCTTGCATACTGCTAGTGAGTATGAGGCAATCATGTTGAGACTTCAGAATAAGAAAAACAAACCAACCTTTGGGGCCAGGTAAAGTGGCAAATGACTTTAATCTCAGTGACTTGGGAGGCTGAGGCAAGAGGACAAGCTCTAGGCCAGGCTGGGCAATTTAGCAAGGCCTTGTCTCAAAATAAAGATTTTTTTAAAAGGGGCTGGGTATAAAACTGAGTGGTAAAATGCCTCTGGGTTTAATTCTCAGTAGAAAATAAAAAAGAAAAAGAAAAGAAAACCTTTGAAATCTTTCATATACATAATCACATTGCCTGCCTGCCATGTGATAAATAATTAGCATGGTGATATGGTTTTGGAATCTATGTGTGACGGTTCAAATAGTGGATAAACATCTCCTAAGGTCATTGATGTGTAGGCAACTAACACACTCATAGGACCACTAGAGGACCATATAAGCCCTTCAGTAAATTGTAAATTTATTTAATAAAGTTCCCAAACCCATATCACTTGGTCCTCGTTCCCTCACCCTGCAATGATTTATTTTCTAGATGTCCAAGTTGATCATACCAAATACATAGTGACACAATTACATAGTGATTTTTGCATTTCAACTGCTTCTTGGAGAATATTGCAGAAGAGGAAGAGATAGCCTTGATATGCACACAGACATACTACATATGGTTTACCAGCTCAATCATATTTGATTAGAGAGGAGAATTCTCTAAAACGTTGTTTTTTAAACATACATTTCTATTTTTTTTTCAGAAAAAATATTGCCTGTCTTTCCCTGTGCTCCACATCATATGAGATAAAAATCTTGATATGTTATGTGCATTTTTCTATGAATGAATGACACATTTGAAGTTTATCCAATTATATATCAATTACCCATACAAAAGCATCTTTAGATAGATGTTCTCAGTATTTTGAACAATACTGACTTTTCTGAAACTATTTTTTGTTATCAACGTACAGAATTTCAACTGTTTGTAGACAAATGATCTTTATGTGTTAGCCAGGGAACTTGAGAACTCATTTGTAACATTAGGTCCATGAGAAAATAAATCCTATGCTCTAAAAATTTATCTTATTAATTAACTTTCGGTAAAGAAATTATTTGTAAATTGGGGACTGTGAAAAATAATGTTTCTCAACATTATTTTGAATAGCTAAGATGAGAATAAAATTAAACAAATGACTTCTTTTTCTATCTCCATAGAAAAACACTTTTTATTGATTTTAGTATTCTAGAAAACAGTTTTAGAGTAATTTATTTTTCATGAAGTGCAATTAATATAATATAGAATTTATCTTTACTTAATAACTCAGTATGTTTTTCTATATGTTTTCTATATTTTAGAAAGTTGTTTCAGTAGATGGACACCCTCTTACTATATATACCTATGGTGTGTGTGTCAAGTGTTATGTAATAGACACTCCACCTAATCAGCTGAAAGTACAGGATAGCTTTCATCCTTCAGAGATAAGTGAAAAATAATACTCTGTTTAAAAACATATTATTAGTTATCAATTTTCATGTAATCAAGGCTAATAAGAACACTCAAAGACACTGATAGATTGTATTCATTACTTATTCTTAATTAAAAAGGGACTGAAAGAATATCTTTATGGAGAGAAGGGACTAAGAGTTGGAGGGAATAATTTTTTTCTCCTTTCCCTACAGGATGTCTAACATGATTTACCTCATTAATTTTTGATGTGCACAAATTTTAGTAATAACAGATCATGTCACAATATTTTCAAGTTTGAATATGTCTATCCCAATTCAAGAAACAGGATATATAAAGCTAACAGAAGAAAAAAAAACATTGATTACAAAAATGTAATGTTATGGGAGAAATCGTTTTAGGGAGATTTGATAATCCGACCAACAATTTCTCCTTTATCTAGTGAAACTTCATCAGATCCATTGTCGCAGAAAGTGAGCCTTGCTCTGCAACCTCATTGCATGGGGCTCTTCTAGCTTTTACAGAATGAGCTCATTATCATTTTCCTCAAGCCTGAATGTGGACCTGTATCTTCCACACCTTTTTGGGGGATGATCTTGCTTCCTAGGTGGAGAAATAATTGAGACATTGTAAAAGATCCTGTGTCATCCTGTGAGAGCCTCAGAAACTCTCGGTCACCTGCACCCTCCTTACTTCTCAAGACAAAGCATTCTCATCACTGTTTGTATTTCTCAGGACTCTTGTGAGAAGGACAACACTGGCTTGGGTGACCAAAGCGTCCCTGCATGCATGTGTTCAGGATCCAGAGAAGAGTGATTCTTCAATTCCAAGGATAGACATCAGTGCTTTGAATCATGTTTTACTCAGTTTTTTCACTAGTGACCAGAAGACCTGATGAGAATTATTTTAAAGGAGGAAAAGTTTATTTCAGAGATCTCAGTCCATAGACGGCCAACTCTGTAGGTTCTGGGTCCATGGTGAGAAGAGCATCTGGGTAGAAGGGCATGGAGGAGGAAAGCAGCTCAGGATTTAACTCCTGGAAGCAGAGAGAGCTCAGCTCACCAGAAACAAACAAACTATAAATCCCCGGAGGCATGCCTCCATCGACTCACCTCCTTCAGCCACACCTTAGGTACTATGCCTACAGTTCCCACCCAGGTTAATACCCTCTAGGGGATGAATGCACTGATTAGGTTAAAGCTCCTGTAACCTAATCATTTCACTCTGAATTTACTTTCACTGTCCCACACAGGAGCTTAAAGAGGGACACCTCATATTATACCATAACAAATCCCATTTATTCCTGCCTGCTTCCATTTACCCTGTGCTTGAAGAATCCAACTAACTTTGCCACAACCACCTTTAAGATATTTTCCGCCTCACCTTTGGTATATAAGTGTCTTCAGTCTATCCCAACTTAAAAATATGTTCTTCCACAAAAATCTAGATTCATGTTTGGGTGAAGTCCCTCGCTGTGTCTCAATTTGTCCCAGCTCAAGCACTCAAACACAACCCGCCTGTTTTCCAAGCCTGTCCCTAAAACTCAGTACATCTGGGAGGCAAAGCCCTGTGAGGAATTTGTACAAATCGCCTTCCCTTCTGGTGCCTCTGTGTTGGGCAAAGGGTTGTGGAGCAGAGGATTTTTAGACATTTAGCTCAGAATTCTGACTACTGGCATTCTGCTTTTATCTTCTTTATGTATAGAATATCAAACAATATTTTTTAAAAGCTTCCACTGCTGAAAATACTTGAACACCACTACCTTAGTGGATTAAATACAAACTATTCCATTGGATACCCTGACCTATGAATTTAACCTTCTATTTTCCTAAATCAGCCTCGCGTGTTTCAGTCTAGAACCCCTGCACTGGATGTCTCCGCAGCTGAGTGGCCCTTTCCTTCTAGTTCATTTGAACTTGCATGGAGTCCTTAGTCCTTGTGTCCGGTGGTGTGGACTGTCTTCAGCTGCTTTTCCACCTGGGGATCCTCTATTCACTCTTCCTTCCTAAACAGCTCATATGCTGATTTTTCAGCAATGCCTTTGACTTTAGATAGATGTCTACATTTCTTTCACTTGATTCTCTTTCACTTCTCTCAGAAAAGTACTGTGATTTGGAAATGAATCAAAGAATGGCTTTTGTCTTCAGGGTCTTTATTTTGTGGAGGCATCTGAGAACAATACCAAAAATGCTGAGGAAGAAGAATGACAATGTCCAATCACGTCGTCAGAGATGTGCTCACGAGGTAAGAGAGGATGGAGGGAAAACCAGGCACAGTACAAGGAAAGGACTGTTTCTGATGATTATATTTAAGAAGAGGTTATAGAAGACAAATCAAACTTAGTTTTGAATGAGTATGTGGTCTCTATCATAGTAAGTAATAAATAGCATGTGTTTACCAAAAATGTTGGGGTGGAAAGTACACATTTGGTAGCAATGTTCTCAATATCGGGAATTATAAAGAATTTATATATATATTTAAACATTTAGCTCAAAATTCTGACTACTGGCATTCTACTTTTATCTATATGTGTGATATATATATATATATATATATATATATATATATATATATATATATATATATATCCTGGAACTTTCATGACATACCAGTGCTTAGTATACCTTAGATTAATGGAAGTTCAAAGGATTTGTGAATGAAGATGCTCAGTTCAGGTTGATGTTTCAAACTAATCCGAGAAGTAATGTAATTTTTTCCCTGGCCTGCTGTAAAGCACAGACAAATTGACTGGAGCAGAATGGATATCTGAATAGCTTTCCAACCCTTTGTAATTGTGTCTTGATAGTGTGGCTTAATTGTCTTTAATGAAATGATGTGAGTTCTATGAAAAACTGACTCATCTTGTAGAGAGGATTGCATAGACACACAAATGGTTTTTAAAATGTTCATAATATCTTATGTTCACTTTATACTTTATTTTTTTTAAAATGTAGTTTTGGGATGTAGCTCAGCGGTAGAGCACTTGCCTAGTATGTACAAGGCCCTGGGTTCAATTCCTAGTACTGGGAAAAAAAAAACAGAAGTAATATATCAATCTAGAGTATCATTTTTCCCTTAACATAGTGACTTTTTTTTTCCTAAATACAGAGGGTACTTTGGTTTCAAGGAGGACCCTCCCACAGGGATTTTATTTTTTTCTTAATCCAGAGGAACAGAATAATTTCAGTAGTGAACAGAAGCATCAGACCATTTGCACAGATGATAAAAATAATCGTTGGGAAAGGCAGACTGTGGGCACATCTCTGAATGCCTTAGGAACGACACTGCCTCATGGCTTGGGGAAGTAGGTCAGCATCCCTGCTTTCAAGCCCCAGCCTTGCAAATAAGAAAAAAAAATATGACACTAAGAGCACTTCCTCTTACTCTTTAAGATTTGTTTTAGACAAATCTGTGTTCCGTGTGCTTGGCTTTGCCAGTTTCTGTCTTTGCAACTGTGAGTAATCCCTCTAAGCTTTGGAACCCCTCGGTGAATTTGGATACCTTTCCTCAAACACTCATAAATGAAAAAAAATTAAAAATGACAATAATTGGCAGACTTTCATGGTTGCTCTTTTTTTTGAGGATAACTTTTCTTTTTTTTCCTGTAAGCCACCACACAATGACAATAAGACAGATGTGGCTTTCAAAACCTCATTTTCCATTCCCACCATGTGCAGGTGTTTCATAATTGTGCAGAACACCAAAAGTGAACTAACTTGGATCAAATTACACTCATTCATTGAGTTATATTGCTTCATTCAACATCACATGTGTATCTTATGTTTTATGTTCTCTTTTAAGACCAGCTATTATAAATGTGGTTTTGATATTCTCTGAATTATAAGTAAGGAAGATGGCATCAGAGACTTCAAATATAAAGGTAAGAATAAAGGTCAACTCTCCCAAATTAAATTGAAATTGAAAATAAAGAATTGTAAAACGTTAACAGTAATTTCTCAAAATTGTCAAAAATTCACTGTTTTTTTTTTCTTTTTTCTTTTTGGTACTGAGAATTGAACCCAGAGGCATTCAACCACTCAGCCACATCCCCAGCCCTTTTTATATTTTATTTAGAGACAGGGTCTTGCTTAGTTGCTTAGAGCCTCACTAAATTTCTCAGGCTGGTTTTGAATTTGTGATCCTCCTACCTCAGCCTGCTGAGCCACTGGGATTACAGATGTGTGCCATGGCACCTGGCTTCACTGTGTTTTTAATCTTGCTCAAAAGTGTATTTCATCTGCAGTTGCTGAGCTATAGCTCATGCACCATGCACATTTGAGGACATTTCAATAATCATGGTGCTCAGTTGCCTTTGTTGAGCGTGGGCTGTATCACAGTTACTTTAGTAAGCAGATTATGTTAAGTTTCATTATTACAACAAACACTCTTGATTAAAGTACAGTTAAAACGAAAATAACACCTTTATTATTTTATTTGAAAAAGAACTCATTACAGATTTTTAAATGGCTCACATGATCTAGGTAGGGTCAAAGAGGTGTCTGTTGAGAACTGCGTTCAAAGTCATGCTGTACAACTAACGACTCCTGTCTTGCCTAGCATCAGCAGGTGCCTCTTCACTCTGCCACAGATCCAGTCAAAAACTGCCAACATCAGGAAACCATCACTACTTTGGTACTGGAAAAAATTTATTGTGAAGAAAAAAAAATGCAATGCATCCTCTTAAGTTACAACATACTTGTAAGCATATAGTGCCTAAGGAAGAATATCCCCTCTCTACTTTTTAGTATGCTTGTTGTTTATTCTTTACTAAAACTATGGAGTATATTCTTAAGCATATTCTCTGGTTTAGGTTTGCTGTGAACTGTATAAAGGGCAAATTATGATTCAAGGTTGAAAACAAGTCTAAAGTGAAGAAAACATAAGTAACCTAATAAAAAAATTATTGAATTACATATGCAACAAACTCTGATTTTCTTTTCCCATCAAAGTAAGTTAAGCAACAGTTATTAATTGATCTGCATATTTTAAATGTTAATATCTGTTAAGCTCATTGATTCTTTTAATAGTGAACCATGGGTGTTCCCAGACAGAGCTTTTATAGAATGTGTTTCTCTTTTATGTATTTGTATAGTGCAGATAACTTAAACCATAGATGCCATTTTACTCACATTTTAAATAATATAACACCTTTCATTAATTTTTTATAAAAATATTCTGGGTCATTGAATACATTATAGACCAATTTAAGACTCCTGCTTGAATTTCTGATTTAAATATGCTCAATAGTATTTTTAATTTCATATCCACCACATTTTTTTGGTAATTTCAGACATTGTATCAGATTACCCACTCTTAGAAAACAAAGATGAAATATGATGAGAAGATAAATATTGAAGGGCTACTTTAAGTTGCATCACTTCATGGAGTAAATTCCCTTATGTATAAGATTTGAGAGAGAAATAGAGCTATTAATTGAGATTAATTATTTTGTGTCCCTTCAAAATAATATGCTTTATTATGTGGGCCTTGTTAGAATTTACTAAGGATTTTTTTTAGGGTAGGGAATTTATATGGTATAGGATGCTTCCTTTCTTGTCCAAACTCCCATTACATATTTCTCCTTAACATCTATCTGCTCTGCCTTCCTACCTCTGCATCTCTCTCCCACCATGATGTCTGGTATCTTCTTCCCCTGGGTCTGAATAATAGGAATACAGAGCTTCTGTGTCCCATTGTGGTCATATCTTTTTCTTAGGTTTCATAATAAATATATTAGTGCAATACTATTTTCTCTTAGCATTATAAGAGGTTTTCAAATATTTAATTGTGCCCTTAAAATAACAGCTTCTATAATACCACAACTTTAGAGCAATATTGATTTACTCTATAAAAGTAAAGCGAAACAGGTAAGATACATTGACTATTTTTACGTGTGTGTGTGTGTGTGTGTGTGTGTGTGTGCATCTAAACTCCTGTCTCACACTGTTCACAAAGATCAAAATCAGATAAATTTTATATTTTATAACCGAATTGTACTTTTATGGAAAGGGTAAGATTTCTTAAATGGAACTAATTATAAGTGAAACTAGTTCTTTCCAAAGCATTTAAAATAAAAACTTCCATTATTAAAAAAAAAAAAAACACTCATACAGAATGAAAAAGCAACTCACAGAGTAGGAGGTTTCACAATACATGAATCAAAGGAAAAAAAAAGTACCTTAAATAAAGAAAGGATACTTACAAATTAATGGTAAAAAGCCATAATCCCAATAGAAATATGAGCAAAAATGTGCAAAATCTTAATAAAAGAATGAAATTTAAACAGTTAACACGAGTAAATCTACAAAACTATGTATGTTAAGCTGTGCGGTCACCAAAGCAATGCAGGGTAAAGGTCACAATGAGGGATTTGGAGAAGATGGGGTAGCATACTAGGTGATGGTCCCCCGATCCTTCCCAGCACAGAAAGGAGGCAGTGAAGGAGCAGGTGACTGGAGAGGAGTGTGACAGAATCCAAGCTCTAAGACCCAATATTACACAATCTGAGACCTGGAGGGACTTGAAGTTTGGTTACTGGAGCAGAAAATAAGAGCAGATTTCCCTACCCTTGAACCCCAACCAGGATGGGACAAAAGAGACAACAGAGAGGGACAACAGAGAGAGAAAGAAAGAGTGGAAAAGCACATAGGTTAATGACCATGGCCAACAGTTGGGAAGAAAAGCAGACCAAATGGAAATGGAACAGAAACACCTGCAGGAACATCCAGGTCACTGAAGGAGATCAAGCAGTTTAACCCAACTCATCAACAGGAAGCCATACTGGGCATGCTTGCCATTTTTTGGAGCCCACAACTGTTCAGTCCCTAGAAGAAGTTAACAAGGCATGTCTCCACCTCCATAGAGCAACAAGTATGATGAGAGGGAGCACCCTGAAGTGGGATGACTCAGATGAGTGGGGTGGCACAGACCAGCCTGGAAAGAGCTGGCTTAACCCAGCTCCATGCAGCCTCTGTGGGAGCCTAGGCAGAGACAAGGAGACATTCATCACTTGTGGGTGTGGGAAGCAAGAGCTCAGCTCAGGGCAGGAAAGAACTCTCTGTCCGAGGGAGCAGAGGGGTATGGTGACCAAGATTTGCAGTCACAATCAATGGGAGCTTGGACACAGGCAAGATGGTTGTCTCAGTCCTAGGTGGCAGAGAGGGACAGTGCCCATGATTTGCTGTAGGAGTTTGGAGAAGGGCAGGACAACTGTCTCTGTCCTGAGGAGCAGAGAGACATGGTGTCTGTGATTCATAGGAGCAGCTGAGGGAGCCTGGGCACAGACAGGACAGCTATGTCTATTCCAGACAGCAGATGAAAGTTGCACTGGAGGTTCACATCTTTGGGCAGTGGGAGCTAGAATCCAAATAAACCACCTCAGCCCTTTTCAAGGGCAGAGGGAGATGCTTCTACACCACAGACTACCTATAAAGAACCCACAACAACAGGCCTCATATTTTCAGATAACCAACATTCTCTATGCTACTTTGAAGAGGACCCTTGTGGAGGGGAGTGATTGTGCAGCAAGCCATGGCCTCCTGAGTTAGTGAACATTCTAGAAACCACCAACAGACACAGCACTGCACTCTCCAAGCTTCCAACCTCAAGCTCTGGGATGACACATAAGAGCTGACTGGTTGAGGGGTGGAGGATAGAACCTAAGGACGTGGCTCTAGTTTTCCAGCAAGTCTAGGGGATCCAACACCAAAGAGTGATCAACATTTTCTGAAGTTCCCAAGTCCTGATGAAATCCAAATAAAGACTCTTCATAATTTTGCTGACCTTGGAAGGATCTGCTTTATATAGCTCTAATGTCAACACTTTTCCCTCTTAAATTACCTGCTACTGCCTCAAATCCCTCCTCCACTCATCTTTTTCTCCTGGTATTTATTATTCTTTTCTATTTCCTCTTTTTTCCCCCTTTTTGTCTCTCTTCTTTTTCCCAAACTTTCTCCTCCCATTTTCAGTTCCCATGTAATATTATAGCTATTTTACTATAATTAATACCTGATTTTTAACCTTTTCTTGAACTTTACCACAAGTTTATATCTGAGTTACAGGAACTGTGAGGACAGTATTAATAGGATTTTGTTTTTTCCTAAGTAGACTAGTACATGGTTTTTTCCTGAAATGATTGCAGTAAATAGGATTCAATGTCTTCTCTTAAAGTGGTGCTGATACTGAGAACATTAGAAAACATATATTGGGTGAAAGTATTAATACCTGGACATTCACTCAGCCTGGGACTCTGAAGAGAAAGGAGTCACTAAATAATCCCTTGCATAAAAAAAGGAGATGATAATCATCCCCATAAACGGGTAGACACACAAGCAGTATGAAAAAGCAAGGAAACAAACCACCCTAAACAGCCCACAACATTTAAACAACTAACTCCATGGACACTACAGCAGAGAAGATGTGAGAGAAAGAGTTTAGAAGTTTATAATTAAAATGTTCCATGAGCTAAGGAAGATGAAAAAATGAACTTACAAATACAGGAATTGAAAGATCATTTCAACAAAGAGAGATTTTCAAAAAGAACCAAACAGAAATTCTGAAAATGAAGCACTCAGCAAATCAAACTAAGAATTTAATGGGAAGCATCACTGACAGATTAGTTCAATTTGATGATAGATTTTCAGGGCTTGGAGACAAATATGTAACCTTGAAAATAAAGTCAACAATAAAGAAAAGAAGTTAAGAGACAAAAATCCTGATGAAATCCAAATAAAGACTCTTCAGAATTTTGCTGACCTTGCCATGATCTACTTTATATAGCTCTAATGTCAACTCTGCCCTCTTAAATCTAGAGAGCATTAAGAGACCAAATTTATCATTGGTGTAGAAAGATCCAAAACACACACACACAAAAGGAATACATGATCTCTTTAATGAAATAACATTAAAAAACTTTCCAAATTTAGGAATGAGATGGAACTCCAAATATAGGAGGCATATGGAACTTCAAATAGGCAAGACAAGAAAAGATCATCCCAAGACACGTAATGAAAATACCCAATATATAGGATACACATTGAATTTTCAAAGCTGGCAGAGAAAAATGGCATATCACATTTAGAGGTAAACCAATTTGCATTCCAATTGATTCTCAACCCAAACCCTACAAGTCAGAGAGGTTTTATAATAGTATATACCAAATCCTGAAAGAAAACTTTTGCTAACCAAAATAATATCCAACAAAATTACACCTCAGATGTGAAAATACAATTAGAAACTTCATTGATAAGCAGAAATTAAAAGAATTAATAACCACTAAACCTGTAGTACAAAACATACTCAATGAAATGTTTAATGCCAAAGAAAGAAAACATAAAAATTAAAAACAGCATAGAGATGAATTGCACTAGACTAGAAAATTAAATATGAAGCAATTCCAAATTAAGCATTAGAAATAACTCAAAATGGTAGGAAATAAAATCATTGGATGTAAATGGTTTAAACTCTTCAGTCGAAATACATACATTGGTAGATTGAATTAAAAAAACAAGAACTAACCATATGTTATTTACAAGAGACTCACCTTAGAGGCAAAGACATCAACAAACTGAAGGTGAAAGTATGGGAAAACATGTATTCATGCAAATTGTACCTATAAATAAGCAGGGACAGGGTAACTATTCTCCTTTCAGACAAAGTGGACTCCAAGATAAAATTGATCAGAAGAAACAAATAAGGTCACTTCATACTGGTTAAGAAAATCATTCAAGAACTTGATTAGTGAATGTAAATATTTTTGCCCCCAATAATAGCATATCTACATACATAAAACAAATTCTTCTCAATATTAAGAATCAAATAGACAATGATACAATGACACTGGGTGATTTCAGAACACTTCTTTCATTATAAGGTAGATCATCCTGATGTAAAATTTACTAAGTAAAACTTCTTTAGAACTAAAATTATTATTAATTAAATAGACCTATCAGATATCTCTATAATATTTCATCCATAACCGAATGAATTCAGCTTCTTATCAGCAGCACATGGAACATTCTCTTAAATAGATCATATATTAGGCCATGAAGCAAATCTTAGCAAATTCAAAAAGAACAGAGATAGTTCCTTTCATCTTATAACATTATAATAGAAAAGAATTAGAAATCATTGAAAAGATAAAAAGCAGAATCTATTACAACACCTTGAGATTACATAATATAATAATATGAGGGATGAATTGCATGAGAAAAAAGTGGAGAAATTAAAAAAAAATCCTTGGAAATAGTACCCTACCCAAATATTTTCAATTGATTATGATTAAGTTTCAAAAGGAGAAAATATAGGCTTTTCAACAAATGATTCTGGAACTATTGGTATAAAGTAGGCAAAAATATGAACTTCTGCCTAACCTCACACTTTTTACAGAACTTGAAATGGATTATAGATTTAAATGTTATATAAAATTAATATGGATTATAGATTAATAGGCAAGTATAAGTCTCTTTGTAAGAGTTTAGGGTAGCAGAAAATGTTTAGACTTGACACCAAAAATATAATCCACTTAAAAATTATTAAATTGAACTTCATCAAAATGTAAACTTCTTTTTCTGTGAGAGACCCAATGAAGAAAATCAAAGATAAGCTACAGCCTGGGAGAAAATAGTTGCAAATGCATGTCTGACAACTCTTTCAAGATATAAAAAGAACTCTCAAAACTAAACAGTAAAAAGACAAATAATCCAATAAAATGAACAAAGAACATGAAGAGACTTCACCAAAGAAGGAAAATTATCAATACCTAAAAAGATGTTCAATATCCATCTGGAAAATGCAAATTAAATTCACAATAAGACACCACACACCTATCAGAACGGCCAAAATATTAGTGTCAGCATATAGTGTGGGCAAGAATACAGAGAAACTGGACTGTTCATACCTTGATGATGGGAAGATAAGATGGTACAGCCACCCTGGAATATAATTTGGAAACAAGTATAAACTTAACCATATGATCCAGCACTTGCATTTATGGGTATTTATCACAGGGAAATGAAAAACATTATGTTCTGTACATGATTGTTCACAGTTGCTTTATTTGTAATAGGCCACGACTGGAATCCACCCAAATGTAGTGGATGAATGGTTAACTGGTGCATCCATGCAAAGAAAACTTCTCGGCAATAAAAAGAAACGAACTACTGAAAAAAAAATCCTTGGAAACAAATGAGAATAGAGATGAAATATATCAAAATCTCTCACAGCAATTCTAATAGGAAAGTATTTAACACTGAGTTTCGACATCAAAAATATAGAAAGATACCAAATAAAAAAATCTAACATTAAACCTCAAGGTCCTAATAAAAGGAGAACAAATTAATATCAAAACCAGCCAAGAAAAGACATAGTTTAGGATGAGAGTCAAAATTAATGAAATTGAAAACTAAAAACAATACAAAAGATCATGAAACAAACAGTTGCTGTTTTGAAAAAGATAAAGATCATTGATAAACCCTTAGCCAAACCAGGCAAAAGAAAAGAGCAAAGGCCCAAATTAACAAAATTAGAGGTGAAAAAGGGAGATGTCACCATAGACACTACTGAAATCCAGAGGATTATTATAGACTATTTTGAAAATTTATACTCCAAAGAAACTGGAAAACCTAGGAGAAATTGACCCATTTCTAGACACATATGATGTAGACAAATTGAATCATAAAGATACAGAAATTTTACGCAGACCAAATTGAATCATAAATATATAGAAAATTTAAACAGACCAATATCAACTAATGAAATTAAGGCAGCAATTAAAATTTTCTAGGGAAGAAAAGCCCAGGACCAGAAATTCTCAGCCACGTTCTACCAGAACTTTTAAGAAGAAATAATGGCAATCCTCCTTAAACTATTTCCTAAAGTGGAACGGGAGTGAATACTGTCAAATTCATTATATGAAGCTAGTATCACCCTGATACCAAAACCAAACAAAGACACATCAAGGAAAGAAAAATTAAGACCAATATCCCTGATCAACATAGATACAAAAGATTTTAATAAAATTTTGGCAAAACTCATTCAAAAAGACATTAAGAAGATAGTAAAAGATAATCATGTGTGTTTTTTCCCAGGTATGCAAGGTTGGTTTACTATACCAAAATAAATAAATGTCACTCACCACATAAAGTTAAGAACAAGAATCACATGCTCATCTAAATAGATGCAAAGAAAGTATATGACTGAGTCAAGAACCCATTCATGTCTAGGGAAATTAGGGGTAGAAGGAACTTATCCCAATACTCTAGTGGCTATATGTAAAAAACTTAAGGTAAGGTTGACATTATCCTTAATGAAGAAAAACTGAAGGAATTTCCTCCAAAAATAGGTAAAGAAAGAAGGATGTCCACGCTCACTTCTCTTATTCAATATAGTTCTTGAAACTCTAACCAAAGAAACCAGGCAAGAGAAAGAAATTAAAGGGATGCACATAGGAAAATAAGAAATCAAATTATCTGTTTCCTATAATTAGAAGACCCACAAAATTTCAGTAGAAAAAGTCTAGAGCAGATAAATAAATTGGGCCATATAGCAGGATGAAAGATCAACACACATAAACAGACCAATCAATTCCTTTCCTGAAATCCAATAATGAAATTTCTAGAAAAGAAATTAGGAAAAACAATCCATTCAAATAAAATAAAGTAAACCCCCGAAAACTTGGAAATAAATCCAACCAAGGATTTGGAAGACCACAGATTCAACATAATCTGCAGCAAAATACTGATAACATTTTTCACAGAACTAATGCTTGTAGAATTAATTTGGAAGAATAAGGGACCCAGAATAGCCAAAGAGATTCTGAGAGAGAAGAACAATGTAGGGGGCATCACAATGATGCATCTCAAATTGTACTACAGAGCTCTAATAAAAAGAGCATCATGGTATTGGCACCAAAACTGACATGAAGACCAATGGGATAGAACTGAAGAAACAGAGAGAAACTCACAAAGATACAGACATCTGATACACCATAAAAGTGCCAAAAAAATGGTGGAGAAAACACACTTTATAATAAATGGTGTCAGGAAGCCTGAATATTTATAAATATATATATATATATATGAATGGAATTTGACCCCTACCTTTCACTCTACACAAAAGTCAACTCAAAGTGGATCAAAGACTTCAGAGTTATACCATAAACTCTGTAATTGCTAGAAGAAAGAAAGAAAATGGAAGCTCAACACTCCAACATATTGGCACAGGCATTTACTTCCTGGCATGAATTAAGCTATCGCTATATCACTCTTAGAAATACCCTTCTCTGACAGAGAGTTAGTTTCCTTGGATTGAGAGAACAATGTGAACATTTTCTCCTAACTCAACAAAATTCACTACCTGTGGTTTTTCATCCTAGAATTTCAAAACAGCTGGAAATGGTAACTTGAGAGTGGATCAGATGTTCTTGATGGAGCGATATGCCCTGATGTATTTTATTATATTTATTTTGCTCCAGGTAGTCATATTCAGTTGTATTGTCAATTTAAGTTTGTGTCCTAGCTGAATAGATTCCCAAACATGGGCATGCCAGAAGCAGAAAATCTCCGGTTGTCCTATATTATATATGGTTTCCAATCACGTTTGCTGAGTGAAGAGATGTCTGCCATTGGTCACTACTGTGGACCCTTCTTTACGTGCTGTTCTTTTATATAAAGCAGAAAGCTGTGTGTGTGTGTATGTGTGTGTGTGTGTATGCAGATCAGTGGGGGAAAATTTTATGCAATTTAAGGTTTTCTATTGTTCTACAGTACATAAAACCCTCATTTCTAAATACAGCATGAATTTTTAAGTTTCTTTCTGTCAGATATTTAACTGTCCTTTTAACTGTATCCTAAGGGATCATTCTTTTTTTTTTTTAAATTTGTAAAGGTATCTGACTATGCCTTCTCTCTTCTTCCATTCTCACTAATTCAATATTGAGATCCCCAATTTTCTCTCATAGGCCTTCTTTTTCATGTCACTTTCTACTCACTATCTAAAAGGAATCTGTCTGCTCCCCTGCTTTCAACAATGCTTGTATTTTCAAAAGTGGAAATTTATCTGAGTTCCAATCTAGTATTAACTATTGATCAATGAATGTAATTATATTTGACACCTTACAATTTTATAGGAAACTTTTATTTGATCTGAATAAAATCTATTTTATTCTGGCAGAAGTGTTCCTCATTCTGGAATATTTTTAAGAAAATATTAACATTTTTCTTATATTTTATCAAAAAAACTATGGATTCTACCCCTAATGCTCATTAATATGTCTGTATTCTTCCACTCCAATCAATTTAACCTGATTGAAGCGTCTTTATCAAAACAAACAAACAAACAAACAAACAACAAAAAACAACTCACAGCAATATTGTTCCCCACCTTTTTTAAAACAGGAAAATGTAAAGAATAATCATACCCCTTAAGTACATTTTAGGAATCAAAAGTTATCTCAGAAAAGTGTCAGCAGAATTTTGCTTGATTTGTGTGTTCACAACTGGGAAATATGTGGGTTCTTATGGGAAAGAAATTTCAGAAATTGGAGCCTACTATTTTTATATTTGGCTTGTAACAAACATAACCTTCTCTTTCAAACCAAACTTTGATGAAAAATAACAGAAGATAGGCAACTAGCTGAGAAAGCAACTAGCAGTGAATGTCAAAGACCTGGTAGTTTAGAAGCAGCTGCTGAGGTTCAGCATCCCAGGCAAACAGAAGTTTGAACACAAACATCTCAAGTAGGAAAGTCATACATCTGAGGAATAGAGGTACGATACTGGGATTGGATAGGAGGGAGAGAGGAGCTTATGGTTGATGATGGATTCAGAGACACAAAAGCTAGATTATAACATAGTCTCCTGAACTGGATTCTCAATGACTCAAATTGAGGAACCATATTTTAGCCTGTCTTTATTTTAAGTAACTTGCATATTTCTAGACAATTAGCAAGCTTCATTTTATAAAATGAATGAATGAAGAGCATCATTTTATAAAAATATTTCCAAGTATTTTGTAGTTTTTTAAATGAAGAATTTAAACTGTATTTCCAGGAAAACATGTTAATAGGTCAAAATCATAAGACTATTAATTGTGTTCTTCTGCACAGACTTCTTTATGGTTGACAATATTATTTGAAAACCTAACGGCCTATTTTAAATTGTTGATTGCATTAATATTATGTTCCCCTCCCTTTCATGTATTTTTGCTTTGCCAAAGAGGTCACATGAAATAATATGTTGTTCTCGAATTAAATGGGGGAGTTCTGATCCTGTTTGTTGTTTCACATATGTGAAAAATTCAAAGCTTACTTTGTTCAATATGATTGGTTTTAAAAATTTACAGATTTTTTTTAAAAAATGGGGTAAATTGGCTATTTAACCAATATGTTAGTGATGAATGCATTATAGCCCTGTCATATTGAACTGAGAAGAAATGACTGACCCTCTTATAGTCAATAGCAATATGCTAAATGCTTCTAGTGTGTACAGATTTTTCCCTAGCAATTGTTCTTTGGTGTTCTTTTTAAACACAGACCCTCAGTTCTAATAAGAAATATTAGCAGTAAATTCCTTTATATTGTAATAGACAGGTGTTTTAAAAACATTTATAATATGCCATAGTTGATTAAATGTAACACCATATGATGTGTTATAGCATTTAGAAAGGTTTTGGAAGTTTATTTTTCATAAGAGTTGAAAAAATTGCTTCCATTTTCCCCTTCACTTCATTGAGACATAGAAATCTAAAGCATAGATACATATAAGTACATTACACCATACTCACACATGCACATATAATAATGTTGTATATGCATGTGTATTTTATATTATGTATACATATATTTGCATAAAACAGACTTTAATTATTTTTCCCTGTTATCTCTAATGAAATTTTTGAAAATTTTTCTCATAATTAATAATAAATATTTACAGAGCATGGAGTTAATTTCCATGAATTATTTTGAAAGTCTAACTTTTGTTTCCTGTGTTTTCCATCTGAGCATCTTACATTATACATCTATGATCTGTTTCCAAAATACTGTTTGGAAATGGAGTGTTGATTTCTTCTTTACTAAAATATATTTTCATTATTTTTGAAGTAATGAAAACATTTCTATTTTTGTTGAGTTAGCTAACAACACCTTTTTCCATTATTTTATTTTTAGCTAGCTAAGTTTAAACTTGACTGTGTGCCTTTTAAAATTCAAAGTGAAAAAATCAGACCGTTTTACTTCCATTTGCCATCAGCTGAAGGATTAGGTACTTCAACTAGAGTGTAATATAATCAATAATGACTAAATTTATATCTAAGGACCATCCTTGAAGATATTTTTTTTCCTTCTTGGAAGCACAGTAAATTCCATCATAAATTTGGCCAGGAATAAGACCCTCCATTCTTTTAAGTATCTGTCACTCTCTTACAGTCCATTTTTATGAAAGGAGGTAAAATAATAAATCAAAAACCATTAGTTATGAAAGGTCAATGGAATGTTCCTAAAACACACTATTCTGCAAAGTCTAGATAGATCTTATGCATAGCTAAGCAGGCAATTTTTTTGTCATTTTTTATACTAATGGGGTCAATAAAATGTATAGTAGACAAGAATTATCAGGATAATTTAGATTTATAATATTTTCTTTGATTGAAAAAAATAATTTAGGTCATTTACATTTCCTTTTGCTACTGAGTTATGGCAGCAACTGTCGTATGCTCCCAGAGTATAGAAATTACAGTACATAGTAAATATTCAATAATGATTCTAGTGCTTATAATCCTTCTATGTCCAGAGGCCATCAAAGACAAAAAGTGAGATTTTACTATTCATACTTCTTCTAAAAATATAAATCTGAAACTTCAAGAAACTACTACATAGTATTATTCATTAACTGGAAGCAAAACCTATTTAATCACTATAAAATGCCACATTTAAATAGTCAGCAAATAAAATCATGTTGTTTATTATTTGTGAAAATAAAACCTGCAAAAAACTTCCCTTAAGGCATTATTCCCCTCAGTTTAACGTTGGTGTTCCCGTCGGTATCATGTCTCTATATTATTCATCGCTAATGGTCCCACCCCAAACAAGCTCAATCATGTGTTTCTGCTTACCATCAACTTGTTTTATTCTTCTGAAGTAGAATACAGCATTTCCCAATGAAATATCTTGGTCTAAACTTCTTGACTTCTAACAGTTTGTTCCAAAGGAAACTCTCCACTAGAGAGTCCTTCATCTGAAGGACTCCTTGAGACCTGTGTTAAGTCATCCTTTCTACAGACTGAAGATCTCTACTTTCCTTAATCTCTTTTTTGCTGTGTTGTTTGAAAGCATTTTCACTCTTTTTCAAACTTTCACCAAAGAGTTTTCTCTTGAATTACATGGTTCAAAAATTGACACAATTTCCTGGAAAAATTCTGAATATTATTGGAATGACTGGAATGACGGCAGGGCAATTACAATATTCTTTTCCTTCATCTTGCCTCACTATATCAGAATTTGTTTAAAATGTTCTGCTATTTGATTTACAACTGCATCAGCTGACAGTATTAGTTCAGCTCTCCTCAGAACGCTCCATTTTCCTGAAACTGCATCCCCACCCCTCAACATTGGTGTCTCTGTGTCTCCTCGGTTTCTTACATATGCTCTTTTCCCTCTAACGTTCATTTCTTTAGGATCTGTCTTGGCATTAGTCCTCTTCACTTTTGCTGCATTATCATATTCACTGTCATATTAAACACTCACTGACATTTTGATGCCTGAAAGATGGCATTTTCGTCTTCCTCTAAATCTGCACATCCTACAAAGTAGATGTTTCCACCTGGAACTTCCAATCTCCCTTCCTTCTTCCCCTCTGCCCCTCCATGCATGTGAAATGGCATGGTCTGGCCCCAAATTTTAAAGTCCAAAATTTGAAGTCCCTCTTTACCCCAAATGCCTCTACCACAGTTCAGAGAGTTCTGTGGGTTATTTAAATAACTTCCTTATACATTTTTCTCTCCCTATTTTCTTTCTCGTTCATCAATCTCTTTAGTTTAGCCTTAAACCATCACTACAATATTTTATGTCAATGTGAATATATGCTATTCCCCTTGCCTTGACCAACCTTTCTTACTCTCTTTTCCAAATTATTGTAAAATATTACAAAATATTTTTAACTTTCCAGGAATTTACTTCAACACTTCACTCCATGTTTCCATTAAACTTTCTACTCTCGCCATTATATTTAATCCAAAGTGTTAGTTGTCACTTTTGTGGTGAGACTAGACTCCACCACTGGACTGTAAGGTTGAGACATTGTCCTTCTATGTAAATATCTTTAATATTTAGCAGAGTTTAATGGGCCAAGGTGAAGACTCAGTCTTTTCCAGAATTCAATAAATAAATAAGCACAGAAATGCATATACATGTTCATCATGTAAGAGCCTATCTGATTAATAATCATGACAGGCAACTTTGATACAAGAACCTTCAATGTTTTGGGTATCCCATAGATTTTCATATGGTAGGTCAATGTTGATGATGTTTCAATTTATATGAAACAACTGCATGTAAAATCTATCTAAGATTTCAGTAAGTCAGATATTGGGATTTCATATCTGTGCCAATCATAATTTGTCATATGGAACAAGATTGGAGAATTAATAATGAAGGAATTAATTAGAAGACTACATGAAGAGTAAGTCAATAATAAAGGAAGTAAATGCTCCAATATTTACCTAGCAAATATTCATTGAGTGTGGATGGTCATTTAGGCACACCCTGATTTCAGATTCACTGCAAAGATAATGGAGCTCTCCATGTTTCTTAAAACCACATAATTTTTTAAAGATCAAATTGCATACTCTGCTGCATGTGGTGGCACACACTTGTAATCTCTGTAGCTCAGAAGGCTGATGTAGGAGGATCACAAGTACAGGGGACAGCCTGGGAAATTTAGTGAAGACTGATTTTAAATAAAAGAAAAAGGTCTGGGGAATATAGTTCAGTGGATTGAACTCCTGGGTTCAATCCCCAGAATCACAAAGTAAATTGAATGCTCAAAATTTTACTTTTATATCTGATCCCAAACTTAAACTTAGCATGTCCAAGGACAAGCTCTTGACATTTTTTTTTCCTCCTCATTTATCTGATTCTGTCACATACCAACAAAACAACCATCTATACAGTTTCTCAGGGCAAAACAACTAGCTTTCATCCTTTATTGTTTCTTCATATCCCCAAGTCCTATACATCAGTCTATCACCTCTAACAGCAGAATGGCTCTGGCTGGATCACTCCTTTGTCAGCCCCATGCAGTTCCTACTACTTTCTCCCCAATGTCCAATGTCATTCAGTAAATTCTATTGTTTTCACAAAGACTGAAGATATTTAAGAAATTAAATTTGGACCATATCACCTCCTTCCAAACCTCCTTCTTCCCAGCCCCAGTTTAATCTTCCATTGGTCCCTCATTGCAATCTATGTAAAGTCAGTGTTGTGGACAGTTAGGTCCTCCATGACATTTGTGTACTTATGGCACTGAATTTTCCAGACCTCTCCTCTCCTTCACTCAGTGCCAGCTTCAGTGTTCTGCAAAACACCAAACTTTTTTCCATTCTAGCATTTTCCCTAGCTGTTTCCTCTGCTCCTTTTCCATGAATCTTTGCGTGTCTGTTTTATTTTTTGTCATTGGAGTATCAGGTCAAAGAGACCTTCAGCCCTGTCTCAGGTAATGAATGACGATGAGAAATACTGAAATTTAGAGCTCAGAGTAATTCTGGACACCTAGCACTTCCCTACCTCACTTAAATTCTAACCAACTCCTAAAAAGCCCCTTTTCCTGTTTCGTTTCTTTGTTGATTTTCTTTTCAACATTGATCACTGTCTGAAACCATTTGGGTCCCCTGTGTGATCTCTGTACCTGACCAACTCTACATAGGCTGCATGAGAGCAGAACTTCTGAGCATCTTGTTCATGCTTTCTCTTTCTTCAGTGTGCAGAAGAAAATCCTCGTGTAAAGTTGAAAATTCTGGAAAATATTTCCTGCCTATGCTGAAAAAGACACTTTGATGTTGATGCCCTAAAATACCCTGCCAACAATGTTGCCTTTAGTAAAATCAATTCAAAAGATCATATAGAATTGTCTTTGGTGGAATATATCATATATATTTTCCCAGTCTTTCTCAAACTTCTCAGCCAGAATCTCATGAACACTTAAGATCTGTTGAGAGCAATAACCTTTTGTTTAGGTGGATTTCATTTACTGATTATTTTAATAATGAAAGTCAAAAAGAAATTTTAATATATAATAATTTCTTTTAAATTAAAAACTACTACATACTAATAAATAAGATATTTTCATAATAAATAATCATATTATCCAAAGTAAAAAATATATATTGAGAGGATGAGAAAAAGTTCTTCTTTTCCATCTTTGCAAGTCTCTTTTATGTCAGGCTGAGTTAGAATCTGACAGTTGGATTCTTAAAAGTACATCCACATTCAATCTCTTGATATACAGTTGTATGATAAAAGAGGGAGAAACTGGTTTTGACAGAGTTCAGATTGTGTTGGATTCAAGGGAAAGAAAGTGTCTAGAATTACCCTGAGCTCTAAATTCCTTTTTTCACATTCCTTTATTACCTGAGTCATAGCTGCAGCTCAGTAATAAGATCACCCTCCGTCACCCCTAGTTTTCAAAATTGCTTGATACATGTTATTTTCCCTAGACTTCCTATCATTCTGATCACACTTTTATGGATGAACTCTGATTTGATAATATTATTACAACATGATACACAAAACACCAAAAAAAGGAATACTAAAGAGTGAATCAGCTAATAGAGTCACCATATCTTATGTTAACATGAAGATGTTTAAATTCATCATTGATTTAGAATAAATTACTTGAGTCCTAAATCAAATTGGTTACTTATTTCTGATTTAGTTTGCTTATCCATAAGTAAAGTCTTCATAGAGATGACCTTTGGGTCCTTTCTGGTCTCTTGATATAATTCTATGACATTGTGCTGTATAGCAAAAGTATTACCTGTTACTTAATATTAATGATATTTTAATACTTGTGGTATATTATTGGAAAATATTACTAGTTAGTTTAATATTTTTAAAATTTATAATAAGTAAATATAATTTCAGTTATATTTATATTGTTATATTTATATTTGTCAGTATTAATACAAGAATTAGGTTGATTATATTTCAGGCATTATGCACTTATGCTAAAATTGATTCTGAAAAACATCTATGAATCAAAATGACTAATGCATTCAATAATTAATTGACATTCTCTCTAAAGGAGTCAACATTTATTCTCTTGATGATCAAAATGATCAGTAGTTTTAGTTTCAGTGAACTGAAAAGGAGAAATAATATATATGGTTTTTGAAAAATTATGAAGCAAAAAGTCATTTGTTTTCCTGTCTTTGATACCCTAAATTTCTTTTAAATTTTTATGACAGAAATAATCTTGGCTTTTAACATTTCGAATGATATATAGTTTCTGAGACCTTACTTCAATTGTTGGGCCTTTTCAATTGCTTACTATGAGCCAAAGGCTTCCTATTCTTAACTTCTGCTTTGCAGTTCTAATGCAGACTTCTAGAACATCTGCAGTGGATGTCTGTCTTCTAACAGAAGTCTTCAACTACTTGCAGATACTGAGGCATTTTTTCTTGGTTCTTGCAAATTCTCACACAATGAGGTTTTCAATAAGTTTCACAAATAATCCTTCTCTAAATAAAATTAATTATCCACAAGTTTATAACCCTCCTATAAATAAAATTAATTTGTCCACAGGTTTTTATACCTTGGCCCTCCAAATTCTTCACAATGCTGCAGACACAGTCTTGATGGTGGGAGATGTCATAAAACCATATAGCACATTTGAATTATGTGAAGAAAAAATTTTCTCTCTCTCTCTCTTTCTCAACCACCATCCCTTAACCCCATGGCAACTGCTGATCTGTGGCTGATCCTAGAGTTTTGTCATTTTGAGAATGTTATACCAACAGTATGCAGGCTTTGGGATAGACTTTTGTCACTCAGCATAGTTCCGTGGAGATTCATTTAGGACTGCATGCATCAGAAGTTCATTTCTTCATTATTTCTGAGTTGTATCCTATGGCATGTTTGTACCAGTTTAACCATTTGCCCATTAAAAGACATCTCCAGTTTTTGATATTATTTCCAGTTTTTGATAGCCTGAATAATAAGGTTGCTTCCAACATTCTTGCACAGGTTTTTTTATGAATGCAAGATTAGATTTCCTTGACATAAATTGATGGGGTTGTGTGGTAGTTGCATTTTTAGTTTTTTTTTAAGAAAATATTGAAGTTCTTTTTGAGAGTGTACCATTTTATACTGCATTTAGCAAGCTATGAGTGATACAGTTTTTCTGGATCCACACCTACACTTGTTGTTCTTGTTATTTTTTATTTTGGCCATTCTGATAGATATGTAGTGATATCGCCTCATAGTTTTAATTCCCATTTTACCAATGGCTAATGATATATTGAATATATTGAATATATTTTCATGTGTGCATTTGAAATCCATATATCCTTTTCCTTAAAAACGTCTCTACATGTCTGCTGCTCATTTTCTAACTAGATTTTCATTATTGTTGTGTTTTGAATAGTCTTATATATCCTAAACAAAAGTTTTTGTCACACTTGTGGTTTATAAGTATTTTTCCCATATGTAATCCTTTGTTTTTATTTTATGAGGTCTGGTTTTTCAATTTTTTTTTAGTTTGAGATCTTAGATTTTTCTATATTTTTTCAATATTACATTTAACTTTTCTATAATTTTCAATTTTACATTTAATTCCATAACCTATTCTAAGTCAAATTTTAGATAAATTGGAAGAATTATCACTACCCACAGAATATACTGACATCCAAAAGCTGAGAAAGAGGCACTGAAGCTCTGACTTGGAGATTTGGTGTTACTCAGGAAGTTCTTTTGGTTCTATAATACCCAGGAGACCTCAGGATTAAAACTTGTGAAAAAATCTCCATTATCTTGTTATAAACCAAATCCAGAAGCCACTAGAAATGGTGCCCATTTCAATTCCTTCTTCCAGGTAAAGGATCTAATTGACAGAAACTTCATTGTATTCAAAACTGGTTTGAAAGGGAGACTGGAAAAAATAGACTAAGCTTTCCAACACTGAAAAATACA
The DNA here is from genome assembly GCF_964194105.1 of Spermophilus citellus. Classification (NCBI taxonomy): domain Eukaryota; kingdom Metazoa; phylum Chordata; class Mammalia; order Rodentia; family Sciuridae; genus Spermophilus; species Spermophilus citellus. The sequence goes on from NC_138196.1 coordinate 4,687,579, forward strand.
CAGAAGATGTCAACAATGTTTTGAGAACATCAAATAAAATTTCTATTGAAATATCCCTACACTACTTTTACTACACAGCTACCTGACTGATATGGTTTTGCTCCATAAAACCAAGAGCCTTACCATTTTATATAGAATAAAACTCACAATTCCTGTTGTGGTTGAAAATTTGCTCCATGATCTTATCCTTTATCTTACCTTATCTGCTACTTTTCCTCTCTTATTCACTTTTTTCTTCTACAATTTGTTTCTTCTATATATTTTTTTCCTTTATGCATCTCTAGGATTTTTTTTTCTTTTACTTAGAAATTCTCCTTGGAGACCTGTGTATGGTTAAAAAAAATGAGATTTTAGTTTCAGTGACCTTCTAATGAGATACTTTCCTTTCCTCTCCAGTCTAAAGTACAATTCCCCTCTTAATGCCTGTCCCTCTTCAGAATTCCATTCTGTTTAATTTTCTTGATATCAATTTGTTATAGAAATGACAGCTGTTGATTGTAGGGAATAAACAGAAACAATAAAACATTAGAAGTTCCTGTGATGTACAGCTGGGCACGTTGGTGTTACTTGGGTTGTTGAGGCAAGAAGGTTGCAAGTTTGAAGCCAGCATGGGGAAATGGCCCTGAGACCTTGTCCCTAAAGAAAATGGAAAGGTGCTGGGGATATAGCTCAGTGGTAGATGCTTGCATAGCATGCACAAAGCCCTGAGTTCAGGGACCAGTACTGCAAAAGAAGAAGAAAGTTCCTTTATTTGTACAGCCTTTTAAAAACCTTTGTGTACAAAGGAAATGACCCACACAGATTATACATCGATTGATACATGGGATTCAGGGGGATCAGCATCCCAAATTATAAACTCCAGTATGTTCTGAGTGTTTCCTTTCAACTAGGAAGAAACAAAGGCAATTTAACAAAAGAGGTAGACTGCAGGTTGGCCTAAGTTCCTTCCCCGTGGTCCACCTCCCATATTAGTCTAACTCCTTACAGTTCCATTTTGTCAATTGTACTAGTCCTTATAATTATATGTAGAATATATGCTTACATATTTTGTGTACCTATGTCTTTTATGTAATGAGCAACATGTACTACCCAGGAAAAAAAATGGTGTCATATGTAATTTAATACATTGAAAACGTCCACATTTCTTTGTGAGTTGAAAGATGGGTATTGTGTTAGTCATGTTTCCATTGCTCTGATAAAATACCGCAGATAAACAACATATAAAGAAGAAGGGTTCATTGAGGCTCATGGAGTCATTGATTTCAGTCCATAGTCCCTCAGCTATTGTTTCTGGGCCTGTGCTGAGGCAGAACCTCACAGTGGGGAGCACCTGGTAGAACAAATCTGCTCACTTCATGGCAGCCAGCAGGAGAGACAGTGCTTTCATAACAACACACTTTCCCCACAAACCTACAAGCTATGAATCCATAAGTGGAACCCTCATAATCCAAGCACTTCCCAACGGCCCCACCTCTGAACACTGCTGCATTGGGGACTGTGCCTTCAACACAGGGGACCTGGGGGATGTTCAAGTTCCAAAGCACTACATGTTGTTTGCTGAGGGAAAGTTGGCAGCAGTCGTTGAGCTCACGTGGACCGTGCATGCTGCTGCAGAGCTCCTGGAGGACCACCCCCCAGGGGAGCACCACTGTGGCCGGGGGTCACTCGCAAGCTGCTCCCATGTCCACTGTCATTTTCCTGCCCTCCCTTTCTGTGCCAGTGGTCAACCTTCATCTGGCTCTTGATATACTATGTGTTTTTATAGAATTCATATTTTTTTTGTGTGTGTGTGAAACTAAAACTGTCCGAATGTTATTTGGTTTTCTTGGTCAAATATAGAATTAGATACTATGAAAGACATCCTGTTCATGGTTCATGTTTTAGTGATATTATGCAGTTATATCTTGATCTTTTGAGGTGCATAGTACACATTTTGTGGTGTCCTGCTTCTTATGAGTAATTTAGTATCACTCATGGGAATATCAAAAAGGTTATTTTTTTTCAGTAAGAGCACATTATTTTCAAGTCATATCTCTTTCACTCTTTTTTACATAAACACTTATTTACTATAAAACATACTGTCAAGAAACTCCTTTGTTCACACTACAGAATTGGTATGGGCCCATGATTTAGAAGTCTTCGTTCTTCCTGTTTCTGCCTTATGAATGGTATTGCCTGAACCTGGTTCTTCACCACAGGGGTGTGGACAGTCCATCTCCTGCTCATTAACTGAAGAGCAACAGGATTTCCATAGCTGGGTGTGGTGGCACAGACCCTATAATCCCAGTTACTGGGGAGGCAGAGACAGGAGCATGGCAGATGCAAAGGCAGCCAGGACAATTGAGGGAGACCCTGTCACAAAACAAAAAATTTAAAAAGAGCTGGGTGATGTGCTTCAGTGACAGAGTGCCTCCCTAGAATGTTAGAAGCCCTGAGTTCTGTCCCTAGTACTGAAGAAACAAAGCAGAAATAGAAACAAAACCACAAAACTTAGCAAAGAGCAAGGAGAGGATGTGTGTGTGTGTGTGTGTGTGTGTGTGTGTGTGTATGACACAAACTTTTGAGTAACTTAGACTTCATGGTTATTGTAAATCCATACTACTGGAAGTGTGATTCACTAATTTATAATTAACTTGTCAAATAATTTTTCTGGCTTGTCTCTTTCACAAGATCATAATTATCTCAAAACAATGCATCATTAGCAACTGCAGTAATTTTAGTAGTACCAGCACATAGTTCACACCTTGTATATAAAATTTAAAATTGTAGTGAATGGTTTCTGTCTCATTTACAACTTGCTTTATGCTCATAGGTTTATCCAGATACATGTTGGATTGAACCTTTTAAAGAATTTCACCTTGTTTGACAGTGAAATAGAAATAAAAACGTGACATACAAAGTCATAAGTTTTTTTCATTTCTAGTACTTTTTCTTCTATGAAATTATAATTTTATTTATAATCCTTTAATTGTTTTAAACAATGTCTATAAACCTGAGTTTGAAATCTTACCTATCCTTATTTCTCCTAATTTTGATAATAGTATCACTTATTTTCCCTTTGAATCTTTGGAGACATATTCAATTCTTTTTTTAAAAATCTAAATTAGATATCTTTGCATATTCTTTATTTTTCCCTTAACTTATAATTATCCTCTCTGGGCAACTTTTTTAAAAAATTCTGTTTTATAGTGGATGTTATTGATAATTTGTACTCATTCTCTAATTTTTTAATACCAATAATAATTCATTTCTGAGCTTCTTGTTTTCATTTATATTTGACTACTTTTCAACAGGTCTAGGGTCATTTGTTTTCTTTTTCCTTATTAGCAAAGATACATTCAACAAAAACTACATATTTTTCTTATGGTGATGCTGGGGATCAGACCCAAGGCCTCACTCATGCTAAGCCTACACTCAACCTTTGAGCTACATCCTCAGCTCAAATGCACATTTTAAAAATAGTTAATAAGACTGTTTCACTATCAAATACAAAATAATGTCAATGTACTGAAAATTGTTACCTTATAAAAATTAACTATATATTACATCTTTTATTATAAAGTTGGTATGAAATGCATTTTACACTAAGGAGTCACTGAAATTGTTTTAGGCTTCTCATGAGAATGTGCATTGCTTTAAAGGGGGCTTCCAGGTGAAAGAGGTTGACAAGTGTTCCTCTTGAGGACAGGTGAACAGGGGCTGGAGACTGGATTTGAAGATTGACTTGACCCCACTATTCAATTGAATATCTGAAAAGAATAACTGGAAATTACTGAAGAATGGAAGTGAAATGAGGTTACAGATTCAGTACTGTGAAGAGTTACTAAAGCTATTCTCCTTTTCAGAATTGAATCTTGACTGATAGTGGGAGAAGAGGAGAATGTGTCACCAGTTTTAGGAGTCTTTTTAAAAAATCCAGGTTTGTGAGGTTAGCTCAGAGCCAAGATATTAGAAGTGGAAATGTGTTTAGATGTGATCATGTATGGGAATGTATTTGGGAGGGAGAAATCACAGACAATGAGCAGAATACTCAGTTTAAGAGATACAAATGATGGTTTTTACTATAATCATTTTATTTAGGAAAACAATGTGAGCATTTGAAAATTAGGATATGCATTCTGATTATATACCAAAGAAGTAAAGAGATGACCAAGATATCCCTCATGGCTACTCTGTCCTCTCTGATTTTTTTTCTTCTTTGTGGCATCTAGCCACCTCCATCTGTCTGGACTCTAAGCTTCAATGGCTCAACTCAGGGGCACTGCTGGGTTTCACCCAAATCCTGGAAAATATAATTGAAGGGACAATTGTAGGGCCTCCCTTATTTGTCTCCTGTTTCTCAGTGATTGCTGTCTTCTAGTCTATGAGAGTCAATATCGTGAACACCGGTAGTTCACATATCTTGTCTATTTCACGAAGGAAGGGAAATGTATTCTCTGTTAAGTGCATCTTGCCTGAAGACAAAGGTTCTGGTTTCTGAATCTGATTTTTGTTGGGTTACCATGAAGTAGAACATAAAACATGGATTTGGGTAAAAGTGGCCTTTGATGAAATGATATTGTAGGAGAAAAAAAAATAAATTTAAGGAAAAACAATAGCAGCAGAAATACTGGTGAAATGTTGAATAAAATTGCGTTCTCAAAGTTTTGATCTTGTCCAGATCCAAGAGCTAGGCCTCTAAAGGATTGATTAATTAAGAATATTTTTCCCTCTTTGGGTGTGTAGACCAGACACTTTTGACTCTTTTCAGATACTCATTAGCCTCGGGGCACCACTCCTGCACTTTCCACACACTTTCAAACACTGATGTTGCTGCGGGACAAGAACAATTCTTGGAATAACTGGGGGAGGAGACACGGGGCTGTTGAGTTATTAGTAACCTAACACATAGCAACAGAAGGAAGGGCCAGAACAATCCCACGGTGTACTACACAAATGGAATAGAGAGGATGACTACCATCTAAGATTCATGTCATAGGCTTCCATTTATATAAAGTTAAAAATATTTATGATGAAGCAGCAGCATCTGTTTAGGGATTATACATGACTCATACATCTAAATTAAGGGGTTAATTAACCCAAATCCACATTAGCTATTACCCTTGTTTGTTAAAGGTGAGGGAGGGCAATTCTGAAAAGATTCACAATGGTATGTATATATTTTTGTATTTTTAATGCATAAAGTGTATTTTCATATACGAAGATACATTCATTCTCTCCTAGAACACAATTAAATGTGTGATAAGTGTCACAACAAAAAGTATATTGTGACTTCTTGCCAACCAGAAAACCCATTTAGCTTTCAAAGTAGACACTGTAGTGTATGAAGACACCCCAGGCAAGTACACAAACACAAAATTAAGGCAGTGAGTAAGCAATACAAGATGTCAGCTGGATAACTAAATGACAACAAGAACCACACCAACATTAAAAACTATGAATTCCATCTTCCTCCTTGAACCAGTACCCTGAGTGTGTTTTTAAAGCCTGCGTATGATATAAAATTCTATTTTAAATTTAAATTCTTTTTGCTTAGAAAGCTACTCTACTAAATACTTTTCCAAATACACTGTCATGTTTATCTCATGGGTGTACTTAAGTTTGTGTTGTGATGAATGAATTTTTATATAGTGAGTACCCATATAGGTAAGCGGCTTTACATTATTTTCAATTTTCTCTTTGTCTTATAACTCCTTTTGCAATTCTGTGTTGTTTTTTTTCAAATCATCATGAGTATTTACATCTTCAATTAATGAATGCTGAAACTTTCAGTAAACAAAATAAGATGTGAAATTAATTTGTATTTGTGAAAATCAGACATTATTTTTTATTGATGCTTTCAAAATGTTTTGCTTTATTTCTAATTCAGTGTTTTTATTTTGAAAAAAAACCTTGTGTAAGAAATGAAATTTACATTGCAAACTAGTAAATATAAATAAATTATATAGAAACAGAAACAGACATAATTGAAACACAACTTGTATAAAATATTTCTTGTTTCTACTATGTGTGATATTCTAGTATTTACTGATTCATTTTCTAGTTTATGTTCTTTTATGCCCGCTAAAACCCAGAGAATAAATGTCAAATCCATAGTTTTCAATGCATAAAATTGAAAAATGACAAAAATGAAAACTCTCTTAAGCAACATGAATTCACAAACTGTGTTTGAACTTTTGTAATAACTACAATTGTGCATCCAGCAGGTGGACAGTGCCTTTTTTTTGAAAGACAAGATTCATTTTTGAGGAACCATAAACATATCTTGCATAATAGATTGGCATACCAGGCATGAATGTTTGAACAGTAAGGGTTAATATATTTTAGTAGGATTTAGTAAGATTCACTTGTAAACAACAAGCAAAAATTATGTGAAAATATTTCTACTTTTTTTTAGGGTAACAAAACATATCTTCTGTGTAAAGTTGCAAACACAGAAGCCAATTCTGAGTCATTTCAGCATCTGATCTTTGCAAACGGCAACCTCTTTTAATCTATCACAGCCAACTTATTCAAGCCATTAAACTGTTAATGCTGTTTTATCACAGTAAAAATTCAATTGTATACTTGAGAATAGAGTTTTGCATTAATTTATATTTAAAATTAAGAATATTAGAAAAGAAGTGCTGTAGGCTCTCATGAGTTAGAAAAAAATTGTCTTAAAATGTTTAATTAATTTCAGTAGATTGGTATAAGAACATTATCTTTCAAAAGGTTTATCAGCCATTATATTGGCTTCTTTTTATTTGAACATATAATTAATGCAAAAATATAAGCCACATATTAATGCCAAAATATGAATCTGATTTTCTAGCAACAATACCTGGCATATACTGTGTTCTCAAGTCTGTTTTAATTAACAGAACTACATAGTTCTTTATAATCATATGTTTACAGTTTATGATATGCATTAAATGTTATATTGACCGAGAGGAAATAGTCTTACAAGAAAGTAAAAACCTTAAGAGACAAACAGTGCTATTTTAATGAGTTATTGATGAATTGCTCCAGGACAGCAGAAAAGCATTTATATACTGCAGCTAGTTTAAAGACAGGTGACCTTTTAAGAGATTAGTTAACCTTTCAGCAATTTTGGAGAGTTACTGTTTTGAAAGATAAAGGTCAGAGCAGAACTCAAAATGCAGTTATTGTCTTCCTTATGTTTGTTGCCATACCTTTAATTTCCAACAAATTAACTCAAACCATAGAAGCTAGATTTTTTTAAAAATAAAATGCAATGTGTGCTTCAAGTATTTTCCATGTATTATATATGAATAATGAAAATTTGAAATCTCAATTCCACTGTAAATCTCACCTTTAATCTCATTTTGTACTAAAAGTTGAAAAATATGTTTAATTAAAGAAAATGCATGATGCTTACTTTTTCTTCTCTTTACAAAAAGTTTATTTCATGTTTTTGTTTCACCCACACAACCTTTTATGCCAGAATTGGTCATTTGAATTCTCTTCCTCTGAGCCCCACATCTATCTATTTCCTCACAAGTGTTAACACTGTTTAGAAAACAATGGAGTGAAGTAATATTTCTCTGCCAGTCTTTCAAATACTTGAAATTAGTGTAGCGGAAATAATCTAAAAGAATTGTAACATTTGTAGATTTGCATCAGGGTGTGATAAGCAAGGAATCATTATCCTGACCTACAAACTCCTTTCCCTTTGTAGTTTCCTATATCCATATTTTAAAATGCACATAATCTACTTCTTGACCTAGTCATTTCTAAAGAAACCACCCTCTAGTTTAGAAATAAAAACAATGTGTTTTCCTGTTAGATTTGATGATATTTACAAAGAGGTCAAGCTAGTTTTATATTACCTGGACATATAACTTAGTTTTTGATGTTTTATTCATATCCAACTATGGAACAAATATAGATAATACAGTGCTCAGACTTAAGAAAGCATAAAAAAATCCAAAGGGTAAAAATTACATTGCAACAACTGCACGCCAACTGCACGCACTATTTTGGAGATGACAATATACATACTGACAGATGTTTCATTTATTCAAAAACCTGTCAGTATTTTTACAGTAAATTTCACTTTACATGATAATTATAATTCACCAGTTCTTATCATTTCAACATCAGTGTAGTCTTAATGCTGAAAAAAAAAACTTTGAGTGACATATGAACTGTCTGGTCATTCATTACACAAGAAAAAAGAGGAAAAGAGAACAAATTGAAGTTAGGTAAAAGATTTTTAATAAGTAAAATGTGAATTTTTGTTATCGCAATTTAGTATTGACTTTAAAATTTCTTATGTGAAATTCTCCTTATGTGCATTCATGGCAATAAAAAGTGAACATAAATCTTATGGGTATATCATTCTGTAATTGAACTGTATTGAAAACAACCCCCCAGTGCAAACTTCCATGTTAAGTCAGACAGAGTTTCTGGTTTGATAACTCTGTTATTTCAGTTCACCATTATGTTTCCTCCAAGTGTTTGTGCTTTGTGCTTGTGGTTGGAGACAACTCCAAAAAATTCTTATGTCACTTTCTGGGCAACTGAATAGAAGGATTAACAAAGATAAGGTGGAAAGTAATAGGCACCACATATCTCTAAATATCATTATTCTACAAATGAGCCTTGTACTTTGTTTTTGAGTTTCTACTTTTTAACATTTCTAATATTTGTAATAATTAATATTTCATGACTTTCTTCCATTCTTCCAATGAATCCAGAGGAAATCACTGTTTTTAAAATAGTAATGGAGTAAAATTTGTTGTACTGTGGTATTTCTCTTTGAATCCATTGGATCTTTTTGTAAGTTACAGACCCATTATGGATTCTTATCTTATTTTTGCTATGTCTTAAAACTGTTGTCACATCATGTTAGAAGTTATTTCCTCACTCATCAATTATTCCAAATTATCTCAAACTATGTTCAAAAGACTACAGGTATATAAAAGATGCCATGATAATGTCGTTTTCGTCATCATCATCATCATCATCCTTTAGTAATTTCATCAAAGTGTTCTAGTTATTGCATGGCAACTTCAATAAGGTTCAAAGAAATCCAATCTTTTTTCTCTTTGTGCTCATCACCAAACTTTAATAGTTATTAATTTTCATTTAGTTTACTTTATCTATACCCATACATCTTCTGCCTTCTTTAGATTATATTAAAGCAAATATCAGACATACTACCAAGCAGACATGATATTAAAGGGCTTAGCAAAATTTAGAAGATAGAAGACACATAGTCAGTTTCCATTTTTTTCCTTCCTCTCTTTTAAAACTTTGTTTATTCCTCCTAAAAATGTTCTGACTGTACATTATAAGCATTTGGTAGCTTTTTTGAGTTTTAAAAATATCTAGTATTTCTTTTTTAAATTTTCTATCTCTCAGGTTTTTAAAATTGCTTTTATTTTTTAAATACATGACAGTGAAATGCATCACAATTCTTTTTTTGAGAGAGAGAGAGAGAATTTTAATATTTATTTTTTAGTTTTCGGCAGACACAACATCTTTGTTTGTATGTGGTGCTGAGGATCCAACCTGGGCCGCACTCATGCCAGGTGAGCGTGCTACCACTTGAGCCACATCCCCAGCCCCACAATTCTTATTACACATTTTTCATATCTCTGTATATAAAGTATGTTCACATCAATTCATGTCTTCATATATGTACTTTGGATAATGATGTCCATCACATTCCACTATCATTGCTAACCCCATGCCCTCTCCCTTCCCCCCCACCCCTCTGACCTATCTAGAGTTCATCTATTCCTCCCCTGCTCTCCCTCCCTACTCCACTATGGGTCAGTCACCTTGTATCAAAGAAAACATTCACCATGAAATCTAATCTTTATAGTTGGCTGTTAGTATTTATTGACTAGAATTGAGATTTCAGAAAATTTTAAAATTTCACTTAGAAAAAAAAAAGAAAAATACTTTAAAGTTATGTATTTCACAATTTTTAGAAGACAAATGCCAAGAGACATTTAAGATCGGACTGGAGCTATACTATCCAAAATGGTGGCCACTAGGAGCAATATATAGCAATTGAAAACTTGAACTGTGCTCCAATTAAGATGTAATACGAGCATAAGCTATATACCATATTTTGAAAATTCAATATAAAAAATACCTCATTATAGTTTATATTGATTTTATGTTAACATAATGTGGAATAAGTATTATTGGAATTAATTTTACTGCTTTATATTCCAATGTGTCTATGAAGAATTCTGTAACCCCTTGTGGTTTATACAGTTATGTCACACAGTTCTGCTCTAGATTAGCAATGATGGTGAAACTATTAGTGTAAGCAGAATCTCAGATGAGTTTCAGAGTACAATATCCTAATTAAATTTTGTTAAAATCAAGAATCAATTTGTGATACATGTGTTTGTGTGTGTATGTGTGTATACAGTAAATGAAAAGATTCATGGTATGCTTATCCAGTGAGACATCCAGCAGATTTTATCACACAGTATATTTGTAGATAATATTCTTTTGCCACTAAAGAGAAAGACAGTGTCCTTTTGGCTTTTATAATATTTCTGCTCCTAAAATTTGTCTAATATAAAGAGGGTTATTATATTTATTTTTAATTAAAATTTCCAGTACAGTGTTTATAATTTCCTTTTATACTTATTCTGGTATGCTTAAAATGACTTAAAAATTTCCATCAAAGGATGATGATCAGTGATTTCTAGTGTCTTGAAGGTTGAGGATACTTTGCAATAGATGATGTCACTCAACAATTAATATTTCTTTGTACAGAAACTTAGTCACTTCTAATGTTAAGGACATTGTCAGGCCTTTTGGCATTCACTTTGATTGGCTATAAGATTAGCTAAAAATGTTTTAATTTTATTTCCAAAGAAATAAGGGAGACTAGATACTGGGGTAGGCATGCATCATTCTCACCAAAGTTCTAGTTACATTTTTTTCTGATGCAATTTGAAATTTTAACCTTTAACAAAAATGCTTCAAACACTTATATGAACAAGTAAGATCTAAGCTGTATCAGGATCCAAACTTTAAGGCTGTTCACTTAAAAGGAAGAGGAATGAAATGACTTTTTTTTTAGTTGCAGATGGACACAATATCTTTATTTATTTGTTTTTATTTTTATGTGGTGCCAGGGATCGAACCCAGTGCCTCACGTATGCTAGGCCAGTGCTCTACCATTGAGCCACAACCCCAGCCACTGATTTCTTTTTTATTTTTGGGCATTCTCTAAAGTTATTCTCAAGAATCCTGCACCCTCCTAGTTACTGAAGTGAAATGACTCAAACTTTCGGGGTATGGCATTTTGATTTGTTATTGTTTGGGTTTTTGTCTATTTTATTCAGTCTTTTTAAAACCACCTTGTTCTCCCACTCACTTCCCTCAGAAGGTATTAAAGTTCCAGAAAAAGGTTCTGCCATCCTCAGTTATGGAGGAGGAAGCTCTATAACATATAACAGAGCTTTCTTCTTTGACCTTCAGTTGGACTCCACAACTAGACTTGGCTGGAGTGGTCTTTAAATTGCTTGTACTTTTATTTGTCAAGATGACCACTGATGAAATTCTCCATTCTCTTTTTGGGTAAGTGCCCAGTGCTTCTCCCTGCCAAGCCCACTTTTAATCATAGAGATGCTGCAGACTATTCTTTGGTTTCAGTCAAGTCTTCCACCTGGAGCCTGGCATAGGCGCTGCATCCATCATCCTCTGAGGCAAGGTTATTTCTCCTCTTGTGCAACAGTCCCATGAATTTCAACCCAGCCTTGAGGCATGCCAGAAGTTGAAGGATCATTAATACTTGTGTCCTTCCTTGGCCTGCTCTGCATTCTGCCATTTTTAGTTTGCTTTACCTTATGTGGCTTGATATGGGGATTTCTGTCTAGTGGTCATCCTAAGAATTTCAAATAGTTTAGGGTGCAATCTCTTTACTTTCCATCAAAACTATGCAACATCACAATTTCTAAGACTTGTCGTGAAGGAAAGAACCCAAAACACATTTGTTTGATTATATCAATTCTCTTCAACTATCTCCTCTGTTTCTCTCTTTGTTCTCCCAGGAATAACAGTACTTTATTTTATCTTTCTTTTCTACTTTGTACACACACCCTCTGTATCATCACCTCCTTTCATTCCCATGGTTACATTCATTAATTTTTTTCCTTGCAATAAAAAAAATGTACCTATTGTTATGGTTTAGATATGAGATGTCCCTCAAAAGCTTATGTGCAAGAAAATGTAAGAACGCCCAGAGGCAAATTGATTGGGTTATGGGATCCTTAACCCAATTAGTGAGCTAATATTCTGATGGGGATTAACTGAGTGATAACTGAAAGAGGTGAGCTTTGTGAGCATGCTTTTGGGATACATATTTTGTATCTTGCTAGTGAAATCTCTGTATGCTGATTATGTGCTCAGATGCTTTCCTCCATCTTCAGCCATAATGTTCTGCCCCACCTCCAGCCCCAAGGAATGAAGCTGGCCATCTGTGTACAGAGACCTCTGAAACTGTGATCCCCCAAATAAACTTTACCTCCTCTCAAATTCTTGTCAGATCTTTTCATCACAGCAGCAAAAAAAAAAAAAAAAAACCCAAACAACAACAACAACAACAAAAAACTAACACACTTATATAAAACTAGTATATGGTAAAAAACCTTAGCTAAAAATTAAAACTACTACTTGATAATATTTTAATTTTATTACATAATGACACACAATTAATTATATGAAATCACTACTTATAGAAAATAAGTTTTTAAATGTTGTTAATTTAAAAGTTTCATGTGGCTAGGGAAAAGTGTCTACAATTTTCTTTTTGCTCCTTTTCATTGTGCCATGATTTATCTACTGCCTTACCCATCATTGAAATTAAAATTCCTGAACATAGGCACCTCATTTTGCAAAGAAACCACCTAAAATATCAATGCATGCATAAAGAAAAATAATAAAAAAAAATTGTGCACAAGAAAAAGGTACTGATAAAAGGCATTTTTTATGAATTAGAACATATATTCTCTTTAACATACTTCATGAAGCAAGGTTAATGCCTCAAAAACTAAAAAAAAAAAAACATTTAAATGTTGTAAGAGTAGAAAGAGAAGAAAAATTTAAAGTCTAAATATATGACTTGATTATGAGTAAAAAAGCTTTTTCTTTGATTTAATTTAAGGAAGTAAGAATGTAAAGGGGTTTTAGCAAGAGCAATAACAGAGTTATATCAACCGGAGATAATTCAAAAACATATAAATAAATAAATAAATAAAACAAAAATCCCAAACAAAGGAATTCTATTTTCCTTAGAATAAATCCAGAGTGAATAATATTTAATAAACTTTGTGGAAACTTCTGATTTCTAGCTCACCATGGAAGGAGATTGGCAGCTATCACTCCCATTCCTACATCAAGAAAAAAACAAAGACAATCAAGAAGCAGAAAAATCAAAAACCCTTTCAAGATCCATAAGAAAATTGAGATCACACATCACAAATCCATGTCTCAAAATAAAAAATACAGATAGGCATATACAGATAATTACAACTTACTGAAGAGAAATTCCCAAGGAAGCCATCATTGTGATAGAAAATCCTCAATTGATAAGTTGCTGGAGACTTCAGGTGAACACATTTTAAAATTTAAATTTCACGTGAACTCAGTCCCCACATTTTTATGAGTTTTGCCTCCAGGATCGCAGTATGATCTCACAGTGAAGACTGGAGAAAAATATCCTTGTTCTTGTAGCAAGGGAAGAGAAAGAGTAACCGTTTTGGAATAAATCTCTTATGGTTTGGATAGGAGGTGTCTCCCAAAATCTCCTTAATGCAGGGATATTCAGAGGTAAAATGAATAGATTATGAGAGCTGGAACCTAATCAGTGGATGAAACCACTTAATGGATTAATAATTAGAATGGACTAACTGTAGGCAGATGGAGCATGTCTGGAGGGAAGTTAGGTCAGGGTGGGGTGCCTTGGAGATTGTATATTTTGTCCTTGGCTCTCCCACCCCTCTGTATCTCTCTGCTTTACAGACACTATCAGCTGAGCAACTTCCATCTACCACAAAACCCATAATGTTCTGCCTCACCTTGGGGCCAGAGCAGGAGAGCTACCCAGTTATGGACTGAACCTCTGAAACCATGAGCCAAAATAATAAACTTTTACTCCTCTAACTTGTTTTTGTCAGGTATTTTGGATAGAGTGATGGAAAGTTGACTAACACAAAGTCTGTTCTGAACAAGTCTGCTTTGAGAGGCATTTGGCCAGATTCTAATAGACTAGGGTTTTATAAGAGCCAAATCAACCTGGAAAGAAAAAATTACCCATTTCCAGTCTACTTCCACCTTACCTGTCTCATCTACAGGGAGATGAGAAAACAGAGGTACTTGTGAAGGCCACACCCCTGGGGCACAGGCTCATTAAATGATGGATTCCTAATTATAGGTTTATAGAACTCTTTCCTACCCCACATCTCTCTACCACATTAATAGATACATGTAAGTATCCATTTATATACATTATATTGTGTGTGTATGTGTGTGTGTGTGTGTGTGTAGGAATAAAACTCCAATTAAATTCTCAAGTTAAAAAGAGATGTGATTTACAAAATTTTTGGAATCTATAATCAGAAGGACAAATAGCAACTAACTGAGCTAATATATACAAGAAACTTATTTTCAAGCTTGCACTACTCATAGTTGCAACTTGATTTATTCTATGAAGACCCTAAAACCTCATTAATTACATTGAAAGAGAAAAGGAAGACACAGTGTGGCTGGGGAACCAGATCAAAAGTGCTTGTAGAAGATTTGGGTGTCCAGCTTCTCTCCATTGCACAGAGCTGGTGAATGCTCCAGACCACCCGGGGCAGCAGTCTATATATTTATCTTCTGAAACTGGGGAGACATGGGAAACATGTCTAAGAGAGTAAAATAGAATGAAATTTCTCTCCTGAAGACTAAGGTATTCTTACTAATATTTTCCCCCTTCTTGACTTCTAAAATTTTGGCAGTTCCAGGTTGTGATGTTTGGAAGCTCTATGCAGTTTGGTCCATGTGACAGATAAGAAGGCAGTTGTATATCTAATGACATAACAGTTCATAACAAAACATGGTCTAGCTAGATCACTCTGCAGTGAAGACAACGTTGAATCATTGTTCGTCTTCCAGCACAGGCTTGCAAACAGCTCGAGTGCATCATTCCTTACTATGAGCAGAAACCAATACTCCAGACATTTGAGAAAAGCCCCAGAAGAGAAGGAGAGACCAAAACAGAGAGACAAAAATGCAAATTAGAGAAAACAAAGGCTTTTAATAATAAAAAATATTATTAATAAAACATGTGGTAAGAAAAGTTAGTTCAGACAAAATTAAGACATTGTGTAAACCAAAGAAATATTAAAACAAATAAAAGGAGATTTGGGATTTTTTTTAAGTCTACTAGAAGAAATGCAGGAAGAAAGTAAGAAGAAAAACTTCAGAAATCTAACAGAAAGTCAAGGGAAAGAACAAAAATATAAAGAAATGGAGAAAAAGGGAAGAAAATTTAAGGACCAGTTCAGGAAGTTCAGCAGCCAGAAAGGAATTGCACAAAAAGATAAAGATCAATGCACCATCAAAGAAATCACTGGGAAACTTTCTCAGAATATAAGAACACGAGTTTCCTGATTTAAAAAAAAAAGTTCCATTGATTGTCCTCAAACTTTATAAAAATGACCCATATTGATATGTTAATTCTGAACTTCCAGAATTTCAATTAATTATACAAAGGATTAAGAATAAGAATGGACTGACCTCTCCACTTGTATGCTTCCAGATATGAAAACTGGAAGGAACAATGTAGTTAACTTTTGGATCTTAAATGTCCCCAAAGTTCCTGTTTTAAAGGCTTGGTTCCAGCTGGTGAGCTGGAGGAGGTGGTGGAAATTTCAGGAGGTGGGCCTAGTTGGAGGAGGAAGGTCCGTGGGATTTGTCCTTGAGCGGGGCATGGGATCCTGGTTCCTCTTCCTTTTACTGCTTTGTTTCCTGGGCATCATGAAGTGAGAAGTTTCCTTGGCCACTTGCTTACTGCAAAGCCAAACATGCCTCAACAGAAAGCTCTGAACCTGTGAGCCAAGATAAGTCTTTTCCTTCTTTTGATTTGTTTATCTTAGGTACTGTCACAATTCTGAAAAAAAAAATATATATATAATATTACAACACTCTTCCT
Source organism: Spermophilus citellus (assembly GCF_964194105.1). Taxonomy (NCBI): domain Eukaryota; kingdom Metazoa; phylum Chordata; class Mammalia; order Rodentia; family Sciuridae; genus Spermophilus; species Spermophilus citellus. The sequence continues at coordinate 4,703,756 of NC_138196.1, forward strand.
AATAAAAATCACTTCTTAAATATGGAATAAAAGCTTGGATAGCCTGAGCTATGTGAGAGTCCAAAAATTGTCTCTCAATTTTCTTAGGCACTCCTTAAATTCATGCACAATTGTTCAAAACAGGAACATCTCAAAATGATGACTTTATCTGACCTTGGATGTAACCAACCTAGCTTAGAATAGTTTGGATAGTTGTAAAACAGATTTCTTCAAGAACATAAAATTTATATGCTATGCTATAGTTTAGATATTAAGTGTCCCCCCAAAGGTCCAGGAGCTTAAGTCTTGGTCCCTAATAAAGTGCTATTGGGAAATGTTAGAGCATTTAAGAGATGGCAAATAGTGGGAGGTATTCAAGTCACTGGGAACATGTCCTTGAATTTGCCACTGGGACCCCAACCCCTTCTGTTTCTCTGTTTTTCACCTCCTAGCCATTGGTACAGTTTTGCTTCACCATTCTCTCCTGCCATGATTGCTGCAGACCCCAAACAATGGGGTCAACTGATCATGGACTAATTCCTCCAAAACCATGAGACAAAATAAACTCAGAGTCAGCAATGGTCCTAAATATTGAATAAAAACTTCCAGAAATAATTCACAAGTTCTAAACTACATGCTATCTGAGAATTACTTGAACACACAAACTTTTATACTTCAGTAGACAATATGATTTCTGAGCTGGTTAGTAAGTGACTAACAGTAAGTAGTCCAGCACCTCCATATGGTTTGGAGGTGCTGGACAGAAGGATGGTACAAGTCCTAGGCTGGATGATGTAGTAAAGGCATGAGACTTCATGATATTGCTTATAATGCCTTCCCTGGGATCAGTGGATGCCAATAGTAAGCCATTGTGTGTCACAATGTCTATATTATTCACCTTGCTTCTTCCCATCACACTGGTATTGTATCAGCTTATAAAAACACAAGAAGGGTGGGTAGAGTACAGTTAGATATTTTGACGGAAAGAAAAAGTAAAATAGACCACATTCACATAATTTTTAACATAAGATATTTTTATAATTACCCTAGATTTATGTTTGTTCAATCTCTTCCTGTACCTAATTTATAAATTAATCTTTATTGTAGTATAGGAAAAAAATACTTAAGTCATAGAGGATTCAATACTATCTGAAATAAATGGAGAGAATTGAGGAAGACACACTTGAGGGACTACTTAAACAGAAGGCATCAGAACTTGACAAGAACATTAGAAATAGACAGATCCATGAATTCAAGGATACAGCTAGTGAAATTGACACACAGTCTACAGTCAGTCATAGCTGGAGTGAAACCCTTAAGCTTCCTAGTTATGGGACCCATAAAGATTTCTTCAATTTTTCTTCCTCATTCTCTTACTTCAAAAATGAGAATAATTATAACAAATAGACTAATTGTAGTGATAAAGAAAAACTTAATGAGAACATTTAAGCATAATATCCAGAAAATTATCAAAACCCCTCATATTTTAAATACTGTTAATACCAGGTAATTAAATGGAAATGAGGAAAAATGAATCTATAGGTCCAAAACGTAGGTACTCTTGATATTATTGTGAGTCATAAACAGTAAATAAACTTCTGAGATGGAAAAGGGCAAACCAACTGGCCACCGCATATCCATTACTCCATTCTGGGCTCAACCCCAGACCAGAAATGGCTTGGAGAGGCATCGTGCCATCAGGAGTCTTTTATGAGCTTCTCTCCCACTGGAACCAGGCGAGACGTGGCCTTTGGCTTTTGACTGTGTGCAGCTCCCTTCTCAATGCCAGAAAATAAATTTGCCAAAGTATAATAGTTTGCTGTCAAGCAAAAAGAGCTCAGAAAGTAGAAAGAGGAGAAGGAGGCAGCTTTTATGAAAAGCTTTAAATGGATGTATTGACTAATTTTAGTTAATTTTAGATCACTTCACAAGGAAGAGCCTTGGTTTGTCCCTTGGTGTATTGACATTGTTGTCCACCTTTAGAAAATAGTCCTCAGAAAAACGCCACGTGTTTTGCTGGGTTTTCTGATACACTGCTGTTGTTCATTACTGCTGCTCTAATTCGAGTTCTTGTTATCTGATGTTTAGATGTTCTTAAAATAGGTGTTCCACTTCAGGTCTTTTCTTGGTGCTTTCAGATTGTATACAGTCTTGAATCCCTTGTGGAAGGCTGTACATGGATTTTCCTGATGAAAATTGCCTTCGCCTGAGTCTGGAAACTTCTCCCAATCATATGGTTCAATGGGAGCTTATATCCTCTTCAGAATGTCTCAGAAGTAAGTGGTGGACCTAAGATATAGTCAGCCAGGCATGGACATTTGACTCAGAATGGTCAGAGCACTTCCTGGGACAGGGACTGGAAGACTCAGGGGTCTTTCCTAGTGCCTGATAGCCCTGTCATGTGGAAGAAGCTGGTCCACTCTACAGAACAAAGGATGGACATGCACGAATGGTAGGCCAAGGGGAATAACCCCAAGAGGTCAAGGTTGGTGGGGACTGGGACAGAAAGGAGAGGAGGCCATGAGGGCCAGAGTGAGTGCTGGAGAGAGGGAGGCAGAGAAGTGGGAATGAGAAGGGGCTGGAGAGAGAGATGGTTCTGGGGAATTCCCTTTTTTGCCTAATCCTTCGGTTTACACCACTTAAATTGAATAAGTTTTCACATTCACATTTTGGTTTTCCGAAATGTATAGTAATATTCTCATGGGGCCCATAAGGATTTTTATGTGCTAGTTTTTGCTAAAAGATTTAGGTACTATTCTTCTTTTTGAATTGACTTCACAATTTAACCATAAAGGATTTCTACGTGTGGATCTCAACTAGTTTTCAACTTCACAGATTCAGTATTTACTCTGTGAATAAAGAGTTATTCACCTAACATCATTGACCTAGAAATGAAAGTTTGAAAATAAGTTAGATTAATAATGTTTCAGGAATTTTTCTTTCCTCTTTCTTAAGTCATAACCTTTTAAAACTGTTTGTAACTATTCTTTCCTCAAACTTTAATTCTTATATTCTAATTTTTTTCTAAATTTCATATTAGCAAGATAATTAAACCTGTGTGTTTATACAGACTACCATCACTTTCTGTGAGACTTTTAAATTAAACAGTGTTCTGTTCTAATGAATCATGCAGCAATTACTAACTTACATATGAGTCTCATTGAGTTAGCGAAAGTACTGAACAAATGAGCAAGTACATTACATGTTTTAATATATTGTCAGTTCTGTTCAATTAAATACCTGACTACTGCACTTAAAATGGCCATTTAAAAATGTTAAAATGTTGCAGTGTTACTAAGGAAAATATATCAAATAGAATGTTTTCTATTGTAATTTTATCACATGGGATTTTTTTTTTCTTCTGATGAGTTGTGTCTAGTGCAACATAAGAAGAGTCAACAGAGAAAAAAAGTTAAAAATTTGTAATTTTCACATATGAAAAATGTCATTGGTGATCACTCCTAGTGTGACATATTGGTGTAGGTGACAATACTTATGACATTAAAGGTTATTATTGTTCGGAGGGAAAGCTTAATGCTTACAATGAAGAATAGATTCATAACTAAGCTCTGTATTTCTTATGTGATCTGAACATTACTTTTCTTCTTGTTTTAGCCTACCTTTTTCTTATTCTTCCTCCTTTCCTTTCTGACCCCTTTGTTGTTTTCTTCTTTTTATTCCTCCTTTCCTTCCACTCTTTTTTCATTCTTTATTTTCTCCCACAAATGAACTTTGTTAAGGAATTCGTTCCTACTAGGAGAAGGAAACAAGAAATAAGAAATTATAAAACTGGTCCCATTTTCTTATTGAGTAAAGACCAAAGTTAAATAAATTCATGAAAGAAAGTTTCCAAATTGGGCATAGAAAACTTAAACTGATAGATTATTAGTGTTTATCCAAGAAAGGAGGTGAATGGTGGGAAAATATTTCCAAGAAAAAAAATAGTATTCTGAAGGGTAATGTGATTGGTAGACTATCACTGACCTGTTTTAGTGATATCAAAAATTTTCAAAAATGTACTTTGAGTGATGAACTGACTCTTGATTATAACAAAACTATAAATCATGTTAAGAATTTTCAAAATAAACCAGGGACAGTGGTGCACATCTGTGATCCCAGCAACTCAGGAGGCTGAGGCAAGAGGATTGTGAGTTTGGAACCAGCCTCAGCAGATTAGCAAGGTACTTAGCAACTCAGTGAAACCTTGTCTTTAAGTAAAATATAAAAATGAGTGGGGATGCGGCTCAGAGGTTAAGTACCCCCTGGGTTTAATCCCTGGTACAAAATAATAATAATGATTCAAAATAATTCAGAAAATTTAAGTCTTTAAACAAGAGAATGGTGTGAACAGACTTGCAAAGTAGACTTTGGCTACTGAGTAAAGGATAGATTTAATGTTTGTTTTGCTGGAATGCTGGCAGTAAAATAATATAAAAACAATAAATTGTATGTGGAGGACAGAGCACGAGACATTTCATAATTTTTGGACAGAAGATTAGCATTTTATAGCACATGGAGATAATGAAACATTTCACGTAGGTTGAGATTCACAATGTGTAGAAGACCTCAAGGCCAAGGCCTTGTCCAATATGGAAAGGTTCAGCAATAAAGAATGTCCTCAATAAAGAATTCATCCCATATATTCTCTTTATTATGATGCTCACTTTGGCTTACGTCTACAGTTAAGTTAAACATTCAGTGTCTACTGTTGATCTGAGTCAGACTCATAAATGGGAAAGAAACACAGTAGAACGCGGAAGGGAGAGGAGGACTCAGAGGTAATCACCCAAAGGGAAGTGCTCTCATTGAACAGTCTCAAAACCATCACAGGTCTTGCCATTGCATACAATGGAACTCACATGCTGCACTGTGCTGCAGTCTGGCTGGGCACAAACCACGAGCCACTGAAGCAGGAACAAACTTTATTTTTGAACTCCACCAAAACACTTCACACGCTCCTGGGGAATTCTCCCGAATCCCACGCGGCTCATCCAGGAACCAGCCACCGGAAATATGTCCTCCGGAAATCCCTCCTCCTGCACTTCCCCAACCAATGGGAACTCTCTGGGAATCCCCACGAGAACTCCAAAGTAGCGAACTCCAAAGTAGCGTGAGAACTGCAAAGTAGCGGCCAAGGCGGATAGTAATGCCTCACTTTGTCAATCAATATTATTGGCAAAATGCCAGGAGCCATTCAGACTCAGCTGTGGCTCCCAGCAGCACTGAAAGAAGATGTGGTCATAGAAGATCAGGATTGGACGAGGCCCCATAAGGGAACTGAGCAGAGCTTCACTCAGGACCTGTGTCCCTATGGAATTCTGATAAAGGGCTGCCAGGTGCCTGCTTCGTTTATACAAAACAAGGCCTCCTACAACTAAACTATCCTCCCGATTATAAACTGGAGAGCCCATCTAAAAAACAAAGTGAATGTAATTTGATAAAAGTTTGATAATCTCATGCTTTTGAATCAACCATGAAAGTTCTGAAATTTTTGTGAAACAGGGCAAAGAAAAAAATTTTCTATGCTAATATGAACTGGAGAAAGCAAACATAAGTCCACCAATATTTTTAATGATGAGTAGTGAAAATTGGATTTCATATTTACTTTTAATATAGTCTATGTAGAGTACTTAATATTATATGTTATATGTAATATAAATTATTAAATATTTAATCATTATGCAACTCCACATAATAAATATTTAAAAGTGCATATTATGCCTAAAACTGTGTTAATATATGCACATTTAAATGCATTCTCAAATCAGAAAATTTCAATAAACTGTTTTGACATGTAGAGTAATTTAGCATAAAGTGATAGCATTAGACTACATTCAAAGTAATATAATTATTAAATTACTAAAGAACCTCATCATGAAATGTACCTTCCTTCAAAGGCAGTTTTCTTAGGTGTTGGCCCTGAAGGTAACATAATTATGAGCCTCCATACGCAAGTATCTATCCTATAAAGTATTTGAAAATCAAAAACATACAATGTTCCCTGACTATAGGCTAATATTAATGGTGGCTTGACTTTCTTTTCAAATTATTATTATTATTTTAGTAATATTTGCACAGTAGTCAAAACTCAACCCTTCTAAAATTCTAATGTGGATTTTTGGATTTTCTTACTAAAAAGCTACAGAATCATCCTTTATCTGATTAGAAAAATTTTAGCAACTTAAATCAAAAACAAAAGAATATTTAACCTCCCAAAACTAATTCACAAGAAATTATCCAGAACTATTAACCAACAGTAAATAAAACTGAGAACAATGGAAAAGTTTAAAAAGTAAAAAAAAAAATGCATAAACATATAACGTGTAGGAGCTGAGAGAAAATATTAACAATTTAACTGTATTTTTTAAAATGAAATAAATATAAATGATGATTAGGATCTATTTTTAAAGAAATAAAAAGTTTCCAAATTGGGCACAGAAAGGCTAAACTGATAGATTATTAGTGTATATCAAAGGAAAGGAGGTGAAAGATGGGAAAATATTTCCAAGAAAAAAAAATGGAAAAGTTTAAAAAGTAAAAATACATAAATATATAAAGTGTAGGAGCTGAGAGATAAAATTAACCCTTTAACTGTGTTTTTTAATGAAATAAATATGAATGATGATTAGGATCTATTTTTAAAGAAATAAACATCACTCATTTCCATGTGACCTGTGGTGAGTTGCTTCACCATCTATCTGTGTCTCAGTTTGCTCATGAACAGAATGATGATAATAACAGTATCTTCTATGAACAAGGTTAAAATAATATTCTTGGAGCACTGCCTGCACAAAAAAATAAGTACTCTCTTGAGATTTTAAAATAATTTTTATTATTACATGCTTAAGCAAAAAATGATATGAATAATCCAGAAAATATACTCGATATCAGCATTTAGGTGGCTTTATAGCAAGCAGCAAGACACAAAGGAACCTGGCCCATTTTTATCCTTTGTGTTGTGTGATGCATGCTGGTTCCAATTTGAGCAAACTTCCAACTTTTAATTTGCTTACTGTTATACTTAAATAGAGATAAACTATATTTTTACAGGTTTTCATGCTCTGCTCTAATAAATATCTGTATGAACTCATGGTTTCCTACTATTTATATGATGGGAAAGCCAATGTCTGATGTTGACTATCACTTAGCGTGTCTTTTCCTCTTGTTGTATGTAATGAAGTCATCTGTTCCATCTCATTTAGATTCTATCTGGTGGCGGCACCAGAGTTTTGAAGATTGCTCCAGCTTTTTACAAGAAACAGGGTATTTACAGTTTGAATACTACTTGAAAATATCCCTAACATGTGGTAAGCTGTCATAGCAATATGAAATTGTTCATCTGAGGTTTTACTAGTTAAAAAATTTTAAATATAGCCTGTAGAAATGAAAAGCAATTTCATTATAATAAGATACATATTAATATAACACTTAAGAAAATTGAGGTCCCCTTTTTTTCTTAAATTATAGAGTGTTTTATAAATTTTAACAGCATTCATTTAAACATTAAAGAACTAAAAATTCTCCAAAAATTATTTCTGAACAATTTTTCATTGAAGATGGTTTAAATATTTTATACAATTTTTAAGTTATCATTATATATATATATATATATATATATATATATATATATATATATGTAAATATATGATACTGAAAATTATACTGAAATTAGTTAGGTTATTTTATGAATATATATTATTGTGACATATTTTATTTTTTGAGATTCCCAAGTGGATATTGTATAAAATTACATGGAAATTTTGAGATTATCATATGTTAAATTCATTACCTTTTAAAATTTCCATCTTGTACTCATTGAAATTTATTCTAAATCACTTCTTCAGATCAATCAGATCAAACACATTCCCTAAGATCTAGACAAAATAAATAAATAAAAGATTAAGCAAGTAACAGTGAAAAGCCTAATTAGTGTTTTCCCCTTTTTCTATCAAACATAAGTGGAGAAGTATCAAAACCTTGTAATGGTCAGAAGCAGGCAAGTTTTAGGGCATTATCTTTCATCTAAAATTATTCTTTTCTGCCTCATTTCTGAAGGTTGGTTTGTTGGCATCATTTGAAAGAGATTCAAATATTTTATATTTTAAAGGAAATTATGGAATGATATTTTAAAAACCTTACTTCATGAATACATTTTTCACCATTTGAAGTATATGAAAAGACTTCAAAAGTGGGAGAATTTAATTCTGCAAAAAATTTTAAAAAGAAATAAGAGGAAATTAATTGCAGAATTAGCCACAATGAGTACCTCTCTATTGTTATTCTTTTGTATTGTGCTACATCATTTTAATTTTTTTGAAGGAAATTAAATCAAATTATAATTTCAAATGGAAAAATGGGTTGAAATGTAAAATTAAGTTAGCCCATAATCTTTAAAATAAATTTGTAAAAGTTTGAATTAAAATGAAAAAATCATGAATAAATTCAAACATACAGATTTTTAAAAGACATGACTTTTTTTAGTAAATATTTGTCAATGATATCAATAAGTAATATTCACTGATTATGTACTGAAGTCTAAGCATTTTCTTTTATATACATTCATTCATATAATTAACACAGTGTTGCTGTTTTTTTCCTATTTAGAAGTGAGAAAATTTCTAATGAACACCCCTGTGGGATGGATTGGAGATAATATGCACAGACAATATTTAAATACCTTGCTGGTACTGGTGAACAAACTTGCAATCACTGGATGATGTAAGTGACAACCTTGTAAAGAACTTGGATTATGTAGAAAAGGGAACCTAGACCAGCCACACGTAGTGAACTGAGTCACTTCATTTACTTAGAATTCATGACGGTCGAACAAGTCTATTGTTGTGAAGTGACAACTTTGAATTAATACATGAAACCACTGCTCTACAAAGAACATTTTAAATTCTACATGTCTGGAGAATTTTAAAATAAATTTTGAAATAAAACAAACAAGAGTCATTGCCCAAAATTATACAACTAAAGTATCTAACAAGCATTCATAAGCTTTTGTTCAGAATCACTTACACAATCACAAAGGTGAAATAACCCCTATATTTCTGACCTGGAAATAGAAGAAGGAAAAGAAGAGAGGAAGAAAAAGGAGAAGAAGGTACAGGAATAAGACTTGTACTTCAAGAAATTTACAAACTGATTGAAGAGAATAAATAAACTTTTGAGAATGTAAGCTATATAATTAATGGCTGACAACCTGGGTTGGAACACTACTATATTCTGGATCTTAGAAATTAATCCTGTAATTTTTCTAACTCAAACTGTTGTTAATAATATCTGTACTTCAAAATGCTGGAAATTGTCTCCAAAAGCCCATATGTCTTGCTGCTTTGGAGATATTACTGATTCAGAATTTCTAGAATCATTTTATATGTTTAAAAACTCTAGCACACATTTGAGAAATTTCATTTTACAAATTCCTATTATGGATAAATGCTGACCATATTTGTTTTGTGATATATCTTATTTCATTCTCATTACTGAATAATTTAGTTGGGCTTAAAATTCTTGATGCATAACTATTTTCTTCCAGTTCTTTCAAGATATTTAGCTGTTGTGGCTTCCTTTTGCTCTTTTTATTCTTTTTGTTAAAAAATTCTATATCTATAATTGTTTTTATTTTTAAAAACTGTTTTTATTAAAGTATATTAAATATGCAGAAAGGTACACATATTAAAAGTTTACAGCTCTACAAATTTGTAAGAATTGAATGGATGTAACCAAGCCCTGCACATGAAGACACGGGCTGATACCACACACTGAGATCCCTGACCCCAGTCTCCCTTAGAATTGTAACCCCTTCCTCTCAATGTTCCACGCTATTCCTCTTGTAATAAATGGTATTTCTCCACCCCTTCCTCTAAATGTTCCATGCTATTTCCTCTTCTAATAAATGTTATTTTTCCTTGACTGCTTTTGGATTTACATTAATGAAAGTATGTGTGTAACATGTACTCTTTTATCTTCTTTGGGTTGACATTGTGTTGGTTTATGAGATTCATGCATATGACCCAGAGTGGTGAGGTGTGTTTATTCTCACTGCTGTATATTACACATGGTGTGACTCTATCAATGAATAGTAATCATTTTGTTTTCAATCACATTTACATTCAAAATAACAGTTAAGAATATTTTAGGATTTGTTTGTTTGGTGAATCTACATATTCACTTCTACTGGGATTACATCTATAAGTCAAATTTGCTGTGGTCAAGTGTAGACATATCAACTATTAGTAGGTGCCTCAAAAAACTTCTCCTAACTAAGAATTGTGCCAGTTTAGGGTCTTGCCACCAGTCATGTGGGTTCAGGTTGCTTCAGACATTACCAACACTTGGAATTTTCACCTTTTTCATTTTAGCCATATGTCTGGTGATTTGTATCATATTTATTTTGCCTCTTCAGTGACTAAATGTAATTGCGTATTTTGTATACACAGGCCATGAAGATCCTCTTTACAAACATAATAGAAAAAAATGGCAAAATGACTTAATTTTCAATGCTTTTCATCCATTTTGCCATTTTTTCCTATCAGATTTGTATATTTTTCTTGCTAGTTTCCTATATTCTAGGTACAATTCCTTTAGTGTATGCATATGAATAATGAACTAACCAGCTAATTTTTAAATCTTCTCATTTTCTTTATTATTCTTCAGTGAAAAGGTCATATGTTTAGGTACGTGTTCCTGTTGGTATTCTAAAGTTAGTATTTAAAAAAAAACAAACACCATCTTATGATGCTGAAGGGATTGTAAGGATCAAGAGTTCAGACAGGGCAAGGAAAGGGTAGCTTGCCTCTGCTGTGGCTTGTGGATGGCCCCTGCAGGGAGACTTGAGCAGCAGGCCTGGGAATCTCAGGGGCCTCTTCACATAAAGCCTGACACCTCACTGCAGGGACTCAAGGGGAAGAGAACTAGAGCATTCCTTAGTGGGATAATGATGGAACAGTCACAGTATCGAAAAGCAATTGGAGTGTATATTGTTGAAGTCGTGTTTGTATAACCACAATCTTTTGTGGTTAAAACACACACACACACACACACACACACACACACACACACACATACTTTTTAAAAAAGTATTCTGTTTAGGATGTGCAGTGATCTCTAAGTGAGAAAATTCATTTTTTAAAATTATTATTATTTTTCTTTTAATTTTTTGTTTCATTTTTTATCACTTTTGGATAATTTCCACTAAAAAGTAATAACTGGAAATTATCCAAAAGTGATAAAATTATCCCTCTTCTTCTCTTTGAATCTGGTAAGGGAAAAACCTCTTCTTCTCTTTGAATTCAGTGATGGAAGCAGGACCTTCAATTTATCATCCATTATTTTTATCACTCCATTTTTCTTTTTCTTTTTTAATTTTTTATTTGTTTTAATTAGTTACACATGACAGTACAATGACCTTGTCGTATCATACATTTGAAATCAGATGGGATACAATTTCTCATTTTTCTGAGTGTACAGGTTGCAGAATCACATTGGTCATACAGTCACATATATACACACAACAATAATAATGTCTGCTTCATTCTGCTGTCCTTCCTTTCCCCCCTTCCACTCCCCTCTCCTCCCATCACTTCTCTCTACCTAATCTAAAGTTACACAATTCTTTTTTTTCCTCACATTGTCATACATATATTCTGTATAACAATGAGGGTCTCCTTCCATCTTCCATGCAATTACCCTTCTCCCTCTCTTTCCCTCCCATCTCTCTTCCTTATCTAGAGGTAATTTTCTCATGTAGAATGTCTTCTCTGATATAAGAGGGGTGACTCAAATTGGGGTAGGGAGGAAAACCATTTTTCTTCCTTCCTTCCTTCCTTCCTTCCTTCCACCTTCCTTCCTTCCTTCCATTCTTCCTTCTTTTTTTTGGGGGGGTACTAGGGTTTGAATTAATGGACACTCAACTACTGAGCCACATCCCTAGCCCTATTTTGTATTTTATTTGGAGACAGGGTCTCACTGAATTGCTTAGCGCCTTGCCTTTGCTGAGGCTGGCTTTGAACTCTTGATCCTCCTGCCTCACCCTTCCAAGAGACTAGGATTACAGGTGTGAGCCACCACGTCCAGCTCACCTTGGTTTTCTACTTCTTATAAAAAGGTATGAAGCAAATCTGAGTTATTTTTTTTTCATCTGGATCCTTATCATCAATCCTTCTATCTTCCATATCTACTTGACTGTTTAACTGAGAACTGGATTCAAATTACTTATAGTTATTTTTGTCAACTCAGGAAAGTACCTTTGATTCTTTGCCAACAATATTCAGAATTATTTGGTAATACTTTGTTCTTAAATCATGAATGTGACTGTAACTTTTTTTTTTCTTTTAAACATTCATACATTCGTCTTTCATATTCTACATCTAAATACTTAATGCCTTAATTCTTTAGCAAATCAACCATACTGTGGACTGTTTTCACTTATTCTCACCATGGCTGTTTCCCTGTGTGTTTCCTGATTTAGGATTATGAGCCTTAGTGACAGGATATTATGTGCTGCAATCCTACTAGTCTTCAAAGAAAAGTTACATTTTCAAGTAAATCGAGATGTCAATATCTTACTGTAATTTTAGGATAGTTTTTTAGTTTGTTTTTATTATAATCTAGGTCAAACTCAAAGTTCCTGTATTAGAATCTTAATTCCTAATACAACAGTGACAAAAGGTAAAACCTTCAAAAGGAGTTTAGGTCCTGAGGGAGGAGCCCTCAATAATGGATTAGTTTTTTGTTTGTTTGTTTGTTTGTTTTTTAATCTCAGGAGTGAGATCCTTATGTCAAGAGTGGATTTCTTTTGAAAGTGAGCTTGGTCCTATTTCTCTCTTTTTAAAATATTTATTTATTTATTTATTTGGGTGCTAGGTATGGAACCCAGAACCTTGGCTTGCTAGGTGAGCACTCTACTACTGAGCTACATCCCCAGCCCCTCTCTTTCCTTTTGAGCATATAAGCTCTTTCACCTTTCTTGCCTCCACCCTGCAATGAAACAATGAGAAGGCCCTCCATTTTCAACTACTCAGTCTCATAAAACATTGGGCATACATTTCTTTTCTTTATAAAAAATCCATTCCTGGTGTATTTCTATAGCAAAACAAAATGGACTAAGAGACATTATCCCATCTATAGCCAGTCAACTAAATTGTTCTGGTCATATACTTATGGAAGTAGATGTCTTTTCCCTAGTTCTCTTGTTGCTCACTAACTTCTTTATTTTGCATGGGTCTCCATTTTAGCATTGCAGTTTTGTAGACCCAAGGTATTATCTCAAGTTTTTGGAAAACTCATTAAACAGCAAACCTTTTGGTTCTGATATTATAAAATGCTCCCAACATAGCTATACTTCAGCTCCATTTTACCACTCTGTCTTCCAATGTCTGCTCCATTTTGAAGCCCAGAGGACTTGTTTATTTATTTATTACTTAATTTATTAAGTTAGCTGTGTTTTTTAAAAAGGTTTGCTATTTTGAGTGGAGATTTTTTGCTGCTTTGAATCAGGATATTTGTCAAGATGTCAAATTTGCTTAATATCAGAAATGGAAATCCTCTGAGGTGTTTTTTTTTTTTAACATACACATTTTAAATACACAATTTATCAGTCTTAGGTACATGATCAAGACTGCATGATTTTATAAATGCCATCCATGTCCCAGTATTAACAAGATTGTCTTTGGAAAATTAATTCTGGATGCAAACTTTAATCATTAATTTAGGCATTTTGAGATTTAAAAACTTAAAATATGATCATGTTTTGAATTTATTCCAATATGAGTTATTATATGATTAATTACAGATTATTTATTAGGCAAAATGGGATTCAATTACAATAATCCTCATGGCTCTTTGTGACTTTTGAAACCAGTGTCGGTGGTAGTGTGCTGTTACTCTCAGCTGGACTGGCCACAGGAGCCTGTGTGTCATTTACAGTTATGATAGCTTGTATTGCAATACCCCAACCCTGACCCTTCCCTAATAGATTTATAAATACTGCCTTGTGAGCAATCTGAAGTTTTCGGTTTCTGGCAACCAGACAGGGCACTTTTGGTGGTGGATACTGCATCAGGAAATGGTTCACCCTCCCTCTTTAACAAACCCATTGACCTTTTGAACTTGGAATAGTACTAATCCTTCTATCTGACATGTCTTAGCAGGAATTTACTAAAATTTCTTCTTCCTAGAAAATTTAGCTCATAAAATCAGCAAAAATGAAAACTTGAATTTTGTGTATGTATGCAGAAGCCGTAAAGATATGAATGCCTAAAATGTATCTCACAGTTTGTTTCTCACATGTGTGAGGTCATGTCCTACGGGGAGAATGTTGCTGTTTTCTGTGTCTCACCAGAATACAGAATTAGGAAAATTAAGTAAGAATTATGCTGTTCACTTTTTAACAGAAGGATTTTATATATATATATATATATATATATATATATATATATATATATATATATACACACACACACACATTTATATATTTATATATATGTATATTTATATATGTATACATATATAAATATATATATATATATATATATTTAATAAAAAAGACTTTGAGAACAGAGCCTACACTAGATTTCAATATACTAACACATTTCATAATAATAATGGTTCTTTCCACATACTAGGCTCTGAGGATGTAACTCAGAGGCACAGTGCTTCTCTACCATGTGGGAGTCTCTGGGTCCAATACCCACACACATGCATATACATGTATATATATGCACACACAGACACACAGACACACACATGCACACACATACACACACAATCTTCCTAATTGCCAGTCTGGTGCTTTCCTTATGAAGGCCTGGCTGTGAATCTCTTTTGGAAGTACAATGAAATCTGCTATAAGAGAAAAATATATTTAATACAAACCCCAAATTATATTTGGCAGACACCGCAGCCAAATCTACAAATAGAGCTCTTTGGAAGATCAAAGGTAACAATTGGTGTATGTTTTATTGCCTGGGTCATATACAAAGATTTTTTTCAGTTAATTTGAGGTTGTGTATAATGATTTCAAATGGGAAGAATCATGGCTTAGTTATTTTCTTTTTGGGAGTTTGGCTTTCTTATATATTCTATTATATGGGAGCGGGGGATCTCTTTTAAATGAAGTCATAATTTATGCTCATTTCCACTGCAGATTTAAAAGTAATATTTTTCATGACTAAGGTCAAGAAAAAAAATCTGAGCTCTGTGATGTATTCTAGTATAATAGTTTATCTGGTGAGTGTTCTTAATGTTTTTAAAGGGTAATTTACCTGTCAATCCAGCACCACACTGGCATACAAATTAGTGCCTGTAAAGAAAATATTTAAGTGTGGAAACAGCAGGAGAACTGAAGAAAAGTAGGCTGTCTCCAGGAATGGAGCTGCTGCATTTTCTAAGTTGAAACATTTATTGAGTCAAAAGATGCTGAAATACCTGTGTCCTTAGAATAATTACTAAACTATTTGTAGTCCAAGTTATTGATTTCAACTATATTATACAAAATGGTGCCCCAGGGGTTATATTTATATCATTGTCTTTTACTTCATGAAAATCACTGAATGGAGTAACTGTTAATGCTTCATCTTCCCCTCAATTTAGCCAAGTTACTAGCTCTGAGGTATAGACATCAATGGAATTGTATCCAGTTAACACCTCATATTTTTAGTTCCTTAATACATTAATATACTTTATATGCTGATAGTAAGCCTTTTTTAAAAAAAGCAATTGATGGTCTAGTTATCACACAAAGAGGAAATCGAGGTAATTAGAAGATCATCGGTTTTAGAACTTGTCTAGTAATCAAAATACTGTGTTTCCACACAGCCATAATATGTATATTACTTTTAAAATATATAACACATGATCTGGTGGTGATGAATGCCTGTAATTCTAGTGGTTCATTAGGCTGAGGCAGGAGGACTGCAAGTTCAAAACCAGCCTCAGCAACTTAGTGAGGCCCTGAGCAACTTAGTGAGATCCTGTCTCTAAATAAAATGTAAAACTGCTTGGGGATGCAGCTCAGTGGTTGAGTGCCCCTGGGTTCAATCCCCAGCATCAAAATAAATTTTATGGTACAGTTTAAGAAATAAAATTAGATTAAGAAAATTTTAATTTAAATAAGTACATTTATTTCTCACCCTATTGTTGAGGATTTAAATATAGCCATGATATTTCAAATTCTAACATATTTCTAGAAGGAATAATTGACTCATGCTGTCTTATGCCAATAACAGTTTAACTATACTTGCTTTCCATGCAAACTAGTGAAAAAAACAAAAGACTAACACCTTGGTATTTGATAGCCAAAACATTAACTTGAATCTCTTTTATCCCTGCATACCACATTGCCTTAGTCCTCCTCTTCCCTGTGTGGGGTGTGAGTACTTCAGTAGCTGTCATTCATTAGTGTGGGCAACAACACTGTGTGCATTTATAGGTCAGCACATAAAAAAACAACATATCCACCTTAATGCCTCTGAAGGGACCTCCTTACCCATTGTGCAATCACTAGCATTTTGGAGGGTTGAGCAGACATTCATCCAGCATGCAATACCAAGCATTTCAGGAATTCACTTGCAGCTGAAACAATTACATAGGACCACAGAGAAATGTGACAATAGAGACAGTCTCTCAAGGCTATAATGTGTTCTTTGTATGCATGGTTACAAGTCAGGGTGCCAGAGAGGAACACTAGGGCTAACACACAGGGCACCTGCCATTACAAATGCATCAAAGGGTGTGGAGATGTTTCAACATGATCTAGTAAATGTAGGGTACAGCTATTTCATCAAGCTTAAATCTAATTGCTTTAGCCCTTGTCTCACTAATGGCAACACTGTTCCTGTTGCTGCTGATTCAGAAACAATGTTGCTGTGTCCATTATAGCAGTCCTTCAATCTAAAATGAAACACTATCTATGTGCTATTATAAGATGGGTATGCAAAGTGCAGCCAGTTAGAAAGCACATGGGAATCTATCCCTGCATTTTGCAGCATATCTGAAGCACTAATAAGGCTTGAAAGTCAATGATACACAAGCAACACACTGAGTCAGGAAGGTAACAAATATTTCAAAAGAAATGACATTCAAAACAAAATATACCTTTGGAAAATATTTATAACTTTTTATTTTTTGTTAGCTAAAGGACGCAGCTTTGTCCCGATGGTCCATTTTATCCACTGATGAAAGGTGATTGACAAATGTATTTACTTAAAGTAACTAGTAAAATAAATTCTGATTAACAATAGTACACTTCCTATCAAAATGAGTTTAAAAGTGTAGTTCTTCCCCTACTCTTTTCATTCATTTACTCATTAATGGAGCCAAGAATGTCTGCAGTGCACACACACTTACTAAGTATGTATTTTGTGTTGGGCAATATTATAGATACCATACTTATAGTTGAGGTCACATATCACCATCATTTCTATTCTCAAAGGATTTAGAATTAGCTGTAAATTATTGTTAAATACTTTTTGTAAATTATGGAGTAGAATTTGGCACATATAGATTTCTTTGTTTGCATGTGTGTACAGGGAAATGTAGGGAAGAAATTTTTACTGTGAAAATTGAGAATTAATAACTTACTGGCAACCAGAAGTATTTAACACAAAACATAAATCTCTGGCTATCATTTCCATCAATACAGTCACCTGGGATGGGAATGGGAAAATATATTCCTAACATCCAACACAGGATTGTCAATTCTTCATCCACCCACCCATGCTGGTGCAGAACATTTTATGAATTTGTTTAAACAGGCATAGTTGATTTACATTATCAGTACTTATTAAACATCAGTATTTAAAAGATTTTAAAGAGTTTGTACTGGTATATAATCATCATTTCTGAAATTTAAAATGTCTTATATTCTAAGTAATTAACTTACAAAAAGCTGCCCAATACAATCCTTTTGATAAGTTGAATGTTATCTTTTTTTTTTATTTATGTGGGAGAACTTTTCTTAAAAAATCACCAAGATATAAGCAGATACAACTGTTCCATTTAAAAAAGAGATGATCATTATAATATCCCATATTTATAAGTCATTTTTATATCTTTATTTAGTCTGTTCATTTTTATGTGGTGCTGAGGATTGAACCCAGCACCTCACATGTGCGAGGCAACTGCTCTGCCACTGAGCCACAACCCCAGCCCCCTATAAGTCATGTTTTATTATATTTTTATAATAAATCACAAATTTATTTATAAGTGACATTTTATTATATTTTATAATTAATTGCATCTTTAGAAGTAATATTGTATACTTTCATGATAAATTATATATTTACCAGTGATCTTTTATTATATTTTTATAATAAATATCATATTTATGTGACATTTTATTATATATTCATAATAAATCAGACAATTACTTTTATAAGAAGCTAATAAAAATGGCCCGAAATAAGCATTCTATAATGTGACATAAATTAAAAATTAATAAAAAATGTTCTGAAGTAGGACATCTGTCTCTCTCTCTCTCTCTCTATATATATATATATATATATATATATATATATATATATATATGTTAAACTACATATTTCAGTAGTTTTGAGATGCCATATTTTGAAATAAAATTTTTTTATTATATTTAAATTCTGATAGAAAATGACATTATCTGGAACAGTATGAATCTTTGTTTCATTGTCTGTGCCCTGATTTTCATATAACTAAAAGAACTTTTGGAAGAACTTTATTTTATAAACATTGTTTTACAACAATGAATTTAAAATGCATTTTGATATACATCATGCACATATATTATATTATATCTATTGTGAAAAGCATCATATTAATTATCTCAAGAATGGTATAAAGGAGGTTCAAGCAGAATTAAATCATAGTTTTAAGGGAATTCAATGGAATAAGTGAGACAAGACAAAAAATGATAAGATCTCATATTTCACCAAATTCTAGAGATCAAATTGTACTGTGATTACAATTCTCTTGATTTTAGGTCTTAAAACTGAAATTTCATTGGTAATAATTATGCAGAATGAAATTTTCAATGTCGTGTTTCTCAAGTGGAAAGTTTGAAGTGTTATACAACTTGATGGATAAAAAATTATAATCTTGATGAACTGACTCACCATGGCTTCTCTTTCTGAACTTCTCCCTTGTATCATAGGTGTATGGGTATCCTGGTCCTCCATCTCCACCATCAATCCACCATTCAGCCATCATGTTGTCTATCTTGACATACCCAAGCTCAGTCCATCCTTTCCCAGGCCGTGGCAGAAACATGGACACTGGCTGTGTGCTGTCCAATTCTCAAGCATGATGCTGCTCACTTAGGGAATTATGTCCATCTGGCCTTTGGTTATTTCACACACATTTGGTTATTGTAACCCTTTGATGATGTCCTGAATGGAAATTCTATTTCCTTCCAAACATTTTTCCAGTTTCCATATACTGTTACTTTCAGGTGGATCTTGATTGCTTTAAGAATACATTCTATATGATAAATATGATCACAACTTACAAAAACCACATGAAAGATCCATATAATATGACATTGGAGTTCAGGGAGAGTAGAAATTTCCTTCTAGCCAGCAGCTCTATGGAAGTTGACCTGTGGGTTGCATCTTGTTTTGACCATTTTTTTTTTGGTTGTTGTTGCTATGACTAAAAGATCTAACAAGAACAACACAGAGGAGAAAAAGTTTGTTTGGGGCTCACAGTTTCAGAAGTTCAGTACATAGATGGCCGACTCACTCTGGGTCTAAGGTGATGGTGAACATCAAGACTGAGGAAAGGTGCTCAGGACATGGACACAGGAAGCAGAGAGAGAATAAGTTTGGTTAATCAGAGACAATATACACCTCAATGTCACGCCACACCCTACCTGCCTATAATCACCACCTAGTTAATCCTTATCCAAGTATTATTGCAAAGACTAGGGTTGAAGCCTTCATAACCCAATCATTTCTCCTATAAACTTTCTTGCATTGTCTCACACATATGAGCTTTTGGAGTCTAAACCATAACACCTCTCAAAATATAAATAGGGTTGTAATCTGTATAACCAAAATTTTATTTCTATTAAAATTTATTTGTCTATTTGTCCATTTATCTACTCATTCATCCATCTACCTACCAAATGTGAATACTGATATATCACCTCTCACTGCAAACAAGATTGGATGGTGCTTTGGATGGCAACCCTATGTAGCAGTGAAAACATTCTTGATAATAAATGGATCCAAACTTGAAATTTGCTTCATATACTTGGACACTTTCTTACTTCATTTTTCTTAGCTATAACAAAGTACCAGAGACTTTATTTTTTTTAAAGTTCATTTATTTATTGTTTATTTAGGCTTATTGAGTTCATAATTTTGGACACTAAGATAGACAACCACATCTGATGAGGGGCCCTACTTTATCATAACGTAGTGAATGTGGCAAACGAATGAAAACGACTGTGGATGGATCAGGCTATCTGTAATAATGACACACTCTCATGGGCACTAATCCACTCCTGTAAGATCTAACCCATTCTGAAAGACCACCATTAATCCCCTCACAAAGTTGGTCACCTCCCACTAGCCCCACCTCTCATAGAGGTCCCACTGTATTTCGATATTGTTATGCTGAGAAGCAAACTTCTAGCACATGAATCTTTGAGAGAAAAACCATAGCCCATCTATAGCAGGCAGATAAACATAGAATAACTTTAGTTTTCCAAGCAACAAATGAGAACATACTTTTTAATACTTACATGTACATAATATTAACTCTTCTTTGCATGGAGGATATTATAATCCCCTCTGAAGTTCCTTTCCCAGTTCTTCCAAATCCTTCTGAATTAAGATAGAGGGGAAAGGAAAACCTAATCCCCTGTATTTCAAACCTGAATATGCAAAAGATTTATTTAGAATTCTTGTTGTCAACTGTCCTTTTCCTATGGGTCAGATTCAGCCAGTCATTAGGATGCAGATGGCTCATGGGTCACGCACTAGATCTTCCTTCTTACATTGCTGTTGGAGCTCTGTCCCTTCACCCCCAGAGAATTTTCCACTCTGCATTGCTGTCTTCTCTTTCATAGGTTCAGAAACTATGTGGGGTGAGGGCTTCCTCTTGGAGTCTAAAGCATGTTAATATGCCTGCAGATATGTACACCTTGACAACTATTCAGAGCACCATCTTGCTGAGCCGCCAGAGGCAGACGCATTTTTTTTAAGACTTAGATCTTCCTGTGGACTGTGAAATGTTTCTCTGAGCTGCCTCGGACTGAAATTCAGACATATCTGGCCTCCTGGCAAGAGTTTTAGGACTTTTCTTAATCACGCAAAAGTTCTTTTATCCTTGGACTCAGTGACCAGCTCTGTACCTAAGAATAGAAAAGAAATCCTGGGCAAATATCTAAAAATAACCATTAGATATAAATACTACTATTAATTAGCATAATCACACCCTCAAAGTTTATCTTACAATCTCAGGATAACTCATGTCTACACTAATGATGTACTAAAGTAACTTAATAAGGACATTTAAAAAATTACAGGCATGAGAATATAAACTCTGGATTTTTTCAGTCTTTTATCACATATTATGTACATGTCAGTACTAATAAGTATTTTCTCCTTTGGCTCATGTTATTCAGGAAAGGAGACAGCAATGTTAGAGAAATAAATAAGAGACCCATCTTCCCTTATTCTCATCTGTATATTTATTTTTCACCGGCAGAAATTTGTGATGGGTGTTTGGGATGATTTGGGGAAAGTATAAGCAATAAAATGTAATTCCTAGTTTTAAGAGTTGTTTTTGTTTGTTTCTGATTATTAATATCTTTGTCATAACTAGGATTTATGATAGACAGAGTGTGATAGAGCCCTGCCCTGTCAGTAGTTTGTAACTTGTATTAGGAGAAATCTGGGATCCATGAGGCACAAGAAATGATTTTCTTAATACTACCCAGTAGAGATGGGCCTCTAAAATAAAGTCCATAGTATATAAAAAGTAATTTTACAACTATAATGCTTGTTTTATTGTAAAGGCTAAAGAAAAAAACTAAAGAAAGAAAACAGGTTATTTCTGAAATATTATGGCTGTTATAGTTCAGCTTTGTCACTTGTAACTACAAGTTACAAAAAAATTTTAGCTGAAAAATTTCATCTGAGCTTTCCAAAATATTTTAGGAGTCTTGTGGACCTTAAGGGAAAAGTTAGATTATGGAGATTAAAAAAACAAACAAACAAACATATGTGTGGCTGACTTCTCTAATACTTTATACCACTTGTTCTTTAGTAAGCAAACAAGACACTCTGTTTGTTTGCTTTTTAAAAAAAAAAAAAGCTTTTAAGGCAACTTCATGACAGACCATGATTTTTAATGAATAAAACACCAAGTTTGGCTTTCACATGCTACAAATAATGTGTCCATTTGTGAATATATCCCATGGCTCCTTTTTCCTGAAAGGTAAGTTATTTAAAGATTCAGAGTTACCTTCCCCAGAAAAGACATTCGAAAGCCTTAGTGCATTGTTTCTTTTAAAGAAAACACTTTTATTAGTGTCTAAAATAGCATCTTAGGATTTATATAGAACTTATAAAAAATATATGGCTTTTGAACATCAGTTGAATCAGACTATTCTCTTTTGTCCGCGAGGAATTTTTCTTCCTTAAGATAGTAGCTCTGATGTTAAAGAATATGGCAGAAAAGATAAAGTCCCTTTTTCACTGCAAGTTGTATGTTCCATTATTTCAACTTTCCATTCCTTTATCACAGTCCAGTAGTGAGATCTTTTTGGACCATGAGGTTTCTCCTTTTTCTGAAACATTACTATAAGTCAAAAGAAAGCAAGAGAAATCTACATCTCAAAACTCATTTTGGAAGTCTGCAAAATGAAAAACGAATAAATCTTAAAAAGTAACATTTGTTATTTTCCTAGGAAGTTAAAATTTTAACCAAATAAATGGTTGTGAAACATCTTTACCAATTTCATTTATTATCAGAATGGTTAAGTCATTTACTTCAGGTGGTGTCAATAATTGCAAAACATCAATATTGTTTACTTAATGTAGAATAATAATGAAGGAATTGAAATTATGAGCCTGTCACCCAATCCAGTGGTTATAGAACACTGAAATAGTTTTGAAAAACTAGCGTAGAATTGGATCTTTGATAAAATCTATTCAATTTTCCACTGAAATGTCTATGAATGAAAATAAATAAAAATATATCCTGAAAACTGAAATGATAAAGCAAATGATAAATTTTGTTGCTAAAGTAGAATAATAGCCATATGATTCAAGACTTTTTGTATTTAATTGAGGACCTTGTAGTAGGCACATCATGTTACATGAAGTGGCCGAAAACTTGCTAGACTCAGGAAATTTTAGCAATTCTTATAATCACATGTCTCAAGAGATCAGAGTTTCTGTCTACTGGTCTTTCTGTAGCAATATGCCTTTAAAAAAATCATTATAATTTGATGGAAGCTACATTTGGTGAAGTCTTTGTAAATAAAGCTGTAAATACGGGGAAAAATGGGAAATGTTTATAACCAGTAAGTTAAATATTGCATATTTTATTTGTTTTCTAAAATAAGAATAAATAATGGGGAGGGCACATAAGAGCAGATCCTAAATATTTCAAGAGAGGTGAAATTCCTCTACCAGATTAACAGGCATGGACCAACTAGTCCTACAGCTCTGAACATCAGAAGACTTTGCTTTTGTTTCATTTCTTCATTTTCCCAGGAGCTGTGTGAAAAAGAGAGAGTCCAAGTAAAACCCCATGCTTGTTGTCTCTTAGCAAAGTTGTTAGCAGAACATTTCTCTCCTAATCAAGGACAACCAACATGATTATGGGGAAACATTTCCTAACAGCACGGTCAGAGAAGGTAAAGCCTTATGAAATACTTAAAGAAAAGAAAGAAGCAACCAAGAGAAAAGCTGAGAAAGAATGAAACCAAATCAGACAGACAACAGTGCACTGAGGTGGAGTGGGGAGGAAGGCTGTACTTCCATGAAAATGGACATCGTAAGAAGGTTGGAAGGAAAAGACGCTTCAAGGGAGTGAAGTTAGTTATGAGGAGGAAAGTAAAAAAAAAAAAAGATGAAAAAGTAATGAGCCTGAGCTCACATATGAAAGTCAAATGAGTTTCCTCACATCAAACTTAAGAGCAGAACTAACTGAGAGGAACAATGCCACATGTCCATCTCTGTTCTATTAACTTTACACACCTGCTGAGTTCTCACAAAGCTCTAGGGGGCAGTTACTGGTGTCCTCGGGTTTATTTTATAAATCAATATTCTAAGGGAGTGCAAAGAGATCAACAAATGCAGGTACTAGTGAGTAACAAAGTCAGGATTCAAACACAGCCTTGCTTCAAAAATACTCTGGTGATGGTATGTTTTGTGTTTAAAAATGTAGATGAACAAACCATATGACAGTCATAGCAAAGACATGAAAAGTGCACTATCACATCAATGTGACTTGGGAAATTTGAAAATTCTCTGCTTTATGTTTTCTGAAGTTTTCAATTTTCATGAATTATTTTTACCCAGGTACAACACACACATGCTTGCACACATCTATATGCAGGCATTTTGTGTGTGGTCATGTGCACATGTGTGCATATGTGTGTTGATGTGTGTGTGTGTGTGTGTGTGTGTGTGTGTGTGTGAAAGAGGAGGTGAGAGAGAACTGGAGGTGCACAGAGACATAGGAGAAGAAAAAAATGGAGAGAGGAGATATATACAGGATAAATAAAAACATCTTCATGTATTATCTATGACTATGGCAAGCACATATACTTAACAAAATGAGGAGAGAACAATGGAAAGGAAACGTTCCCTTTCCCCACAGTGAGTAGGTGGTTATCTTCCCTATTATATAAGCCAAAGAAAACAAATCACCTAGAATATTTATAAAAAACTGAATCATCCATCAAACCAGTGACTCACATTCTTTATAAAATAAGTTTCTCTTTAAGTAAATGTCATTTTTCTCTTCAAGTTTTTTTTAAATCATTATAGTGTGAGGGCTGCTTTTATCATTCTATTTTAAAATATATTAGATATTTAGGGACTAAATATATTTACTTTTAAAAAGTGGTAGGTTAGCAGGAATTATCTGTGAATTATTGTTGAATGACCAAACTCAATAGATGAGAGGTGTACGTAGTGATGTCTCATCAGATTTATTATATATATATATATATATATATATATATATATATATATATATATATATATATATATATATTTAGTTATAGGTGGACACAATATCTTTATTTTATTGTATGTGGTGCTGAGGATCGAACCCAGTGCCTTGTGCATGTTAGGCGAGCGCTCCTCCTCTGAGCCAGAACCCTAGCCCTTGGGTTCAAATCTCAACTTTCGTATTGTTAGCATGATGCCTTCCATGGGATAGAATATCATTAGACTTTTGTTTCCTCTTTTATTAAAAAAAAAGCTTTTCTGGTGAAGGAGCCACTTCCATAATGCTTCAAAGAGTCAAACTGGTTGTGAGTTATGTGTAGTAACCTGATGTTTACTCTGTCTTGAACTCATGACTATCCCTGACTTACTGTAACTGCTTTCCTGACATTTCCTTCATAGTAACCTCTTTCCTCTTTTAATCATGTGTCTATTAGTAGTATTTTGACACTGTATCACTAGTAAAAGTAGGGACTTGATAGTACCTGGCTTATTGTGTATGATCAGTAGATTTTTTTTTAGTTGAATTAAACAGCATCATATCTCATGTGTGTAGGCATGGTGTCTAATTGTGTATTTACTCATTAAAATCCTCTATATGATTGGGTGAGAAAAACATACTGTTATGACATGTTGAGTGAGCTCCTTAACTCCTGTGGAATTTCAGGGACCCCCGAACAAAATACTTATCAACTTCCCTTAATAAAGGAGTCCTCTAGAAGAACATGAGGAAAAGACTAACAGTAAACAAAGACAAATGGGGGGAGAGAAAGGGAGAGAGAAGGGAAATCATATGGAAATGGTAGGAGACCTTCAATGATACACAAAATTATAAGAGGTTATGAGGGGCAAGGGGGAGGGGGGAAAAGGGGGAGAGAATTGAACAACAGCAGAGGAGGTAGAGAGGGAAGATGGGAGGGGAGGGGAGGGGAGGGGGGATAGTAGGGGATAGGAAAGGTAGCAGAATACAACAGTCACTAATATGCCATTATGTAATAATGTGAGTATGTAACAGTTGTGATTCTGCAATCTGTATTTGGGGCAAAAATGGGAGTTCAAAACCCAATTGAGTCTAATGTATGAAAGATGATATATCATGAGCTCTGTAATGTTTTGAACAATCAATAAAAAAAAGGAGTCCTCTAATCTTGTAGAAGAGAGACTGATCTTGGCCCTTAACGGAGATTCCAATACGCAGATGTATGTTTGATGGAAGGCAGGGCAGGAAAGACAGTAAAAAAAAAAATTGTTAGGAGAAATTTGCCTCATGTTGAGGGAATGCTTGGGCAGGCCAGAGTGTGCAGGGCCGCACAGATCTCAGGGGTGGTAATATGTTAAGATGAAGCAGTATTCAGGTGTCCTTGACCCAGCATACCCAGCAGATGCTCCCGTCCCTCCATCTTTCATCCTTCATTAACCAGTACCTGGAGGAAGAGTCTGTGTGCTCTGGGTGAAAGAAAATTAGGTTTTAATGTCAAAAATTGATTCGCTAGAGACCAAAAATCCTGCTGTGGAAATATATCTCTAAAATAGAAGAAAGTAGGAATGATCTTCTTAGAAGCCAGTGTAGTTAGGGGAAAAAAGCAATTAAATGTGTATTGGTGAGTATGGGGAGAACTTAGAACCTTGGCACATTTTTTATTTAATTTTTATTCTAATTTGTTATATATGACAGCAAAATGCATTACAGTTCATGTTACACATATAGAGCATGATTTTTCATCTCTCTGGTTGTATACAAAGTATATTCACACCATTCATGTCTTCATACATGTACTAAAGACAATGATGTGCATCTTATTCCACCAACATTTTTACCCCCATACCCCCTCCCGACAGAGGCACTACAGGGGCACTATAAGACTATAGTGTAAAAATGGTAATGCCTTGGATCCACAGAGCTAGAAAGGGAGACACGTGAACAACATGAAAAGACAAGGGAAGAAAGTGCCCCCAAAGAAATCAAGATACCACACTATTAGAATCCCTGGCCAGCACAGCAGAAGGAATTACAGAGAAGGAATTCAGAATTAAAATGTTCCATGAATTAAAGAATATGCTACTGAATGGACAATGGGTTGCAAAGACATCAAGGAGAAGATTTAAAAATTCTTAGAGGTGAATGAGAATACTGATACAACATATTGAAATATCTGGAACATGATGAAGACAGAACTAGGAAGAAAGTTCATTGCATGGGGTTCATTCCTTAAAAGAAGAAAAAGTCAAAAAATAAATGACCTGACATTACATCTCAAAGCCATAGAAAAATAAGAACAAATCAATGACAAAAGCAGAAGACAGGAAATAATTAAAATCAGAGCTGATATAAATGAAATTGAAACAAAAGAAATAATTGAAAAATTTGACAAAACAAACAGTTGATTCTTTGAAAAAAATAAATAAAATTGACCAACCATTAGCCATGCTAATGAACTGAAGAAGAGAGATACATCAAATCACTAACATATGTAATGAAAAAGGAAATAGCACAACAGACATTACAGAAATACAGAAGATAATAAGAAATTATGTTGAAAACTTGTACTCTAATAAGATAGAGAATATAGAAGGTGTTGACACATTTCTAGAGGTATGAGTTGCCCAGATTAAATCAGGATGATATACACAATTTAAACAGATCAATTTTAAGCAAGAAAATAGAAGACGTCATCAAAAGGCTAGTTAGAAAGAAAAGCCCAGGACCAGATGGATACAGAGCTGAATTCTACAAGACCTATAATGAGGAACTAATACCTATACTTTACAAATTGTTTTGTTAAACAGACAAAGAGGAAGCACTTCAAAACTCATTCTATGAGGCTAGTATCACCCTGATTCCAAAACCAGGCAAAGACACATCAAAGAAAGAAAATTTCATACCAATATCACTAATGAACACATGTGAAAAATTCTCAGTAAAATTCTGGCAAATTGAATACAAAATATATTTAAAAGATGGTTGGCTGGGGATGTGGCTCAAGCGGTAATGTGTTCGCCTGGCATGTGCGGGGTGCTGGGTTTGATCCTCAACACCACATAAGAATAAAAAAAAAAAAGATGTTGTGTCCAACGAAAACTAAAAAATAAATATTAAAAAATTCTCTCTCTCTCTCTCTCTCTCTCTCTTTAAATAACTAAATAAATAAAGATCATGCACCACAATCAAGTGGGTTTCATCCCAGGGATGCAAGGTTGGTTCAACATATGGAAATCTATAAACATAATTCATCACATCAATAGATTTAAAGATAATAACCATATGATTACTTCAATTCATGCAGAAAAAAAATCATTCAGCAACATACAGCACCCATTCTAGGTTTAAAATCCTAGAAACTAGGATAACAGGAACATATCTCAACATCATAAAAGCTATCTATGCTAAGCTCCAAGCCAACACATTCTAAATGGAGAAAAATTGAAAGCATTCCCTCTAAAATCTGGAACAAGACAGGCATGCCCTCTTTCACCACTTCTATTTAACATAGTTCTTGAAACACATTCAAGACCAATTAGGCAGGCAAAAAAATTAAAGGGATATAGACAGGAAAAGAAGAATTCATTTTAGCACTATTTGCTGACAATATGATTCTATATTTAAAAGACCCAAAAAATTCCACCAGAAAACTTCTAGAACTAGTGAATGAATTCAACAAAGTAGCAGGATACAAAGTCAACACCCATAAATCAAAGGCATTTCTGTATATCAGTGACAAATCCTCTGAAATTGAAATGAAGAAAACTACACCATTTACAATAATCTCAAAAAAATGCTTGGGTATCAACCTAACAAAAGAGGTGAAAGACCACTACAACAAAACCTACAAAACATTAAAGAAAGAAATTAAAGAAGACCTTAGAAGATGGAAAGATCTATCTTGTTCTTGGATAGGCAGAATTAATATTTTCAAAATGACCATACTATCAAAAGCACTATACAGATTTAATGCAATTTCCATCAAAATCCCAATGTCATTCCTCATAAAATTAGAAAAAAAATAGTCATGAAATTCATCTGGAAAAACAAGAGACCCAGAATAGCTAAAGCAGTCCTTAGCAAGAAGAGTGAAGCAGACCTGAAACTATACTACAGAGCAACACTAACAAAAACAATGTGGTATTGGCACCAAAATAGACTGGTAGACCAATGGTATAGAATCGAGGACACAGAGACTAACCTACATAATTACAGTTATCTTATTTTAGACAAAGGTGCAGAAAAAATATACATTGGAAAAAAGACAGCCTCTTGAACAAATGGTGCTGGGAAAACTGGAAATCCATATGCAACAAAATGAAATTAAACTCCTATCTTCACCATGAATAAAAATCAACTCAAAATGGATCAAAGAATTAGTAATTAAACCAGAGACACAGTACCTATTAGAATAAAAAATAGGCCCAAATCTCTGTCACATCAGATTAGGGCCCAACTTCCTTAATAAG
This sequence comes from Spermophilus citellus, assembly GCF_964194105.1. Classification (NCBI taxonomy): domain Eukaryota; kingdom Metazoa; phylum Chordata; class Mammalia; order Rodentia; family Sciuridae; genus Spermophilus; species Spermophilus citellus. The sequence continues at coordinate 4,733,356 of NC_138196.1, forward strand.
ACTCCTTTGGTGCAAGAATTAAAATCAAGAATCAATAAATGAGATAGATTCAAACTAAAAAGCTTCTTCTCAGCAAAAGGAACAATCAGTGAGGTGAATGAAAGCCTACTTCTTAGGAGCAAAATTTTACCACTCATACATCAGATAGAACACTAATCTCTAGGGTATATAAAGAACTCAAAAATCTTTACATAAAAAAACAATAGCCCAATAAATAAATGGGCCAAGGATCTGAACAGACACCTCTCAGAAGAAGAGATACAATCAATCAACAAATATATGAAAAATGTTCATCGTCTCTAGCAATTAGAGAAATGCAAATCAAAACTACTCTAAGATTTCGTCTCACTACTGTCAGAATGGCAGCTATTAAGAACACAAACAACGATAAGTGTTGGCAAGGATGTGGGGGAAAAGGCATACTCATACATTGCTGGTGGGACTGCAAATTAGTGCAGCCAATATGGAAAGCAGTATGGAGATTCCTTGGAAATCTGGGAATGGAGCCACAATTTGACCCAGCTGTCTCTTTCCTCAGTCTATACCCAAAGTACTTAAAATCAGCACACTACAGGAACACAGCCATATGGATATTTATAGCAGCACAATAACTAAACTGTGGAACCAACCTTGATGCCCTCCAGTAGATGAATGGATAAAGAAAATGTAGTATATATACACAGTGGACTATTACTCAGCAATAAAAGAGAATAAAACCAAGGCATTTGCAGTTCAATGAATAGAGTTAGAGAAGAAAATGCTAAGTGAAGTTAGCCAATCCCCAAAAAAACCAAATGCTGAATGTTTTCTCTGACATAAGGAGGCTGATTCAAAGTGAATTTGGAAGGGGGAGCATGGGAGGGAAGGAGGTGGCATATTATTAATAGGAGTGGAAAACTGAGCAGACACAATGGAAAAGAGTAGGTAGGTTTCTCAGAAAGCTAAAACTAGAAGTACCATATGACACAACCATCTCACTTATGAATGGATACCCAAAAGAATTAAAAATGGGCTCTCAGAGAAATATCTGTACCCCATATTCATGGCAGCTTTATCCTCAATAGTCAACTTTGTTGCTAAAAAGTTTGTTACACAGGATAATAATATGAATAGGCTCTAGGTCAAATATAAAATGCAGTACCTATATCTAAGATTACTCTAACATGCCTTAAAATATTTTAAGGGATTAGATTTCACATTAAGCATTAAATAAAGAAATAAAAGAGATGATTTATGAAAATCATTGGGTGTGATGGACAAATCAATTACCTTGGTTGTGGTGATGTTCTTATAGTTGTGTGCATACGTCAGAACTTGTCAAATCATACACTGTACATATGAGCAATGTTTTGTATAACAATTATTCCTCAGGAAAGCTGTTTAAAAACATGAAGTGTACATGTCAATAGTCTTTATTATACTTACAGAATTGTAGAACCATTACAATGAATAACTTTAGGACATTTTCATTATTTCAAAAAGTAATCTTGTTCCCATTAGCACTCATACCCATGCATCCCCAGTTCTCCAGCCCCAGGAACTTCAGATTTGCTTCCTGTTTCTATCATTGTCTATTTCAGACATTTTATGGAAATGGAGTCATATAATATGTGTCTTTTTTTCTCTTATTTAGCCTGCTGATTTCAAGGTTTGTCCATGTTGTAACATGATTCAGTAATATTTCATTGAATTAATCTCTCATATTTATTTATCCAGTCATCAGTGACGGAAATTTGGGTTGCTCTCAACTTTTTACTGTTATGCATAACGCTGCTGGGATAATTTATGAACAAGATTTTATTTGAACAAAATCTAAATTTGTCTCATGTATATAATTCTACAGGATTGACATAGATGGGTTTATAGTAACTTGTTTATTTTGCTGTAGTGTCTATGTGTATGTGTAATTGTAAGACTGTTTTACTAAGTTATTACATAATTTAATGTACCCATCAGCAGCATATGCAGTTTCCACTCTGTTTTATCACCATTACTTGTTATAGTCTGTCTTTTTGATTATAACCATTCTAGTTTGGATGAATTGGTAATGCTTTGTATTTTTCATCTGCAGTTCTCTAATGGCCGATGATGTTGAGCAACTTTTCATGTACTTGTTGGCTATTTGTGCATCTTCTTTGGAGAAATGTCTGTTCACATACTTTACACCAATTTAAATGCCTTGTCAGTGATCCAATTCTCTTAGAAGGTCACCTGTCCTTTGAAAATTAACACTCTCATAATCTAATCTTTTTACCTCTGAACCTTCTTACACTGTCTCACACATGAGCTTTTGGGGGATACCTCATATCTAAACCTTAATACTCTTTCTTTCAAACCATGTGTTAAATAGAAGTGATAAAAAAACTGGAAGAGCATATAGACTTTATATACATCAGCAGTGAATTCAACATAAACCACCAACTTCCTCACGGCATTTTCTTTTTGAATTTTATAGCCTATTCTGAAGTTCACTGGATAAATTTAGAAAGCTGATGCTTAGTGTTATGCAGCTGAGGTGTAAGATTAAGTAGAGTAAGAACCTTGCTCATTATCGCTTCTGTGATCCGCACACCTGATATTTCTTGCAAGAAGGTTTCAGCAAATATTAAAAGAGGTCATATATCCAAAGCATTATTTTTGTATTTTCACATTTAAGTAAAAAGTTGAAAATATGTAAGTGCATTATATATTTTTGGAAATAGTTTTGAAGTAAATATTAATTACATAGTGTAATTACTTATTAGATATGTTAAGAAATGAATCACTAGGAAGTATTTTACGTGATATCACTGTACTCTGCCTACTCCTCTCCACCACAATCCATTTCCTTATTTATTTTCAAAATCTTCTGTAGGGCATTGAGATGGCCATTCCCTAGGAAGATATCTAACCATAGCATCAGACAAACTTGGCCCCAAAACTGCTTTCAAGCATCTCTGCCTGAGGTTTTATCTTCAAAGACAAAGCATTTAAACAGAAAAGATGAAGTAGAAAAATGATAGTGATTTTTCCCTAGCTTTACTGATGTACAACAGATCAATAATAATTTAGGATGAACAATGTGATGTTAGATACACATATACATTTTAAAGTGATTACTGTATTCAGGCTAATTAACTGACTACACCTCAGAGTTACCGTGGTGTTATTGGGTTTTTTGTTTGTTTGTTTGTTTTTTAGTAGTGAGAGTGTGTAAGATCTCCTCTCAGCAAATATCAAGTGCACATAACATTATTATTAAAAATATTCACTATGCTGTACATTATACCTGCAGAATTCACTCAAATTACAAGTTTGTACCCTTTGATCTACGCCTCCCCATCCCTTCTCCCTCCTCATGATTCTCAGTATTCACCCTTTTTGTGCTCTGCTTCTGAGTTCAACTACTTCAACTAATGTGAGAGGTCTTGCAGTATCAACTTTTCTGAGATTGGCATATTTCAGTCACCAGGTTCATGCATATTGTCACATGGAAGAATTTCTTGATTTGTAGAGGCTATGTAACATTCTAGGGTGTGATCCTGTGTATGTGTGGGTGTGTGTGTAATATAGATCAAATTTTCTTTATTCATTCCTCTGTTGATGGACTCTTGGTTTGTTTCTATGTCTTGGCTATTGTGAATAGTGCTTCTGTAACTTGGGTGTTCAGATAACTCTTCCAGATAGTGATTTTATTTCCTTTGAATATAAACCAAAGGAAGGATCCCTGGTAGTACTACATTTTTTTAAGAAACGCCCATACTGATATTCGTCACTGCTATATTAATTTATCTTCCCATCAATAATATGTATGATAATATCCATATCTTTGTCAATACTTTCTGTATTCTGAAATTTTATTGAAAATAGCCAGTTTTACAATTCTAAAGAGCTATAGCTCATTGTGGTTTGATTTGCATTTTCCTATTTGAATGATGTTTTCTATCTTTTCATATACCTACATTTGCATGTCTTCATTGGAGGAATATCTGTTCATGCTTTCTGTCCACTTTTTAGCTGTTGAATTGCATGAGTTATTATAAATTTTGAATATTACTTCATTAATAAGTACACTGTTTGCAAATATTTTTCCCATTTTTAGGATACTTTTTCATTGATTATTTTCTTTGCTGTGCAAAAACTTTTCAGTTTTTGATTTGCATTTCTCTAACTGCTAGTGATGTTGAACACTTTTTCATATATTTGTTGACTGATTTGTATTTCTTCTTCTGTGAAGTGTCTGTTCAGTTCTTTAGCCCACTTATTGATTGGGTTATATCAGCTTTTTAGTGTTAAGTTTTTTGAGTCCTGTATATATCCTGAATATTATTGCACATGTCATTTTTTATTTTATTATCATAACCAGTAAATAATTGACAAGAACATTGTCATGAAGAGTTTCAGCTCTATCTTCTTCTAACACTTCTATGGATTCACTATGACTTTGAAGAGCTCCACTTTGAGATGCTTCTAGACTCCAAGCTAAGTCCGTGGGCCTGGAACAATACACAGAGGATTACACTATTTTGCTTACCCTTCCAAGGTGGTTATTCTCCTTCTTTAGCTTTCTGGACACCTGAGCCCTGTCAATTTAAAAAAATTGTTCCAATTAGTCATGCATGAGAGTAGAATGCATTTATATACTTTGATGTATCATATATAAATGGAGTATAATTTCTCATGTTTCTAATTATACATGTTGCAGAATCACATTGGTCATCCAGTCATATGTGTACATAAGGAAATAATGTCTGTTTCATTCTATTATCCTTCCCATCCCCATGCCCACTCCCCTCCTTTCTCTCTCCTCTACCTAAAGAAAATCTATTCTTCCCTAGCGCCCCTCACCCCCACTTATTGTGAATTAGTATCTGCATATCAGAGAAAAAAATTCAGCCTTTGGATTGGCTTATTTCATAGCCTGTTATTCTCCAACTCCATCCATTTACCAGCAAATGCCAAGATTTTATTCTTTTTTAGAAGACGAATAATGTGCCATCATGTATATACATTTTCACATTTTCTTTATTCATTCATCTATTGAAGGGCATCTAGGATGGTTCCATAATTTATTATTGTGAATTGAGCTGCTATAAACATAGACAGATTGGCACCAAAACAGACATGTTGACCAGCGGTACAGAATAGAAAACACAGAGCCAAACCTACATAAATACACTTATCTCATACTAGACACAAGTGGCAAAAACATTCACTGGAGGAAAGATAGCCTAATGAACAAATGGTGCTGGAAAAAAATGGAAAGTCACATGTAACAAAATGAAATTAAACCTTTATCTCTCACCCTATATGAAACTCCACTCAATGTGGATCAAGGACTTAGGCACTAGAACAGAGACCCTGTGCCTAAAGGAAGGAAAAGTAGGCCCAAACAATACAATAATACAGGCAACGATAAATGTTGGCAAGGATATGGGGGGAAAGGCACACTAATATATTGCTGGTGGGACTGCCCATTGGTGCAATCACTATGGAAAGCAGTATGGAGATTCCTCAGAAAACTTAGAAGGGAACCACCATTTGACCCAACAAGAGCTATTTGTGTTGACAGATAGCTAGTTCGTTTGGGTGGGCAAACTGAGCTGGGAATCTCATAATTTGCTACCTTCTTGAATTAACTATCTGTCCATCTTCATGGCTGTTAAAGGCACTTGCTATACCTTTGGTTTTTAGCTACTTACCTTCCCCAAAAATGGCTTCTTGTTTTATTTTTGCTAGAGGGGCCATGAGCATATTGAATGCTTCCAAAATTGTAATGACTATTACTAATTTTCCTCTTAATCTTTCACAAAGTAAATTAATCTAAGTGCAGTGTTATGTTTCAAGTAATAAAAAAGAATAAAGAAATAATTAACATTTCAAATTGCTCCCCTTTGTAGGAGTAATCACAGCTAATAGTTTCATCTTTGTATTTCTTGAATGTTTTCTGGTATTTGTCTGCATGTCTCTCTCTCTCTCTCTCTCTCTCTCTCTTTATGTTATTACTGTCTTGGAGAGACATAATATGTATATATTAGAAATCTTAGTCCTTTTACTGTTACTTGTTTTTAAAATATTTTCTCAAGTTCTGAATGTTTTGTTTTTTTGAAGGTTTTTGGTAGATGAACAATGGAATTGTTGATTCAACTAAATGCATTTATTTATTTATCCTTAAAGATTATAAAAATATTCCATATGAGATTTTCCACTTTGCTTAGATTAAATAAATTTTTTGAAATTTGCTTTTGTGCCTGAGATTAAATTAAATTAAATAGAACATTAAATAAAACAAATCATATAGAACTTTCATTCATTTAAAAGAACAAATTATTTTCCAATAATCTAAATTATGCCAGAAAATTAAATTAAATCTAAATAATTATACAGTTTTGCTATGATCTACACCATTATTCCAGGACAAATATTTATTGACACTATATAAAATGATTTCCTGCTTTATATGTGGCAGAGAAAAATCATCTTCTACACTTTTATTTTAATTTGGAGAGAAGTTCTTATTCTACATTTTCATTTTTAAATAATTTAAAACTCATTTTATCTACTTCTGTTAAAATTTAATTGGGTTTACTTTGAGTGTATATGTAAGCTTAATATATAATAACAATACATAAAAGATTTTGAAATCATATTCTAAAATTTATCATGCACCTCAACATAGTCAATTTTATATACATGTATGTATGTGTGTGTGTGTGTGTGTGTGTGTGTGTGTGTATTTTGGTACTGGTGAATGAACCCAAGGGCTCTTAACCACTGATCTACATCCCCAGCCCTTTTAATTTTTCTCTAAGACAGTGTCTTGTTCATTTGTTCAGGATCTTGCTAATTTGCTGACATTTACCTCAAATTTGACAAGTTGCTAGGATTATAGGCATATGCCACCACACCCAATTTGCTATGTATTCTTTATAAAGTTTCACATATTATATGAGTTTTTGCAAGGTTTTTGTTTGGAATTAATCCTGAATATTTTCTAGTTGTTGTTGCTCTGGGATTGTATACTTTTATTTCTCATAATACTAGGTTGTGTTACTTTTGACATTGAGAAACACTAAGATAATTCTATATATTCAACTGTATATACCTACAGTGTATTCTGTCCTTTGGTTAAAGAGTTCTTAGTTGCCAATTGTATTACTGTTTCCACAGAAAGAGATTTGAGTGTTATTGATTAAATTGATTGACCCATTCTTTGGTCATCATTTTATTGATTTTTTCTTTTATCTTGTTAATTCCATTCTTTGTTTTTTAATGCACTTTTTTTCTTTAAAGTCACTTGAGTTAAATGCTAAGTTCAATCATTTCTAACTTCCTGATTTGTAAAATCATGTTCTTATGGGTGTGGGTTTTCCTTTGGAAACTGCAACAAAAATAATATATATTTTCCTAGGTACAATATACAGACATGGACATGTTAGGCACTTTCTGCAAATTGTCTTAAATAGGGTTAAGTACATTATTCAAGTTCACATATTTGTTAAAGGAGGTTTGGCATTTAGACTCAGGACTGGTCAAACCTGGAACAACAATGTAGTGCTAGGAGTATTCAGCTGCAGTCACTAGCTTAGAATCCTGTTTAACTTAAGGACTTCTTTTGAAAAAATATTTTAAACAATTTCTAGATTTGTAGATATATTTTTGTCATTGTTTTAATAAATAAATGGTTAATTCTTTATAATAAATAATGTAACAAATAATTTCTTCCTTTTAGACTATAAATATTTCATTTTGTTTAATTGTATGAATACTCCGTGGGCATTTAAACATTATACATCTCTATATAAGAATATACAGAATAAATTTGTATACAAAATCACATTTGTTTTTATTATATAAAACAAAATCATCTTAATTATCTGTTTACATTTGATTTTAGTGTGTATACTAAAACAAAAACAAAAACACAATCATACAACGAATCTGTTTTGTATATCTTACATTTATTTTTTTCTACTTGATCTATTTTAAAAAACATTAATTTCTTTTACTTCAATTATGGATTTTTAAATTTTAACATTTTTTAACTCAAAAAACTTTCAATTCTTTAAATTTTTTAATAACTTCAATACATCAGAACTTTATTTTTAAATGAATACTTCATCATTATAGTATCCAAATTATTTCATCTTTCAATAATATAAAAATCATCTTTTGTTTTGCAGGAATAGAATTCTTTTCTTTAAATGCTATTTTACCTTACTAAAATGACATAATCTCACTTCTATTTGTAAACCCATTCACATTATATTTTTTTCTGCTTAATATTTTTAATCTTTCCATGCATGTCTGTGAATTGTGGGGTTGAAGATTTTAATGAAAAAATAAGTTATTAATTTTCATAAGATCCCATTTTCTTTTTATCCCAGGAGACTCGTGTGCTGTGAGCAAGGGCAGCTGTTTCTCAAAAGTCCGGTGAAATGTCTCCAGAGTGGCACTCTGGGACGAAGCATGCTAAATAATTTTACCTTTTTTTTTTTTTACTAGTTACATATCTTCAGATTTAAGTTCTTCTTTCTTTGATGTATAAAATACAATCTTCCTATTCAAACTGAAGGCAAAATATCAGTATTTCTCTTGTTTTTCGAATAAATAGTGTTCTGCTGACTTCACAACCACACACCCATTCCTCACTGTCCACTATGAATGCACCTTCATCACACTCTTAGTGACAACCCGGTAAACAGCTTCCAGCAGGGGGGTGTCCACGGTGTTCTCTGCCCTTCCACAGGAAGCTTGGGTTATCCATAGCATAATTTCCAATGTTGTAAGACACCAATCCTCATAGAAGAGCTCATCTTTGTTCATGGTTTCCAAGGTACTTAAAGTATTTGAACTGCATTGATTTACTTGGTTACCTCGCCTATTGCTGATGCTTCAGAAACACCACCACATATTCTTAATTCGATAACCTTACCATATGTGAAGGGACAGCCTTACGTATTCTGGTATTTTATTCAGGCTTACAAGAATTTAAATATTTAAAAGATTTGGAAATGAACAGTCATGTTTCACATCATATATCAAATAAAGTGAAGGTGTTCAGATCATTTCAGAGAAGCTGGAGTGGCTATGAAACCAAATGCACTTAAGCAGTAGCCAAAGACCCAGATGCTCCAAGGATTGCCAGGGCCACTCCGTAGTGTTGACTTCCTGGGAGAGGTAAAGTTTAGCCTCTCAAAATCAACCCATGATTGGTGACGTAGGAAATGAAAGAAAAGTCTTACAGTTCGCAAAGTGAAATTATTTAAAGAAGTGAAGCTTTACCATAAAGGTCCTAATTGGCACACTTAAAATATACTCAATATCACCTGATGGATTTCCCTAAACTTTAAGTAGCAAGTGATGACAGCTAATAAAAATCACGGAACACTGTCAGTCTGTTATCACCCATGTGCCTTTATTTTGAGTACAAGGCTGGTGGACAGTGATATCATATTTGAGTGATATGAAAAAAAAACCTGGTCCTCTTGAGTTGCTACATTATGGTTAGAAAACCATCAAAAGCGAGGCAGACATATGAAATGCTTTAGGACACAGTGAATCAGCCTCCATCAATTTCTTTTAATTTTAAATGTAGAAAATATGTCAGCAACTGAGTGTGTCATGAAGGTATAAAAAAAATAAAAGCTTTTTGTTGTTCATTTTGCCCTGTTCTAAGTAATATGTAATGGAGAATGTGTGTTCAGTGATCCGTTTACTAAAAACTCCAATCACTTTAGATAGAGTACCAGTGACTGAAGAATCAAGGGAACAAAGGGTCCATATATTAATCCTTCTTCTACCTGAAGATCATAATCAAAGTATCAAAATATTTGTTATAAGAACTTTTGTGTGTGTGCATTCACATACACAGAGCTTATATGCATAAACCTTGCATTTATATTACAATGTCAAAGGATAAATATTACTGAAGGAAAATGTGCTCAGACCAGCTTATTTTTATAAGTGGAATGAAATCTGGTTGTACCACAATTTTTATGTCAAACTGCTTTTTCTTCCTGTTTACATTTTGCAAGAACAAGAAGCCTCAGCTGGAAAATTGGCCCATAATCACAACCTATTAAGCTTTTACTGATATTGCAATAGAAGTAGTGGGTTTTTAATGAGCTTATCCATTTTAACATTTATATAATTTATTAACTTTTTTCCTTTCCCTATTTTTTGTATTAACTGAAAACTTAGGTTTAATAATTTTCTTGACTGAAGTTTCAAATCCTCAGAATTCAGTTAGAGAACTACTCTAACTTAGTGGTGATAATCCTGTTAAGTATAATCAATAGCTTCTGTATTATTATGGAACCCCATGTGCTGTAAGGGACTGCATATGCTGATAATGGATATCTCCTGTGTGGTGCAGGACCTGCTTTATATAGCTCTGAACAGGTTCAGAAAAGTGAATTGAAGGTATTGCCTGCTGCATGGATCAGCCTTTGAACTGACTGCTAACTAATCAGTCGAGGCTCTGCATCTCCATGGTGCTATGGTGGGGTGGGGTGGGGTGGAGGTGAAGGCACGACAATAAGGACCAAATAGATGTTTTGACGGATAGGGTTAGAGAGAGTAGCAGGAGAGCCATGGACTTGGGATTCTGTCCAACTGAATACCTGAAGTAGAAAAACCTAGGATGGGTGAGAAGAGGGTGGGCAGGAGGGACCACAGCTGAGGTCAGGTAAGCATAATCTTTTTGTACAATATATGCAAAGTAATAACTCAAAGAAGCAGTATGGTGAAATTGTTTTTAATAGTTTATTGTTATCATTTAAGGAAAATTTTATTTATCTTCCTAAAATTATTTTAAGGAAGTTGAAACTCATTAGTAATGGGTCTACTTAGAATTGCTCTCCACTTCTTTTACAGTTCTGTATTTCTTAGGAGAAACATCATGAGACATGTAGGTGTGTGTGTATACATATATACGTGTATACATATAATTTTTATTTATCTCTGTATAAAACTATGATTACAACTTTTATTTCTACCCTGCCTTATTTGTATGACAACCATACCTTTTTGTTTTAGTAAACAAAGATGTCAAATATCGCAAACAGTAATATGAAAAATATGTTGAACTTCATCTAAGACTAATAAATCTACCCATTTTCAAAGTAATGCTTGCTTATGAAGAATTAGTATCAATTATCACCACAAACACTAAAAGAGCTCCTTGACATTTCTCCAAGATTGAAAACAATCATAATTCTAGCAGGTCTAAATTTAATAGTCTGAAGGAAATTATATCATGATTTCATCTATATAGTACATATTAAAATGTAGGCATTTAAATAAGACCTACTGTCTCACCAAGAATAAAACTAGGAAGCTTCAGAAAAATGCCCATCTTCACTTCTAATATTTTATGCTATTTCACGTCAGGATGTATGCATGCCAGTGTGTGTGCAGGCACACGCACACACAGGCACGCACAACTCACACAGAAGTGCTACTAAAATTAATAAAAAGCTATAAACAATGTTACAGGGTAATTCATAATTTTCAAAATAATATTTGGGAAGTTTTCTCTTCTTCCATAAACAGAAAAATGTAACCTTATTTAATGAATCAAATGCAAGTTTCTACGATTTGAGCATCTTCTGCAATAAAGAATTTATGTAAGGAGCAAAAGTCGATTCAGGCTAACTTATGACATTATGCCCCATTATGATTCAGGTGCTAAAATGCTCTGGAGCTGAACTTAGCCAGGTAGAGTGGTCCTTCTATTCATTTGGCCACTTAGATGACTTCGTGGTGGCTGCCCTGCAACTGTATTTGTCATTAGCATGCGTCTAGAATTTTGTGAAGAGAGATCTGTACTTTTGTCCTGTTCAAAGTCTTTTCAGTACAATCATATTAGCTTCATGGTGCAATTTTGCGGTTTCTGTAGCTGCCCCTGACATCTAGCTCACAGCACTGTAGTTATTCAAGGCTCAGCAGATGAGGGAGACATAAACGACTAATAACACACGGGGAGTTATGCCTTCAAAGTAGCAGTCTAATTGTGTATCTTCATTTGGTGAATGGTTGAAAATAAATTAGAATTTCCTGACCACTGGAGGCAAAACTAATGCCAACTAAATCAGTTTTATCAAATTCTTGTAGATTAGAAGTGTTCATAATAAAAAGTCACAGAAGTCATGACAATAATAATAATAACGTGAATGGACTAACACATAAAAGCCAATATCAATCTCAGTAGTAAGAAAATAAATGTCAATTTAGGTGCAATAAATATAGTTTGACTGCCTAAAGTTAGGCAAAAATTGAACACTGATTGTGAGTAGGTGAAAGTATAGGAAATGCATAATTTCATATACTTTAAGTGTAACTATACCAACAAATATGTTTTCTTTAAAAAAATTGTTTCTTTTGATTCACTGATTTTTCATTTACACAAAGAAAGTAAATAGATGATGAGATTCATTTTCATACAAATATATTTTAACATGATGCAATCTTCTTTGTGTGTTTTTAGTTTAATTGTACTTCATTAGTTCATTTTTTAAAATCGTATTTTTAGAACAGTTTTCAGTTCACAGCTACACTTAGAGGAATGGGTAGAGAATCCCCATACTTCCTGTTCCATCCATACATGGCCTCCCTAATTGTCCATGTCTCCCACAAGAATGATGTTTGTTATACTCGACGAACCTGCACTGATACATTAACAGTCAAAATCGACAGTCTACATTAAGATTCACTCTGATGTACACTCTATGGATTTCGATGAATATTGAAAATTTACATCCACACAAAAATCAGGGCTGTAATGCCTGACTCTTGTGCTTCAGAACATTTCATCTTTGGGATTGCAATGTGGCAGTCAAAACTAGAAGTCTGGCTAAATTGGTTCACTCTTTTAATTTACGACCTCACATAAAATTCCTTCTATAAAATGCTCAATCCATTGGAAATTTTCATTCAATTAATTACAGTAGGTTACATTTTTCTCTTTAGGGGAGAAGCGATAATTTCCTTCAATGTCATTTTGAAATTTCAGACTTACCCTCTAACATTTTCCATCACTTTTTTATTCTCTTGAATAGATAAACACAGATGTTTATAGAAGGTTGATTCATAATTACTAAATCTTGGAAGCGATGCTGTTTTAAAGCAGAGTTGTGACTTATGTTGTGACTTCTGACTTCTTTTCTTTTTTAAGTAATCATAGACTGAACTGACTTTTTCCCGTATGGGGCAAAGTCCCATGAATGCTAATACATAGATTTATGTAACTGCCACCATCATAGGGATGGAAAAGACCTCCATCGCTCAGAAGCCTCCCTATTGTGGTCCCTTTGTGTTCTCTCTCTCCTCCTCCCATATCTCACAGAAGCTCCTGGTTCTCCCTCGCTGCACTTTGGTCCTTTTGATAATGTCAGGTGAGGGAAGCATCAGGTAGCTAGCCTCTCTCATTGGCTTCTTCTCTCTGCATAATGGGTTTGGAATCCACTTAAGCTATTTTGTATGTGTCGAGTTTGTTCCTTTTTAATGCACAGTGTTCAGTTTTGGGGTGTATCACAACTGGTTAATCTCTTCACTTGCTGAAGTACATTCCAGTCATTTTTAGTTTTTCTCAATTATTCCCAGAGCTGCGGTAAATATTTTTTTTTGTTCTTGATTTTGTATGGATGTAAGTTTTCACATCTTTAGCATAGACACTTTGGACTCAGGTGGTTAGGTCATAAATGAAGGGCAGAGTTAATTTTTAAGAAATTACTATTTTATTCATGAATTTTAAGCCACAGCAATGTGTAGGAGGTCCGCGCTGCTCCTCTTTCTTAGCACTGGGCATTGTCCTTGTATCTGCTTCCTTATTTTTTGCTATTCTAACAAAGATACAGTGGTAGCTCATCATTTTTTTTTTGTATCAGATATTGAACCCAGGGGTGCTTAACCACTCAATACATTTCCAACCCTTTTCATTTTTAAGTTTTGAGACAGGTTCTTGCTAAGTTATTTAATCTTGAGACAGGGTCTTCCCTCACCAAGTTGCTGAGGCTGGCTTTGAACTTGCAATCTTCCTGCCTCAGCCTCCTGAGCTGCTGAGATTACAGGCGTGTGCCACCACCCCCAGCTTGTGGTGTTTTTAATTTTCATTTTCCCAGTGGCTAGTGATGTTGGATATACTTGAGGTCTTATTTCATTATCACCCCTTGGTGATGTGTCTGCTCAGGCCTTTTATTCATTGTTTTCTTGGGTTATTTTCTCATTATTGATTTTTACGAGTGCTTTGTGTGGTCTAGACACATAGAATGATTTGCAAATATGTTCTATCACTCTTTACTTTGCTTCTTTTATTGTATTAGTAGTGTCTCTTAAGCATGAAAAGTTTTAATTTTGATGAAGTACAGTTTATCATCTTAATGGACTATGTTTTTGATCCCATTATAGATTTTTGAAAAGTAATTATTTTGCACATTAATCCTTTGTGAAGGATTAGAAACAAACCCAGATGTCCAGCAAAGGCTGGTGAAAGTGTAGCATCCATATATGATAAGAACATATGCACTTATCATGGTTGTCGTCATCATCATCATCATCATCATCATCATCATCATCCTTGGTACCAAGGACAGACGTCAGGGGTGCTTGACCACTGAGCCACATCCCCAGCACTTTTTATTTTTTATTTTGAAACAGGGACTCACTAAATTGCTTAGAGACTCACTAAGTTGCTGAGTTCTGCTTTGAGCTTGCAATCTTCCTGCTTCAGCTTCTTGAACCACTGAAATTATACGTGTGTGCCACCTGCCTAGCAACATAGGCAGCTATTATAAATCACAGTTTCAAAAAATATTTAAAAACAAAAAAATTCTTGCCACATACTAAGTAAAAACTGGTAGATATAATCTTTAAAAATACATATAGTTTCATATGTGTGTGCATGTGTGTGTAGTTAGAAATGTATTTTATATTCTGTGGAAAATATGTATGATGACATTAGTGATTCTTTATTGAGATAAGGTTTGCCTTAATATGCTTACAGAGTTTTCATTTTCTCAAAGAAAATATATTTGAAAACAGAATTAGTCTAGATATTACAATTATTTTAAACTTTATGATTTGGTATTTAAAAAATTTTTCCTTTAGCCTAGAATCACTTAAGTGTAGAATACATAATTTATTCTTTTTTGTATATGATTATTACACTATTCTTTGGTTTAACATAGCATATGATTTTTAATTTTACAATGAAAAATTTCCTGGTATTGTCTATAAATATGTCCTGAGAGTTTGGTTTTCTATGTGTTGCAAAATACATTGTGGATTAAAACAGAATAATTGATTATTTTAGACTGGAGATTTTAATAAGTAAGCAAAGGATCATGTCACGTTTTTACCTAACATGCATATTAACCATATGCTACCTTTTAGCTAGGCTCATTTGAGATTAAAAAGTTTAAAAAACTTTTTAAAATGTTTCAGGTAAAATGTTTCAGGAAATTGGATTCAGCGAAGTTCGGCTACAACCTTGTTCAAATGTACAACATAATTTTAAATTATTATTATTGACTTAATTCCTAAAATTCTGCATTGATTTTAGAATTTGTTTTGTCCAAATGTATTAATTGATGCCCTGCTTCTAAAAATAATATTCACATAATAGCCTCAGCCCCAGAAAACTGACATGTAGAACTACTCTCCCTAAGGAGAAGCTGTTCTAGCTACACCAAACGATGTAGTTATAATGGCGGCCACTAGAGGGTAGCGTGTCAAAGTGCTGCCGTTGGGATACCCTGAGAAGCCTGATCAAAGAGGCCCTGGTTGGGAATATTTCTATCTCAGTTTCTTGTTGTCTTCAGACTATGAATCATCAAATCCTGAGAATGAACTTCGCCTACAAAATTAAGTAGCCTTTAACTGATTAATTTAATCTGTTTCATTCACTCTAAATACATCAGGGCTTCTCTCCTGTAGTTTAGAAGCCAGCTATATGAAAAATACCTCACTATATCTACTCGAATTTCAGAGTTCTGAGTATTATCATCTATGTCTCAATTTCAGACTTTCTTGTCTATCTCTAAATACGTAACTTTTAAAAAAATGCTCATGAACTTTCTAAGCCAGTAAAATTCCTTTGTTAAGTACCTATATATATTTTTTAATATTTATCATTAAATAAACAACATGATAATAAGAACTCTTTATATTTAGAAAATGAGTTTTAGATTGGTATTCTATCAAGATATTTTATCCTACAGGGTTTTATCCAAAAATATTAAGAAAATCCAGAGATATTTTGTTATTTAATGATTTATTTAATTACTGTAGGAATATAAGTGTGTTCTTATGGAATGCAAGGTTCAAGAATAATAAGTAGGAATTAGAAGATGATTTGAGATGGCTGTTCACTTACAAAACATAAATCTGGATGAAGTAGAAGAGGAGAAAACTTTTTATCAATAAAAAGGATAGGGCACTTGGTCAACTTGGAGGTGGTGAGTGGCTGGAATTGTGTAATCTCAAAATAATAAATGGTTTCTCCTCAGCCAGTATGTGATTTGGAAGTAAGGGAGGTTTCTGGATGAGTGAAAATTTTGTCAAGAAATATCATCCACTTTAGTAAGCCATAGAGAAAGTGGCATTTTTTGGAGATAAATCTGAAATGGTATCCAATTATTTGTTGAACAAATATTTATGGAGCATATTTATTGAGTATACCTTTGTAAGTATGATCTCAATATGTCCATAAGCCAATGTAAGAATAGAACGTTAATATGTATTTAATAATATAGAGGATATATGATTTTATTCATTTAATGTTGATTCAGATGTCTTAGGTCATATTGTGTTTTCAGATACACATTGATTCACATAAACTCATCTAGATCATGTGGCTAATTCAGCACCTTTCCTAAAAGTGGTGTAACTCCCTAAGGGGATTGATTCTCAAGGATTGGAACTTTCTGCTTTTGATTTTTTTATTTTATTTTTTTCAGTTCTGGGATTGAATCCAGCATGTTAGGCAAGTTCTCTACCACTGAACTGTATCCAAATTTTCTTAGTGTGATATAACCCAGAAAGAAACTCAACCTCATTCTTGATTTTTAGTTTTCAAAGTGCTTACACAAGACCTTGTAGATGTGGCAGATAAACTGAAGTTTTATAAAACTGAAAAGCTGTTAGAGTCTGTAAACAAGTCTGGATGGCGCCTGGCGTATTGCCAGAGGGAGTGGTTTGTGAAGTAACGCCAGGGAGCCATTAAGTGTGGAGATTCCTTATTGGTTGACCTATCTAGTTTATGCTAATTAAGATAAGCTGTGTGAAATGTATAAATACCTCTGTTGTCCTACAATAAACGGCTCCCACTCCTGCTGCATCAATGTACACAAGTTGTTCGCCACCCCCCGGTTATTTTGCTGCAGCCGGACTGCAGCAAAAAGCATTTATCAAGCAGCCATGTAAAAAATGAAAATTAAACTTGCTTTCCTTGAAAAGTCTCTTACTATTCTAACTAAATTTCTGTGATATTTCTACATAACATCACCTCACATCCTACCCATTTCCTTTCCTTCCTTAATTTAAAATCCTACTCAACTTTGTGAATATCTCTTAATAGGTCACCCAACAGAGACAGCTTTGGGTGTAGCACAGGGAATGGTGGTGAGCTGTGTCCTTTTTCCTGTTACTGCTACAGAGAAGCCTTTTTAGCACCTATAAACATAGCTAATGAAAGTGTGCCCTTCCCTCAATTCCTGACACTTTCTGCAGGTCCCTCCTGACACTTAACATTGGGATATGCCATGAAAGAGAGACCAACTTTCCTTTCTATCTCCCATTGGTATAGTTCCAGGATCCGATTAAGCAAGGAATGGCATCTTCCCCAGGAATTGACGGATCCAGAGCTTTTCAGTGATTTTTTATTTTACTTTGAGAGTTATCAAAATTGTTTATGGTGATCCACTAGGACTAGCATGATCTTTCATGACTGAGGCTTCTTAATGGCCTTTTGGTTTGGGAAAGCTCAAGTTGTTGTTTTGTTTACTTCCAACTTTTCTAGATGTTTGCAAAGCCTGCTCCCTTGATCTTAAATATTTTTATTGTGCTTTCTTGGGTTATTATTATTATTATTATTATTTTTATTGGATGTTCACAACATTACAAAGCTCATGACAAATCATATTTCATAGATTAGAATCAATTGGGTTATGAACTCCCATTTTTACCCCAAATACAGATTGCAGAATCACATCGGTTACACATCACATTTTTACATTCTGCCATATTAGTGACTGTTGTATTCTGCTACCTTTCCTATCCTCTACTATCCCCCCTCCCCTCCCCTCCCATCTTCTCTCTACCCCATCTACTGTAATTCATTTCCCTCCATGTTCGTTATCCCATTCCCCTCGTAAACTCTTATATGTAATTTTGTATAACTATGCACTTAAAATGGTTACGACAATAAATATTATGCTTGTTTTACTACAGTTGAGATTTTTAAAAAAAATAATAACCCACCTCATTAAACAGAGACATGAGGTGGGTTATTATTTTTTAAAAAAATCTCAACTGTAGTAAAACAAGCATAATATTTATTGTCT
Organism: Spermophilus citellus; assembly: GCF_964194105.1. Classification (NCBI taxonomy): domain Eukaryota; kingdom Metazoa; phylum Chordata; class Mammalia; order Rodentia; family Sciuridae; genus Spermophilus; species Spermophilus citellus. Next base: position 4,751,898 of record NC_138196.1, read on the forward strand.
TAACCATTTTAAGTGCATAGTTCAATAAGGATAAGCATATTCATATTGTAGTACAATAGCTCTCTAGAACTTTTTCATCCTGCAGAACAAATACTCTATACCATCAAACACTTCCTCACTTAGCCCTGCATGTGTATATCATATTTCATTTTGTTTGTCCACCATCTGTCTGTGGATCTTTGGGCTGCTTCTACTTTTTGGTTATTATGAATAATGTCATGATTATGAGTGTACAAATCTCTTTTCAAGGCTTTGTTACCAGTTCCTCTGGATGTATACTCAAAAGTGAAACTGTGGGGCTTACACACCAGTGCTATTTTTAATTTTATGTGGAACTGCCACACTGGTTCCTAAGGGGCTGTGCCATTTTCCCTTTTCTTCCACAGTGTCACAGTCCAGTTTCCCCACATCCTGGGCAACTAT